>NC_091284.1:572555178-572866087 GCF_032444005.1 Ranitomeya imitator | reverse complement strand
GTGAAGCCATTTCACACACACCGGCCCGACGCTAGCGCTGCATTTTTAAAACTGCCGCCCATTCTCCTGCCTCCCCGGACCAACCCGGAAGTGCTCCCGCGACTTCCGGGTTAGACGCGCCGCTCTCACTCACCATGCGGCAGCCGGAGGCTATTAAGCCGGCCGCTGCAGCGCGCGCGTCCTCACAGTGCCGGCCGGACCTACGGTGACCGGACCCGGACCGTGGATGTTTGGCCAGACGAGGGGGGAGGCTGCAAGCAGGGGCTCCCCCGCCGCTGCTTCTGGTACCGCAGCCCCTGCCGTTCCCACAGAAACCGGCGCAGGCGGGTGCATGGCCCAGGGATCCTCTTCATCTGTAGGTAAGCCGGGTCCCTGTAGGAACAGGAAACCTAAACTGAGGAGGAGAGGGGACCGCCTCCTTTTATTCTGTAGGTTTCCTGTTCCTATGGGCGGATCCCTCTCTCTCATGTGGGGTGCTGTCGTGGCGAAGGGTAAAAGAGATGACTTTCATTGTCTGGAGACCTGCAGGGTAATACATCTGGGTGCAGAAATTACTGCTGCTAGCTCTTTTCAAAAGTCAACGCAGAATCCATTGCGCTCCAGAACAACACAAATCTGAAAAACCAGTTGCAAGCAGCAAAATCATCAATACCACCTAACATCGTTGCACCATAGTGTAGCTATTGCAGTTATATTATGGGTGAATTAATTAAAATGTTTGATCAAATATAGCAGCATAAATTTCAAGTTGATAATTTTATATGGTGACGGTACAAGTACCCAAATGGCACCAGGCAGATAATAAAAAGGTGTCTCCCCACCACTTTTGTAATCAATAGATTATGTAAAATTAAGATGTTCCACAATTGGATGTGTTTTAGATTTAAAAAAAAAAGTTTCAAAGTCGAAATAAACAAATAAAGACGTCCCAGCTGTCTCCTATGTAACAAGCTGAGTCTGATCATGTAGAGGTGCTGCAGCTGATGGCTGTGCACACAGCTTCTGCCAAGGGGAGTGAGTCATTCAATACCCTATACTGGTGCCACAGGCAGCGTCTCTTCTAGCTTTTTTTTTTGCATAGGTTTCCTCCTTTTCTGGCTTGTTTGTTCATCAATAGAGCAGGTGCATCTTCCGTTTCATCTGACCTTTGCAATCTATATAAATCAAACCAGTTAAGTAGGAGCTCCACAGACCGACGATGAAAAGGAGCACACAGCAAATCATTCCTGTGAAAGACATCACTGCGCAGCACGAGTGAAAGAGAAGAGTAACATCAATCACTTAGGGCTGCATCGATCGACATATCAGGTTTCATTGTAACGGAGAGCTGCATGTTCAGTATAGGTTGTGAGGCACTGACAGGTGTCACTGTGTCCCACAAGAAGCATATGGAGGCCAGGGAGTGAATTGCAGTCACAGTCATAGCGGTGATTGCAAGGCAGAATAGAAGCCAGTGTCAGTCTTCAGTCTTGGGGTAGCTATTTGTCCAAGGCAGAGTTAAGAAAACCCGCCATGGGTTTTTAATTTTGAGAAGGACTACAGGGTGGTAGTGGGATAGTCCATTTCCTTCACCGGCCCCAGGTTTTCCATGTGGCCTACAGCCACAGGTTTGTTTGTAAAAACCCCTGCAGCAGAGGGTTGGGTGTGTCCGTTTTGGTCTCACAAGCAGGCATAGCAGACAGCTTTGCAGAGTTCAACCTGCGTGAAGCAACACAGGGCCAATCAGAGCCAAAAGTCCTGGCACCCTCAGCGTACACGGCGGTGCAGTCGCCCAAGGTAACCGGTCATGGACTGTATTTTTCCCGGCTGCGATCCAGAGGATCCGATTTACTTTCATGTTTTGTGATTACGCGGTTTATTAAAAGAGACTTTACTTTGAACTTTTCCTGGGTCACTGCACAATGTGAATACCACTGCACTACAAGGTGTTAAGGTCGGCCATGGAGAATATAAGTCATTGGTTTGATATGTATAGATGAGCACAAAGGTCTGATGGAAAAGCAGATGTACCTTCTCCTGTGATGAAGCAAACAGGAGTGAAACAAAGAAATTTCAGGTTTCCCACTCCATATATGCCATGTAAGCTATCCATTCTAATAGACATTTTCAGTATTATGAAATATGATCCAGACAGTCATACACAGGTAGATGTCTCTCCAACTAAAGTTATAAGTATCGTTATATTTACTTACCTAAACCACTGAATGTGTGTATGCGGCATGGATTCTAAGATGTAATCCCATCTGGAGGCCCATCTGAGGTCAGGTTGTTCCTGAACAGCAGTAAACATTAAAAGTATTATCAGGGGGAAAAAAATGGTGACCAAAATTAAACTTTATAATGTAGCTGCATACACATAGTGGCGAATTAGGCCCATGAAAACGCAAAAAATACCCTACAGATTGGTGGGGGTCCGCGTCTTGAGCTTCCACCGATTGCACTGATGTGCAGTTCTTAGGAATGAGCATTCTACTACTGCGTTTGGCACATCGCTCGTGAGACAAGTGATTTAAGTAATCTGTGAAGGCCTTCAAAGAGTTGGACAACCACATTTTTTTAAATCACTAATTAGATTGAATTGACTATATCTGTTCTCTGCCATAGAGTAATATTAAAATCATCTTAAAAAAAAAAATAATAATCCACATCAGTGTACATCTAAAATTAAAATGGCTGTATACCCTATATGTGAGCATGCTCTGAGGCCTGTGCAGAGGCCACTGTGCAGGGAGGGCAAGGGTGGGAGTTGCAATCACATTTATAATGCTGGATCATGTGTAAACGGTCACCATCTTTATAATAATGAGGTTATGTTTTTTTGTTACTGGATACTCAACAGTAATTTTTCTGGACATAGACAATTCTGTGCTGTAATATAAAGCAGTATATCAATGAAAATATTATATATATATATATATATATATATATATATATATATATATATATATATATATATATATATATATATATATATATATATATATATACACATACATACATACATATACACACACACACATATATATATATAACATATACACACACACACACAAATACATACATACATACATATAGAGAGAGAGATAGAGAGATAGATAGAGAGAGAGAGATAGAGAGATAGAGAATGAATTGTACTGACCAGAAATTTAACAGAATACGTGTATTGGATTTTAATTTCTCCTCCTTGAGTATTCTTTATTTCCATTGGAGGCCCAGAACAATCAGGTTTGTCAGCATGTGTATGCTTAAAGCTGTCAAAAGAGTAAGGAAATTTAATAAGCAAAAATAATAAAAACATATGCAAAAATACGCATCATAGAACAAAATAATGGATATAAAATTTACTGTAAGATAGCATATACATCTGCAATTTTTCTTTTAAGCCGGTGTTATTAATTAAGCAATACGGCAGTTGTTATAGTATAGTCAAAAAGAAATGAATATTGTGAGGATTTTTTTTTGTCTTTTATTTCTTTTTTCAATTAAAGGACACTGAAAAATCTGCACTAATCAGAGGCTTGAAGCTTGGCATGTAGGAGAAAATCAACAAGAACAGCACTTTGCTTACCTTTTGGGTTCTAGTTTGGCAGCTACTAATCTTGACCCTTGCCCTTCATTCTCTACAACATGGTAATAGATAGTAATGTCCACATGGTTGAATATATAGTATGTATCCCGCGCATTAAATTCTGACTGTGAATAAAATATTTTCATTACAAACAGTATTAACTTCATATGAACAACTTTAACCCCTTCATAACCCCAGCGTTTTGCGTTTTCATTTTTCGCTCCCCTCCTCCACAGAGCCATAACTTATTTATTTTTCCGTCAATATGGCCATGTGAGGGCTTATTTTTTTGCGGGATGAGTTTTCTTTTGAACAACACCATTGGTGTTACCATGTCGTGTACTAGAAAACGTGAAAAAAATTCCCAGTGAGGTGAAATTGCAACAAAACTACAATCCCAGACTTGTTTTTTGTTTGGCTTTTTTACTAGATTCTGGTTTGGTTATTATCCTAAGTCATGTGACAAGGCTCGTTAAAGGGTCGACAATGACATTGACTGTTAGGATTGCTACTTCCAATAGGTGGCACTAGAGTTCTAGTCCTCTTCCTCTCTGAAGAGACAATTTGCATATTTCCCAGAAGAGCATTGCGGCTTTAAGTCTCCTCACCTCGACATGCTTATCATGTCACTCTCCGCAAAGAGAAACTATACTTCTTGGATTACTAGTTTCACTAAATGCCAAAACTGACCTGTTATGATTGTTCAGGTCATCACGAGTTCATAGACACCAAACATGTCTAGGTTCCCTTTTATCTATGTGGTGAAAAAAAATTCCAAACTTTGTAAAAAAAATATATATATATATGCACGCAACCTCCGATCCTCACAAGATCTCCTTCTCTACTCCCCACAATCGCATACAAGATTTCTCTCGCGTATCACCCCTACTCTGGAATTCTCTACCACAACACATCAGACTCTCGCCTACCATCGAAACCTTCAAAAAGAACCTGAAGACCCAGCTCTTCCGACAAGCCTACTGCCTGCAGTAACCACCGATCGACCAAACCGCTGCACGGCCAGCTCTACCCTACCTACTGTATCCTCACCCATCCCTTGTAGATTGTGAGCCCTCGCGGGCAGGGTCCTCTCTCCTCCTGTACCAGTTGTGACTCGTATTGTTCAAGATTATTGTACTTGTTTTATTATGTATACCCCTCCTCACATGTAAAGCGCCATGGAATAAATGGCGCTATAATAATAAATCTATATATATAATTGTCTAAGGGTTTTTCCGTCCGTCCGTCTGTCTGTCTGTCTGTCCTGGAAATCCCGCGTCTCTGATTGGTCGAGACTGCCAGGCCTCGACCAATCAGCGACGGGCAGAGTATCGACGTAGAAATCCCGCGTCTGATTGGTCGAGACTGCCAGGCCTCGACCAATCAGCAACGGGCACAGTATCGACGTAGATGTCATAATGGTTGCCATGGCGACGATGATGTCATAAAGGTTGCCTCGACCAATCAGCAACGGGCACAGTCTGCCGCGAATTCTGGAATCACCATTGTCCATATACTATGTGGACATGCATATTCTAGAATACCCGATGCGTTAGAATCGGGCCACAATCCAGTATGTATTATAAAATATATATATACACATACATATACTAGATTGTGGCCCGATTCGAACGCATCGGGTATTCTAGAATATGCATGTCCCCGTAGTATATGGACAATGATGATTCCAGAATTCGTGGCAGACTGTGCCCGTCGCTGATTGGTTGAGGCAACCTTTATGACATCATCGTCGCCATGGCAACCATTATGACATCTACGTCGATACTGTGCCCGTCGCTGAATCAGAGACGCGGGATTTCTATGTCCTTTATGACCTCATCGTCGCCGTGCCCGTTGCCGATTGGGCGAGGCCTGGCAGCCTCGACCAATCAGAGACGTGGGATTTCCAAGACAGACAGACAGACGGAAAAAACCCTTAGACAATTGGCCTCGACCAATCAGCAACGGGCACGGCGACGATGAGGTGATAAAGGACATAGAAATCCCGCGTCTCTGATTCAGCGACGGGCACAGTATCGACGTAGATGTCATAATGGTTGCCATGGCGACGATGATGTCATAAAGGTTGCCTCAACCAATCAGCGACGGGCACAGTCTGCCGCGAATTCTGGAATCATCATTGTCCATATACTACGGGGACATGCATATTGAAGACACAAAAGAGAATAGTAAAACCAAAAACACTCAGTTTGAAAAAATGTTGCAGTAATCCGCAAGTGCTAGTAAAAGATGTTCTACCCTGTATGCACACATGGATTTTTCCTCTCTGAACCCTGTTCACACAGGTTATATACAGATGATCAGGTTTTTAAATACATCAGATAGGGATTGCATACATTAGTTAGGACTGCTCTGATAAGGGTATACCGTGAAGATTGGTAGAGCAGCTTAGTATACATTTTTTGCAAAAAACGTATCAACCAAATACCCTGTTATTTACATCTTTTACTAGCACTTGCGGATTACTGCAACATTTTTTCAAACTGAGTGTTTTTGGTTTTACTATTCTCTTTTGTGTCTTCAGGTTTCTTGGTGGTGTGTGAACATGATCATACAGACTTGTTCACTGTGCAAGTAGCCCATGTGTTCCTGTGGGGACATGCATATTCTAGAATACCCGATGCGTTAGAATCGGGCCACAATCTAGTATATGTATGTATACATTATATATATATATATATATATATATATATATATATATATATATATATATATATATATATATATATATATAATATATATATATATATATATATATATATACATATATACATATATATATATATATATATATATACATACATACACACACATACATATACTAGATTGTGTATATATATATATATATATATATATATATACATATATACACTATATATATATATATATATATATATATATATATATATATATATATATATATATATATATATATATTATATTAAAAATTGCGCAATTTCCGATACCCGTAGCGTCTTTATTTTTTGTGATCTGGGGTCAGGTGAGGGCTTATTTTTTGCATCCCAAACTGACGTTTTTAATGATACCATTTTGGTGCAGATACGTTCTTTTGATCGCCTGTTACATTGTAATGCAATGTCGCAACGATCAAAAAAACTTAATTCTGGCGTTTTGACTTTTTTTTTTTTTATCGCCACGCTGTTTAGCGATCAGGTTAATCCTCTTTTTATTGATAGATTGGGCGATTCTGAATGCGGCGATACCAAATATGTGTAGGTTTGAGGGTTTTTTTTTTAATTGTTTTATTTTGAATGGGGCGAAGGGGGAGCGATTTAAACTTTTATGTATTTTTTTATTTTTAAATTTTTTTTTTTAATTTTGCAATACTTCAATAGCCTCCATGGGAGGCTAGAAGCTGCCACAACTTGATCGGCTCTGCTACATAGGTGTGATTCTCAGATCGCCCATAGCAGAATTGCTGAGTTGCTATGAGCACCGACCACATGGTGGCGCTTACAGCAATCCGACATCAACAACCGTAGAGGTCTCAAGGAGACCTCTGGTTGTTATGCCGACATGCCGATGACCCTCGATCACTTAACAGGGGTCACCGATGCACGTATTTCCGGCCGGATGCACTTGTTAAATGCTGCTGTCAAGAGTTTGACAGCAGACTTTAACTAGTTAATAGGTGCGGGTTGATCGAGACTCCACCCACGCTATTGCAGGCACATGTAAGCTATTCAAAATAGCTGACATGTCCCGGCTTTGACGCGGGCTCACCGCCGGAGCCCGCATCAAAGCGAGGGTTCTGCCCTTGGACATACTATTCCATCCGAGGGCAGTCCCAGGCTGCAGTATTTATAACAATGCTAAATTATCCCTAAGTGAAGTTTAAAAGTGATTTACAGCATTCAGCAGCTCTTCATGAATCAGTTTTCTTTATTGCACTTTATTTTTCTAATAATTTTAGGGTGACATTTGAAAGTTTTGGAAACAAGTAATAGTTCTCCAAACCAGTTGTAGGCTCAGTTACAATAAGTTAGAATTGTTTATATTGTAAATGTAAAGCACATAACTGCAGTATCAGAAATACTTACATTTATCACACAAGCATCCTTAGGATGGCCATCCTGAGTTACGTAGCAACCAATAGGAAATCCAGGATTGCAAAATTTCTTTTTATCCTCTACCTCATAACACCACGTCACTGGCATGTTGTCAACAATCCTGAATGGATAAATATAGAAAAACAATGAATAATTCAATTGTTAAATTGGTCAATGGCTTAAGGATCCCTTTTAATTCAATTTTTGAGAAGAAAAACATTTGGCGTGTTCACCATGTGGTTTAAATAATGTCTTATAGTCAAAGGATCTACCAATGAGAAACTTTTATCTAAAAAGTTTTTTTTTAAAATGACAATGAAAGAAAGAAAAGGGATCCCCTTTCCATCAACAGGAAAAGGGATACGATGCTGATCACTGTGGGATCCAGTGCCCTGTAATGACACTGTGAATGGAGCAGAGGTGCACATGCTTGAGCTCTATTCATTGTCCATGGGTTTCCAGAACCCTGTGCTCAGGATCTCTGGGGATCTCAGCAATTAGCAGGTTATCTATAGAGCATAACGTTATTCCCGTAAACTCAAGTTAATGGGGTTGGCCAGGCTGCAGTTACTCTGTGACATCAGGATTGTGAATCCTCACAATATGTACAGGCAAAATTCTCCGATGGCGGGAGAGGGTGGTCATTTGGCTGCAGATATGTGATCTTAACACCTCCTGCCACATTCTGATTTGAGGTGTCTGGTCTCGCTCAATACGTTTGGATAAAGTGAGGTAGGGCATGACAGTGTGTGCAAATCACATACTTGTAGTCACACACACGTCCCTCCGCTCACAGTGCTGGCACCGGAGAATCCAGACAGTGCACATATTGCACTTATGAATCCCCCACAACACGCAGTAACTCTCTGACTGCAGACTTGCTGATCCTTATAGCGCACAGTATGTGACTACAGACTTGATCTCCAAACTCGGACAACCCCTTATTCGGAAAGCGCTATAGCTTGGCGGATAACCAGGGAGACAACCAAATTCACTCAACTCTAATTACAACCCAGATCCTGGGCACAGATGACTGGAATAGAGGGGTGCACAATGACGAAGGGTGGCCTTGCGAGTTTGACTCTGTGACCTTTCAACTGCTGGGTACAATACTGCAGTACCACTTTATTGCAGCATATGGTCAATGATGAGGTTACAGGAAGGTGTCCACTATTTATTACAGCCAGCATCTGTGTATGGAGTGTGCTCGACGTCTGAGCCCAAATGCCTACACAAGCAACCACGTGACAAACAAGGGATGGCCTCACACCGCTGATTCTGCCACGGCTAGTGGCCTTGGCCTATGCAGTGCGTGTATATTCCATGCTCAGTCCTTCAAATGATCTTTATGAGAAAAGGACTTTCAAGGAAATCAGCATGCAGTAAAAACAATAACTTACAATGGTATCGGACACAAAGAATAGAGGCCTATTGCCATTTTAGACCAAAAATAAAGGGAACCTGCTACATCAGATACCACTACTACCCTGCAGATGTAGGGTTCATGTGCAGGGCTGCATACTGAAAGCACGGCTAGCAGGAGAAAATTATCTATTTCTCGGAGAGTCACCGGCTTTCAGTCAATGTGGCGTCTGGGCCATTTAACGCCAGTAACCAGCAGATAAACCCTATATGCATGTTAATAACTATCCAACATGATAGGTTCTTTTTTGGAGACCTCAGAAAACCCCCTAGAGAGAAGCAATCAGAAAACCTGGTAGAATGTGCTCACCAGTGGTGCTGATAGTTCAGCAGCATGCTCTTCTTTAAGAATTCCAACCTCTGCTTACTCAGAGCGTCTGAAGTTTGGTAGGATTTGGAACAAACATCCTCACATTTCTTTTCTTCCTTAAATTTAAACTACAGAAGGAAACAAAAACAGGATTTTTGGTTGCTTACCGTAAAATCTGTTTCTCGGAACCTTCATTGGGGGACACAGGAACCATGGGTGTATGCTGCTGCCACTAGGAGGCTGCCACTATGCAAATAAAAAAGTTAGCTCCTCCTCTGCAGTGTACACCCTACCGACAGGAAGTAGGATATTCAGTTAGTGAGAAAACAGTAGGAGAAGCAACGTGTAAAAGAGAAAGAATAATAATATAATAATAATAAACTTTATCTACATAGCGCCAACAAATTCCACGGCGCTCCATAGATTAACAGTTTCAAACACTCAAAGAGTGTTCAAAGAACTCAAACGTAAACGGTAAACAGAGCTGTTCAACCTGGGAGGGAGCTGTGTCCCCCAATGAAGGCTCCGAGAAACAGATTTTACGGTAAGCAACCAAAAATCCTGTTTTCTCTATCGCCTTTCATTGGGGGACACAGGAACCATGGGACGTCCCAAAGCAGTCCCTGGGGTGGGAAAAAACAGACTTCCATCAAGTCCGAGGACTCACCACTGCCGCCTGCAGGATCCTTCTGCCCAGGCTGGAGTCCGCCGTAGTTCGGCGAAACGTGTAGATCGAAGACCAGGTAGCCGCTTTGCAAAGTCGTCGGCGAAGGCCCCATGACGTACCGCACTGGAAGCGCCGACTGCCCGGGTAGAGTGAGCCTTTCTCAGGAGGGGGCACTCTTGTTCTTGACCCGGTAAGCTTCCAAAATAGCCGTTCTGATAGAGCGAGCAATAGTCGCCTTGGAAGCCAGCAGACCTCTACGCACGCCATCAGGGATGGCGAAAAGAGAATCCATCTTTCAGAAAGCAGCCGTGTTAGCCAGGGAGATCCTCACTGCCCTGACGAGGCCCAGCCTGTTCAACGATCGCTCCAGAGGATGAGTCGGAGCTGGACAAAAGGAAGGTAGAACGATGTCCTCGTTGAGGTGGAAAGATGAAAACCACCTCGAAAAAGGAAGGAAGGTGGAGGCCTGGGACCACCTTGTCCTGGTGGAAAATCAAGAAAGAAGGTCGGCAAGAAATGGCCGCCAACTCAAAAACGCGGCGGATCAAAGGGATAGACCTGAGAAAAGCCACCTTCCGAGATAGAACTGACAGGGAAAACTCCCTGAAAGGCTCAAAGGGGAGAACCCCTAAGAACAACCAACACAACCTTTAAACCCCATGAATCCACAGAGGCCCTGTACGGAGGGACCGCGTGGGCTACTACTTGAAGTAAGGTCAACCTGTGGCTGAGAAGATAATGTCTTCTTAAAAGGGAAGAAGAGCGCAGGAACCTGGCCCTTTAGGGAACTGAGAGCAAAGCCCGAATCCAGTCCTGCCTGAAGGAAAACCAAATGGAAGGCAGGGAAAAAGGACATAGGTGAAAAGCGGTTGGACCCGCATCAACGAAAGTAAGCCTTCCAGGTACGATAGTAGATCCTGGAAGAAGACGAAGGCTTCCCAGCCTGGATTATAGAGTGACCCATCTGGGCCGAAAGACCGGACGCTCTTAGAACTGTGGAGTCCACAGCCACGCCGTTAAACTGAGCGACCGATAATTCGGGTGGCAGAATGGACCCTGAGACAGTAGATCGGGTCCGTTGGGAAGGCACCCGGGGTGTCCGCGAGAAGATTGACGATGTCTGCAAATAAAGATCTCCTGGGCCTATCTGGGACGATCAAAATGACCGGCACCCATCCAGCCTTGATCTTTTTTCGACAGCTTGGAAAGCAAGGGAAGGCGTGGGAACCGATAGGGGAGCACGAACTGCAACCAAGGAATGGCCAGAGTGACACCACTGCGAGAGGATCACGGGACCCTGGGCCGACCCGAGGGGCCTTCCTGTTCAATCAGGACGCCATGAGGTCCACCACTGGAGTCCCCCATGGAAGAGCAATCCGATAGGAAACCTCCTGAAGGGCCATTCCCCTGCCGCGAGGCCCTCGCGGCCTAAATGTCTACGCCGGGGACATGCACTGCAGAGCTCACCAGGACCGTTGCCTCTGTCCAAAGGAGGATCCTGGAATCTCGGCCGAGGCCAGAGAACGCCAAGTCCACCCCTGGTGGTAGACATGCCACTGGTGTGTCATTGTCTGGATTCGAATTGGCAGGCTGCTGAGAATCCTTACCCAGTGAAGGAAAGACAGAAAGATGATCCTGAACTCGAGGACATTGATCGGCAAAGAGGACTCCTGCGCCGACCAACAACCCTGAAAGAACAGGAGGCAAAGCCCCGCGCTTCCGCCGAGCGGGCCGGCGTCCGTCGTCACCACCTGCCAGGGAACTGGAAGGAAGGATATGCTGTGAAGGATCCACTCTGGCATAAGAGAAGTGACCTCGGCCACCAGTCGAGGAACCGTTTGACCCAGAAAAACCGGATCGGACGATGCAGGGAGAAGACAGACATGTCCCCTGTGATAGAATAGCCTGCTGAAGAAGTCTTGAATGAAACGGCGAAGGTAAAATTGCTTCCGATGTTGCAACTAACCTCCTTAGGGCCTTTAAGGCCCATCGGAAAGGAGGGGAGCCGAAAACCCAGGAGCAAGCGAACTTCCTGACAAAGGAGGGATATCCTGTCTTCGGGAAGGAAGACTCTGGTCCGACAAGTGTCGAAGAACATGCCCGGAGATACGAGGCGCTTAACAAGACGGAACTTCTTCCTATTGACGAGCCACCTGCAACGGCTAGAATGTCGGGAAAGGTGGATAGACTTTCGGGAGCCTGAAGCCGAAATTTCTGAGCCTCCATGGAAGCGATTACTGAACGAGGTAATATCATCCTGAAGTGTCTCTGACGAAACTTCCTGTTCAGCAAATTGAGATCCGGACTAGGACGAACCTTGTCGTCCTCTGTCAGTACAAAAAGATTCGAAGAGAAGCCTGTGAACTGTTGAACCGTTCCTGTTCTGGGACGGGAACGATTACCCCGGATTTAAGGAGGGAAACAATGGCTCTAAAGAAACCCGGGACCAGAGCGGGGTCTCTTGGAGGTTGGGATTCGAAGACAACGATCCCAGGACCGTGAAATTAAGATTTTGTATCTAGAGGATACAAGTGCCCTGGCCCATGCATCCTCTACTGAGGAGACCCAGACGTCCCTGAGGAACAGAAGACGGTTGCCCAGCCTGAGAAACGGGCTGGGGTCTAGTCGTGGGTCATGCCTAGGTGGAACTTCCAGTCCAGGACCTGGAGAATCCACCTTAGGAGTAGCGGGCACACCAGGAAAGAGTGAGTCGAAGAATACCTTCTTCTCTTAACGTGCCTGTGGCCTCTGCTGATGCGAAGAAGGATCTGATGCCGCAAAACTTACGAAAAAGGTCGAAAAGACCGAAGTAGCCGCCTAAGGGGAAGTAGGCGAGGTCTGGAGAAGGGGACTGGTGCCGCCAGTGGCGTCCTTAATAATTTGGTCCAGCTTGGAACTGAAAGGACGTGAACCTTTAAAAGGCAGGCTCGTAAGGGACTTCTTTGATGACTCTTGAGCCAAAACGGTGCGACGGCTGGCAACAACATTACTGGGCGCCTATGCGGCAGAAGACGCGACGTCCAGGGACCAAATTATTCCCCGGCGTGAGTAATCTGGGTGGCAAGTTCCGCCAGCCGGCCTGATGGAGCTCCAGCTTGAATGCCCCAATGGAGTTGTTTAGCCCCTCGGATACAGACTTCGAAACCCAAGTGGAAGCCAAAGCCGGGCATTGGGATGATGCGGCAGTTTCGAAAGCAGACTTCACGAAGGATTCCATGATCATATCGATGGAATCTTTCAGAGCCGCCCCACCGGACAGCGTAAGGACTGTGTTGGTGGCAAGTCTAGCAGCCGACGGATCCACAGGGGGAGAGGTCGTTCTCTAACGCCTCTCATTCCGGTTGGCAATGAGATCCGGAGGAAAGAGACATGAGACTCCAAGACGCTTGTCTCCTTGAGAACGTCTGGTCGAATTCGCTCTTTCTCTGGCCAGACGCTCCTCGAATTCAGGATGAGGAGCAAATACCTTGGGAGGTAGTTTAGACCGTCTAAACGAAACCGCCTGATCTGCGGGTTTCGTAGAGGAATCTTTGATGCCACAGGTCTGATTGGTCGCTCCAATGAGGCTTTGAACCATATCCCTCATGTTAGCGATTTGGTTCGAATCCGGACCCAAATTATCCTCTGAAGGCGCATCAGAGAAAGCCTCGCCTGACTCTGGGGGGAAAGACCAGGGGGAAGTCGACCACAGAGAAGGACCGTGGGGCGAAATGGACCAAGAAGAGAACTCAGACCGGCGTTCCTGTCTGGATCTTTCGCGGCCTGTATTAGAAGACTTGGACGGAGCTTCTTGCGACCCGCTGGCTACTACGGAAGTCTGCAGGGGCAACCGATCAGGCACGGACACAAGGATCTGGGACACCCGTGTGAGATCCGCTACTGATAGAGACAGAGAGGATGGGGACTTTGCTCTGAGGAGGAGCAGCAGGGGGGGGTCCTGGGCGGTGAGCATAATGTGGGTTGCTGCAGGCCTGCCTGAGAAAAGGTAGGAGGTCGGAAGCGACCTCCCTTAAAATTAGACCGAACGGGTCCGAGGAAAAAAATCAGAAGGGGAGAGTATCAGTCTGTGGTGCAGAGGTACTCACGGCAGACGCTGCGGTGGGCCTAAGGTGAACACGCAAAGTGTTAGACTAAGCCAGAAGAGGGAGGACAAAAGCGACTTCCCTTAAGATTAGACATGGCGAAGGAACCCCTGAAGAAGCCAGAAGGTTAGGGGACAGGAAAGCAGAGGAGAGAGTCAGTCTGCATCAGAGCTACTCACAACAGGTGATGGATGGAAAGCTGCACTCCATGATGTCGATGGTCCTTAACGCAAGGGTGCAGGCAGACAGAGCAGACTTCTGGGACACTCTTCTGTCCGGGATCGGCTGCAATGCTGAACCGCAAGGGATGAGGACGCCAGGCTATGCGCTTTGAGGAGCCAGCGCCAGGTGGTCCTGATGCCGAAAAAACCCTTTCAGGGGCGCAGGAAAAAGTGGGCGGGGCTAACCGCCAGGCCAGGTGCACCAAGATGGCGCCGGGGGCGGAGCTCGCCGATGAAAGCCGGGCGGGAGAAAAGCCCGCCTGAGGGAAAGGAAGTGAGGAGACGCGGCGCCGGAAGTAGGCCCCAGAAGAAGCCGGGGCCTAAATTTGGGGCCGGCAGCCGCCGGGGAGGGACGCGGTCGTCGGGAAAAAACGGTGCGGTGACCTTGCAAATACAGGCGCAGCGCGGCCGCAGGAGAAGGCGGCGCTGTTGCCTGCAAGGCCGCCGCTGCGGGAGAGAAAGTGCGGCCACAAGAAAGCGGCGCGGCTGCCTGCAAGGCAGCCACGCTGTGATAGAAAAGAAGTGCGGTTGCAGGAGGAAGCCGATGCGGCTGCCAGAAAGGGGGCAGCGCCGGGGGAGGAAATGGCGCGGCTGGCTGCACGGCCGCGGCGCAGCGTCAGAACACAGTGCGGCAGGAAAAAGGCAGCGTGGTTACCTATAAGCCAGGCTCAGAGATGCGGCCACCAAAGTAGCGCGGCTGCCACACGTGGGGCCAATAAGGCGCCAACCAGGCCAAGGCAGCCTGGGGAAAAACTGCGCAGCACTGAACTAGGACTGCTCCAGTGACCACCCCGGATTAGTGGAGGCTCTCAGGCGGAACAGCATGGGGGGGGTATGTGGAATACTCACCTAAAATATCCCACGCCGTTCTGACTAACCTCAATCCGGGGAAGATATCAGACGTCCAGGGAGCTGGTGGACGACCTCGTCTCCTCCAACCGACAGGCTCTGGTGGGCGAGTGGGTGGGGGACGGAGCCAGGACCGGACTTCTGAGCACGCTTGTGTGCTAGGATCTTGGTCCTGGAGAGGGATCTATGAGGATACGGGGTGGCAGTACACGCCGTACTCATAGTCCGTATTGTGGGAGTACAGGTGTGACTGTTCACCCTGTATCCCTCCGGAAACCTGAAAAGAAACGACGCACATTGAGGTAGATAAGGGTCTAATGAAAGACCCGTGTCCACCTCCTACTGACACTAAAAGCTAAACTGAATATCCTACTTCCTGTCGGTAGGGTGTACACTGCAGAGGAGGAGCTAACTTTTTTATTTGCATAGTGTCAGCCTCCTAGTGGCAGCAGCATACACCCATGGTTCCTGTGTCCCCCAATGAAAGGCGATAGAGAAATAATACTTTAAATTTGTATTAAACGGTTTGTCCAGTGTTCTGTGTCCAGAAGCACATCCATCATTGCCTGCCGGCTACCTGCTCACTGTGGCACTGGACCAGCAGCACAGTCGTGCCAGTGGTTGAACTCCACTCTTTCCCCAAGGTGTAAGCAGAGGCAGCTTGGCTAGTGCAGCGTCAGTGAAGCGGGCACTGAAGGAGTCTGGATACAGCGATCTGGCCAGCGTCAGAGCATTCAAGTTATATAACAACTAGATGGAGACCCGATGCTATTTCACCGGGAGGGCGGTAATGTCACGATGGGGGCAGGATTTGCAGCGTTGAGAATCTTTCCCCCCCCCCCCCCCATGTGCTCACCCACCTATTCACTCCCTCTTTCCCCATATGCTGACTTCTCCCGTCTGTGCTCTCTTCTTTGACCTGTCTACCCCATGTGCTATCCCCCTTGTCTGATATCTCTCTCCTTCCTGTGCGGTGTTCTCCCCTCAAAGACAATACTGACATTCCAGCAGGAGATAGCGGAGGATATATTTTGGGAGGTAAAATATTGTTTAAAGTCAGTAAAATATTTTACCTGACAAAATGAATCCTTTGTGATCCCCTGCTGTAATGTCAGTATTGTCTTTTGCTTCCTCCCCTGCTCAGGAGATATGGTATGCTCAGTCCACGGTCAGACAGACAATTTTTAAAATGAACTTTCGCTCATGGGAAAACTCCTTTAATGTGACCGGCTTCCTCTGCCTGTAGACACGTCGCGCATCTGCTGCCGGGATCAGCTGAATAATTCACTGCGCCTGGGCAGAGTTCGCGCAGGCGCAGTAAATCATACCACCGCCATCTTTGTGCAGACAGATAGCGGCGGTCACATTAAAACTGTGCATGAGCTCCTCCTGTACAAAGATGGCGGTCGGCGAATCATTAGGCTGATACCGGAAGTGGCGTGTTCGCAACAGTGTTCAACAGTGGTACCATGCAAGAGGCTGCGTACGGCATATACAGTGGGTGCATGTGTGTGTTGCATGTGTGTGTGTGGTGCGTGTTGCGCGTGTGCGTGCGTGCGTGGCGACGGTGTTCCACTGGAGGTACCACGAGCAGTTTTTATATTGAGACACCCATCACTTGGGTGTCCCAATATGGAGGTCAGTGAACTTCCACCGCTTGGAATTCTGGGATCCGGACACATCTGGACAGAACAGGATGTGAAGACATTACAAGGTTAGTATATATTAAGAGCTTGTAAGCACTGCACTTCTATCCTAGTACATTAGCCACTAATAGACTGCAGAGGTGGCCAGTAACCTTGGCAACAAATAGTAAACTAAAAAGCTCTGTTCTTATGTAAAAAAAATTATTAATAAAATAAAAAAAGCTGTTTTCACAAGCACTTTGCAATTTTACCAATTTAAGGACCAGTTTAAGCTTCTAAGCTAAAAGGGGCCATTCTGAATCCACCTTCCTCCTCAATATGGCTCACTAAAAGGCCCAAAAGCTTATATGTACAACATACAAATCTGATCTAGATCAGTTATTTCCTGTTGACGCATTCGCTCTACAGCACTGTCTGTACTTTATTAGAGGGGTGTGCCCACAGGATAGCCCCAACGGACAGGGCACGTAGGTACAATAGATGAAGATCTAAGCAGTACAAAGTTTACTCTCCCTGTATGCTCCAGTTACGAATTCATAGCCGCCAATAAACGAGCACACCGCATAATTAATCATGGCATGTCTGAGAATTATCACGTAAATCTACATTCAGTGTACATACATACACTCTACACCAACCTTGTACGGAGATGGCTCAATTCTCTCACCAAACAACACCTGGCCCAGATTTTCAGACGGCCTTTTTTCCTTCTCGACTTGACAAAAATCAAACCTTAAAAATAAAATTATAAACTAATGTTACCATTACAGTCAAAACAATACAGTAAGACAAACCCACGGGACAGTTGCTAATAATCAAACCACAAGTTTAGGACAATCCCTTTTAGTGAGGGGACCCTGAAAATAAGCTGATCATAGGGTGTGTGGTGGCTCTAATCCCCGATCCACAGCTGTGAACTCAGGGAACGCCAGCAGCAGACATGGTTACCTCTGCAGTGCCAGACAGAATGCATCATATAGAGACATGTTGTCCCAAACAGCCAAAGCAGATCTCTTGCCCTTTACTGATGAGGGGCAACAACCCGAAAAATGTGTCTGCAAACAGATTCCAGTTTGGAATTTCTTTTAGAGTCATATGGCAAGGCTTGTTAACCCATTAGTGACCAGGCCAATTTTTACAATTCTGACCACTGTTCACTTTATGAGGTTATAACTGGAACGCTTCAAAGGATCCCAGTGATTCTGAGTATTTTCTTAACACATTGTACTTCAGGTTAGTGGTAAAATTTCTTCTATTTGACTTGCGTTTATTAATGAAAAATAATGAAAAAAAATAAATTTGGCAAATTTTGAAACTTTTTAAACTTTATTTTTCTAAAAACTGCACCCCTCAAGGTGCGCAAAAGCACATTCAAGAAGTTTATTAACCCTTCAGGTGCTTCAAGAAAACTAAAGCTATGTGGAAGGAACAAATGAACATTTACGTTTTTCACAAAAAATGTACTTTGGAACCAAACTTTTTTTTATTTTCACAAGGGTATCAAAAGAAAATGGACCAAAAAAAAGTTGTTGTGCAATTTCTCCTGAGTACGCCAATAACCCATATGTGGGGGTAAACCACTGTTTGGGCGCATGGCAGTGCTCAGAAGGGAGGGAGCACCATTTAACTTTTTGAACGCAAAATTGGCTGAAATCAATGGTGGCACCAAGGCGTGTTTGGAGAACCCCTGACATACCTAAACCGTGGAAACCCCTAATCCTCAGAATCGCCCGATCTATCAATTAAAAAAAAGCATTAACCTGATCGCTAAACAGCGTAGCGGGAAAAAAATTCGAAACACCAGAATTACGTTTTTTTTTGTCGCCACGACATTGCATTAAAATGCAATAACGGGCGATTAAAAGAACGTATCTGCACCAAAATGCTATCATTAAAAACGTCATCTCAGCACGCAAAAAATAAGCCCTCAACCGACCCCAGATCACGAAAAATGGAGACGCTACGAGTATCGGAAAATGGCACAATTTTTTTTTTTTTTTTTTTTTTTAGCAAAGTTTGGAATTTTTTTTCACCACTTAGATAAAAAATAACCTAGACATGTTAGGTGTCTATGGACTCGTACTGACCTGGAGAATCATAATGTCAAGTCAGTTTTAGCATTTAATGAACCTAGCAAAAAAGCCAAACAAAAAACAAGTGTGGGACTGCACTTTTTTTGCAATTTCACCGCACTTGGAATTTTTTTTCCCATTTTCTAGTACACGACATGCTAAAACCAATGATGTCGTTCAAAAGTACAACTCGTCCCGCAAAAAATAAGCCCTCACATGGCAAAATTGACGGAAAAATAAAAAAGCTATGGCTCTGGGAAGGAGGGGAGTGAGAAACGAACACGGAAAAACGAAAAATCCCACGGTCATGAAGGGGTTAAATGCCACTGTCAATCTCTCACAGCGACATTTAATGCGTGCTTACAGGAAGAGCATCATAAACCCCGCTCATTGTACCGGTCACATGATAGTGAGGAGCCCATGGGTTAGTATGATCCCTCATGCTTGTCATTGCAGGTCTATGAACGTCGGCCCGTGTCAGGCATTCATAGGAAATGAGGACTCCTGCTTTTGGAAGATTGCAGCTATAAGTCAACTTGGGGGGGACTACTAAAGTTCATAAAAAGAAAGGTTTTTAAAAATATAAAAAGTTCAAATCACCCCCCTCTTCCCCCTTGTGTCCTATAATATGTGTTTCCTATTTTATGTTATTTTTTTAATTCCTACAGTGGGTACGGAAAGTATTCAGACCCCTTTAAATATTTCACTCTTTCATTGCAGCCATTTGGTATACTCAAAAAAGTTCATTTTTTTCTCATTAATGTACACTCTGCACCCCATCTTGACTGAAAAAAAGAACAGAAATGTAGAAATTTTTGCAAATTTATTAAAAAAGAAAAACTGAAATATCACATGGTCATAAGTGTTCAGACCCATTGCTCAGACAGTCATATTTAAGGCTAGGGTCACATTGCGTTAGTGCAATCCGTTTAGCGCTAGCGGATTGCCCCAACGCAATGTTTTTAAAGGGTCGCGTTTCGGGGTCGCGTTAACGTCCCCGCTCTCGCAGATCTCCGATCTGCGAGAGCGGGGAACGGACCTCGGGCGCGCCGCGGACGCTGCAAGCAGCGTCCGAGGCGCGCTACAAAAGACCGGCGCGTCGCTAGCGTGTGCCGAAAATGACACGCGCTAGCAATGCGCTGGTACATTGCGGGCAATGGGAGCGCTAACGGACGCGTTGCATGGCGTTAATTTCGCCGTGCAACGCTGTACGTTAGCGCTCTGACCAAAACGCAATGTGACCCCAGCCTAAGTCACATGCTGTCCATTTCCTTGTGATCTTCCTTGAGATGGTTCTACTCCTTCACTGGAGTCCAGCTGTGTTTAATTAAACTGATAGGACTTGATATGGAAAGGCACACACCTATATAAGACCTCACAGCTCACGGTGCATGTCAGACCAAATGAGAATCATGAGGTCAAAGGAACTGGCCAAGGAGCTCAGCGACAGAATTGTGGCAAGGCACAGATCTGTCCAAGGTTACAAAAGAATTTCTGCAGTACTCAAGGTTCCTAAGAGTGCAGTGACCTCCATAATCCTTAAATGGAAGAAGTTTGGGACCGCCAGAAGCCTTCCTAGACCTGGCCGTCCAGCCAAACTGAGCAATCTTGGGAGAAGAGCCTTGGTGAGAGAGGTCACTGTGGATGAGCTCCAGAGATGCAGTAGGGAGATGGGAGAAAGTTCAGCAAAGTCAACTATCACTGCAGGCCTTCACCAGTCGGGCCTTTATGTGTCTCGACGGAAGCCTCTCCTCAGTGCAAGACATATGAAAGCCCGCATAGAGTTTGCTTAAAAAAAAAAAAAAAAAAAAAAAAACACACATGAAGGAATCCCAGACTATCAAAAATAAGATTCTCTGGTCTGATGAGATGAAGATAGACCTTTTTGGTGATAATTCTAAGCGGTATGTGTGGAGAAAACCAGGCACTGCTCATAACCTGCCCAATACAATCCCAACAGGATCTGCAAGGAAGAATGGCAGAGGATCCCAAAATCCAGGTGTGAAAAAACTTGTTGCATTATTTCTAAGACGACTTATGGCTGTCCTAGCTCAAAAGGGTGCTTCTACTCAATACTGAGCAAAGGGTCTGAATACTTATGACCATGTGATAATTCAGTTTGGTTGGGGCTTTTTTTTTTTTTTTTTTTTTTTTATAAATTTTCAAAAATGTCTACATTTGGGTTTTTTTTCAGTCAAGATGGGGTGCAGAGTGTACATTAATAAGAAAAAAAATGAACTGTTTTGAATTTACCAAACAGCTGTAATGAAACAAAGTGAAAAATTTAAAGGAGTCTGAATACTTTCTGTACACACCGTATAATGTATATATAATCTCCGGATCAAAGCATAAAAACAATTAATTCAATCAGTAAGTCGCGTTACGAGAAAAAAAAAAAATAAAAAAAAAAACAGAATTAAGTTTTTTTATTTTTTGGTTGCATCAACATTGCAACAAAATGCAATAACAGGCACTCAAACCATTGTATCTACCCCAAAATGATATAAATAAAAAACGTCAGCTCGTAGCACAAAAATAAGCTGTCACCCAGCCCAAGAAAAATGGAGACGCTACAGGTCTCAGAAAATGCTATTTTTTTGACAATTTAAATAAAGAACCTATGCTTGTTTGTTATCTGTGAACTCAATGACCTGGAGAATCATACTGCCAGGTCAGTTTTAGCATTTAGTATATATATATATATATATATATATATATATATATATATATGTATATGTATATGTATATGTATATGTATATGTATATGTATATGTATATGTATATGTATATGTATGTGTATATATGTGTATATATATATATATATATATATATATATATATATATATATATATATATATATATATATATATATATATATATATATATATATATATATATATATATATATATTTTTTTTTTTTTTTTTTCCCCAATTTTGCAGTACACTATATGGTAATATCAATCGGGTTGTTCAAAAGTACAACTCGCCCCGCAAAAAAAAAAACAGGCCGTAATATGGTTATATTGATGGGGGGAGGGGTTAATAGTGTCCATTATAATATTCATTTTGCTATATACGTAATGAGCTACCCATGTTTGCAACTGCTTGGATGTTTTCTGATCTTCAAGAGGCAACCTCTTATGTTTATATTTTTGTCAACAATATCTGTATTTAATTGTAATTGATTATTCGAATAAAACAGGATTTTTGGTTGCTCACCGTAAAATCTGTTTCTCGGAGCCTTCATTGGGGGACACAGGAACCATGGGTGTATGCTGCTGCCACTAGGAGGCTGCCACTATGCAAATAAAAAAGTTAGCTCCTCCTCTGCAGTATACACCCTACCGACAGGAAGTAGGATATTCAGTTAGTGAGAAAGCAGTAGGAGAAGCAACGTGTAAAAGAGGAATAATAATAATAAACTTTATTCACATAGCGCCAACAAATTCTACGGCGCTCCATAGATTAACAGTTTCAAACACTCGAAGAGTGTTCAAAGAACTCAAACGTATACAGTAAACAGAGCTGTTCAACTTGGGAGGGTGCTGTGTCCCCCAATGAAGGCTCCGAGAAACAGATTTTACGGTAAGCAACCAAAAATCCTGTTTTCTCTATCGCCTTTCATTGGGGGACACAGGAACCATGGGACGTCCCAAAGCAGTCCCTGGGGTGGGAAAAACCGACTTCCATCAGGTCCGAGGACTCACCACTGCCGCCTGCAGGATCCTTCTGCCCAGGCTGGAGTCCGCCGTAGTTCGGCGAAACGTGTGGATGGAAGACCAGGTGCCGCTTGCAAAGCCGTCAGTGATAACCCTGTGACGTACCGCACTGGAAGCGCCGACTGCCCGGGTAGAGTGAGCCTTTATCTCAGGAGGGGGCACTCTTGTTCTTGACCCGGTAAAGCTTCCAAAATTGCCGATCTGATAGAGCGAGCAATAGTCGCCATTGCCGATCTGATAGAGCGAGCAATAGTCGCCTTGGAAGTCGGCAGGCCTCTACGCACGCCATCAGGGATGGCGAAAAGAGAATCCATCTTTCGGAAAACGGTTGTGCTAGCCAGGGAGATCCTCACTGCCCTGACGAGGCCCAGCCTGTTCAACGATCACTCCAGAGGATGAATCGGAGCTGGACAAAAGGAAAGGTATAACGATGTCCTCGTTGAGGTGGAAAGATGAAAAACCACCTCGAGAAAGGAAGGAAGGCAGAGGCCTGGGACCACCTTGTCCTGGTTTAAAATCAAAAAAGGAGGTCGGCAAGAAGCGGCCGCCAACTCAAAAACGCGGCGGATCAAAAAGATGGACCTGAGAAAAGTCACCTTCCGAGATAGAACTGACAGGGAAAACTCCCTGAGAGGCTCAAAGGGGGGAACCCCTAAGCACAACCAATCCAACCTATAAATCCCATGAATCCACAGAGGCCCTGTACGGAGGGACAGCGTGGGCTACTCCTTGAAGGGAGGTCTTAACCTGTGGCTGAGAAGATAACGTCTTCTGAAAGGGAAGAAGAGCGCAGGAACCTGGTCCTTTAGGGAACTAAGAGCGAAGCCCGAATCCAGCCCTGCCTGAAGGAAAACCAAAAGGAAGGCAGGGAAAAAGGACATAGGTGAAAAGTGGTTGGACTCGCATCAACGAAAGTAAGCCTTCCAGGTACGATAGTAGATCCTGGAAGAAGACAAAGGCTTCCCAGCCTGGATTATAGAGTGACTCATCTGGGCCGAAAGGCCGGACGCTATTAGAACTGTGGAGTCCACAGCCACGCCGTTAAACTGAGCGACCGATAATGCGGGTGGCAGATCGGACCCTGAGACAGCAGATCGGGTCCGCCCGGAAGACACCAGGGGTGTCCGCGGAAGATTGGCGATGTCTGCAAACTAAGACCTCCTTGGCCAATCCGGGACGATCAGAATGACCGGCACCCATCCAGCCTTGATCTTTTTCGACAGCTTGGAAAGCAAGGGAAGGCGTGGGAACCGATAGGGGAGCCCGAACTGCGACCGAGGAATGGCCAGAGAGACAACACCACTGAGAGGATCACGGGACCCTGGGCCGACCCGAGGGACCTCCTGTTCAATGGGGACGCCATGAGGTCCACCTCTGGAGTCCCCCATCGTAGAGCAATCCGATAGGAAACCTCCTGAAGTACCATTCCCCTGCCGCGAGACCCTCGCGGCCGAGGAAGTCGGCAGCCTAAATGTCTACGCCGGGGACATGCACTGCGGAGCTCACCAGCACCGTTGCCTCTGTCCAAAGGAGGGTCCTGGAATCTCGGCCGAGGCCAGCGAACGCCGAGTCCACCCCTGGTGGTAGACATATGCACTGCTGTGTCATTGTCTGTCTGGATTCGAATTGGCAGGCTGCTGAGAATCCTTACCCAGTGAAGGAAAGACAGAAAAGATGATCCGGGACTCGAGGACATTGATCGGCAAAGGAGGCTCCTGCACCGACCAACAACCCTGAAAGAATAGGAGACAAAGCCCCGCGCCTCCGCGAGTGGACGGGCGTCCGTCGTCACCACCTGCCAGGGAACTGGAAGGAAGGATATGCTGTGAAGGATCTACTCTGGGATAAGAGAAGTGACCTCGGCCACCAGTCGAGGAACCATTTGACCTGGGAGAAAGCCGGATCGGACGATGCAGGGAGAAGACAGACCTGTACCCTGCGATAAAATAGCCTGCTGAAGAAGTCTTGAAAGAAACGGGCGAAGGGCAAACTGCTTCCGATGTTGCAACCAAACCTCCTTAGGGCCGAGAACCCTGGAGCAAGCGAACTTCCTGACAAAGGAGGGATATCCTGTCCTCGGGAAGGAAGACTCTGGTCCGACAAGTGTCGAAGAACATGCCCAGAGATACGAGACGCTGAACAAGACGGAACTTCTTCCTGTTGATGAGCCACCCGCAACGGTTAGAATGTCGGAAAAGATGGATAGACTTTCGGGAGCCTGAAACCGAAATTCCTGAGCCTCCATGAAAGTGATTACTGAACGAGGGAATATCATCCTGAAGTGTCTCCGACGAAACTTCCTGTACAGCAAATGGAGATCCGGACTGGGACGAACCTTGCTGTCCTCTGTCAGTACAGAAAGATTCGAAGAGAAGCCTGTGAACCGATGAACCATTCCTGTTCTGGGACGGGAACGTTTACCCCAGATTTAAGGAGGGAAACAATGGCTGTAAAGAAACCCGGGACTAGAGCGGGGTCTCTTGGAGGTTGGGATTTGAAGAAAACGATCCCAGGACCGTGAAATGAAGATTTTGTATCTAGAGGATACAAGTGCCCTGGCCCATGCGCCCTCTACTGAGGAGACCCAGACGTCCCTGAGGAACAGGAGACGGTTGCCCGGTCTGAGAAACGGGCTGGGGCCTAGTCGTGGGTCATGCCTAGGTGGAACTTCCAGTCCTGGACCTGGAGAATCCACCTTAGGAGTAGCAGGCACGCCAGGAAAGAGTGAGTCGAAGAATACCTTCTTCTATCTAACGTGCCAGAGGCCTCTGCTGTTGCGAAGAGGAATCTGATGCCGCAAAACTACGAAAAAGGTCAAAAAGACCGAAGTAGCCGCCTAAGGGGAAGTAGGCGAGGTCTGGAGAAGGGAACTGGTGCCGCCAGTGTCGTCCTTAATAAATTTGGTCCAGCTTGGAACCGAAAAGGACGTGAACCCTGAAAAGGCAGGCTCGTAAGGGACTTCTTTGATGACTCTTGAGCCAAACAGTGCGACAGCTGGCAACAACATTACTGGACGCCTGTGCGGCAGAAGACGCGACGTCCAGGGCACAAATTATTCCCCGGCGTGAGAAATCTGGGAGGCAAGTTCCGCCAGCCGACCTGATGGAGCTCCAGCTTGAATGCCCCAACGGAGTTGTTTAGCCCCTCGGATACAGACTTCGAAACCCAAGTGGAAGCCCAAGCTGGGCATTGGGATGATTCGGCAGTTTTGAGAGCCGACTTCACGAAGGATTCCATGATCCTATCGATGGAATCTTTCAGAGCCGCCCACCGGACAGCGTAAGGACTGTGTTGGTGGCAAGTTTAGCAGCCGACGGATCCACAGGGGGAGAGGTCGTTCTCTAACGCCTCTCATTCCGGTTGGCAATGAGATCCGGAGGAAAGAGATATGAGACTCCAAGACTGTCTCTTTGAGAACGTCTGGTCGAATTCGCTCTTTCTCTGGACAGAAGCTCTTTGAATTCAGGATGAGGAGCAAATACCTTGGGAGGTAGCTTGGACCGTCTAAAGAAAGCGCCTGATCTGCGGGTTTCGTAGAGGAATCTTTGATGCCACAGGTCTGATTGGTCGCTCCAATGAGGCTTTGAACCATATCCCACATGTTAGCGATTTGGTTCGAATCCGGCCGCAAATTATCCTCCGAAGGCGTATCAGAGAATGCCTCGCCTGACTCAGGGGAGGAGGATCGGGAGGACGCCGACTGCAGAGGAGGACCGAGTGTCGAGATGGAGCGAGAAGAGGACTCAGACTGGCATTCCTGTCTGGACCTTTTTCAGCTAGCCTTGGAGGGCTCGGACGGAGCCTTCAGCGACCCGGTGGCTACTGCGGGGGTCTGCAGGGGTAACCGATCCAGCACGGACACCAGGGTTGAGACACCCGTGTTAGATTGGCCACCGATTGAGACGGAGAGGAGGCCCAGCCTGGGACTGGGGAATCACTCTCGGGCGGATCGGCTGGGGGATCCTGGGCGGTGGGCACAATCGGGTTGCTGCAGGAGTAGGAAGACGAAAATGGCCCCCTTTTTTGCCCGAGTGGATAGAGGGCAGGGGGGGGTGGGGGCAGAGGGGAGTGTCGGTCTGCAGAGCAGAACTACTCACGGTAGACGAAAAACGGGATCCGGAGGACGCTGTTCGGCTTGATAGGATGGGCCTCCGGTAAGAAGTCGTCTTTTAGGCAGGAGGGTGATATGAGCTCCTGCCGCAAATTGGACCGATCTGCGGATGTGACCGCGGTATGGGCTCCTGAGATGTGGCGACGGATGAGAGGTGCATGTAAAGGAGTCCCAAGATGGCGCCAGTGGGCGGATAGAAGGCGGGCCGCAGTGAAAATGTCGGGCGGGAGAAAAGCCCGCCCGATGAGAGAAGAAAGGGGGCGGAGTCCGGCACCGGAAGTAGGCCCAGGCAGAAGCCGGGGCCTAAATTAGCGATCGGTGCCGGCATGGAAGGGCCGCAGCGGTGAACAGTGCGCCGCAGAAAGCGATAGGTGAGCGGCCGCCTACAGCGGCGGGAGTAGCGCAGCTGCCGGTCCAAAGCGGTGAGGCGGTCTGGCAAGCCGCCACGCTGAGGAGGATGCGCGGCGCTGTAAGCGGCCAGAGGGACGCAGCTGCAGGGGGCCCGATTAGCGATGCGGCGGCCGTGCTGAAAAGAAATGAACAGCCGCATACAGCGGCCGGAGCAGGGAAGCCGCAGCAATGCGGCGGCTGGTAAGCCGCCGCGCTGAAAGGAAATGAACGGCCGCATACAGCGGCCGGAGCACGGGAGCCACTGAGGGCCGCGCTAAAGCTGGGGCTGGATAGAGGGCGAGGGGGGGGGGGGGAAGCCTGCAGGACCCGAGGCGGGAATGTCCCCCCATGAGCACGGCCACGCAGATAGCGTGCCCGGACAAGAAGCGGCGCGGTGTTCCGTAAAGGCAGCCGCGCCGGAACAGGGGACAGGGAGGCCGCATCCACGGAAGTGGCGCGGCTGAAAAGAGATGCGATTCGCATCAGAAAACCCCTAAATAGGAACCCCCTTTTTAGGATCCAGGGAAGCCACAGGGTGGGGAGGGAAAATACTCACCTAAACATCCCCCGCCGGTACTAACCTGGAAGGAATGAGACGTCCACGGAGCTGATGGACGTCCTCGTCTCCTCCGACCGACAGGCTCTGGTGGGCGAGTGGGTGGGGGACGGAGCCAGGAACCGGACTTCTAAGCACGCTTGTGTGCTAGGATCTTGGTCCTGGTGAGGGATCTATGAGGATACGGGGTGGCAGTACACGCCGTACTCATAGTCCACATTGTGGGACTACAGGTGTGACTGTTCACCCTGTATCCCTCCGGAAAAACCTGAAAGGAAACGACGCACATTGAGGTAGATAAGGGTCTAATGAAAGACCCGTGTCCACCTCCTACTGACACTAAGCTAAACTGAATATCCTACTTCCCGTCGGTAGGGTGTATACTGCAGAGGAGGAGCTAACTTTTTATTTGCATAGTGTCAGCCTCCTAGTGGCAGCAGCATACACCCATGGTTCCTGTGTCCCCCAATGAAAGGCGATAGAGAAAACATTGTATCTTAATCTTGCAGATATAGTACTCCAGTGTGTGGCTTTCATAGATTTAATACCTGTAAAGTGCAGTTTGAATGATGGGGGTGCCTGGACCTTAACCCCTTCCCGACCTTTGACGCACCGTATGCGTCATGAAAACCTGTGCCATTCCGACCTGTGACGCAGAATATGCGTCATGGCCGGATTGGGCTCCTGCAGGCCGGGTGAAAGGGTTAACTGTAATTTCACCCGCCTGCAGGGACAGGGGGAGTGGCCTCCCCCCCCCCCCCCCCCATGGCTAAGATCGCTCTGATTGAAAGTGAAACGTCACTTTAAACAGCCAATCAGAGCGATAGTAATATTTCACCAATGAAAACTGGTGAAATATTACAATCCAGCCATGGCCGATGGTGCAATAGCTTCACGCCATGGCTGGAGATCGTGATCTGACCCCCCCACCGCCACCGATCGCCTCCCCTCCGGTCCTCTGTCCTGTCATTTGATGTCCTCCGCTCCCCTCCGTCCTCCTGTCCGCTCTCCCCTCTGTCCTCCCCCCAGGACTTAGGGTTAGGGTTTGGGTTACGGCTAGAATTAGGGTTAGAACTAGGGTTAGGGTTAGAATTAGGCTTTGTGCACACGGTGCGGATTTGGCTTCGGATCTGCAGCAGATTTGGCTGCGGACCTGCAGTGGATTGGCCGCTGCGGATTCGTAGCAGTTTTCCATCAGGTTTACAGTACCATGTAGACCTATGGAAAACCAAATCCGCTGTGCCCATGGTGCGGATAATACCGCGCGGAAACTCTGTGTTGTATTTTCCGCAGCATGTCAACTCTTTGTGCGGATTCCGCAGCGTTTTACACCTGTTCCTCAATAGGAATCCACAGGTGAAATTCGCACAAAATACACTGGAAATCCGCGGTAAATCCGCAGGTAAAATGCAGTGCCTTTTACCTGCGGATTTTTCAAAAATGGTGCGGAAAAATCTCACACAAATCCGCAACGTGGGCACATAGCCTTAGAGTTAGGGTTGGAATTAGAGTTAGGGTTGGAATTAGGGTTAGGGGTGTGTTGGGGTTAGGGTTGTGATTAGGGTTATGGCTAGAGTTGGGATTAGGGTTAGGGGTGTGTTGGGGTTAGTGTTGGAGTTAGAATTGAGGGGTTCCCACGGTTTAGGCACATCAGGGGTCTCCAAACGCAACATGGCGCCACCATTGATTCCAGTCAATCTTGCATTCAAGAAGTCAAATGGTGCTCCCTCCCTTCCTAGCCCCGACGTGCGCCCAAACAGTGATTTACCCCCACATATGGGGTACCAGCATACTCAGGACAAACTCGGCAACAACTATTGGGGTCCAATTTCTCCTGTTACCCTTGTGAAAATAAAAAATTGCTTGCTAAAACATCATTTTTGAGGAAAGAAACATGATTTTTTATTTTCACGGCTCTGCGTTGTAAACTTCTGTGAAGCACTTGGGGGTTCAAAGTGCTCACCACATATCTAGATAAGTTCCTTGTGGGGTCTAGTTTCCAAAGAGGGGTCACTTGTGGGGGGTTTCTACTGTTTTGCCACATCAGGGGCTCTGCAAACGCAACGTGACGCCCGCAGACCATTCCATCAAAGTCTGCATTTCAAAAGTCACTACTTAGCTTCCGAGCCCCGACGTGTGCCCAAACAGTGGTTCCCCCCCTCCCACATATGGGGTATCAGCGTACTCCGGACAAACTGGACAACAACTTTTCGGGTCCAATTTCTCCTGTTACTCTTGTGAAAATAAAAAATTGTGGGCTAAAAAATAATTTTTGAGGAAAGAAAACGTATTTATTATTTTCACGGCTCTGCGTTATAAACTTCTGTGAAGCACTTGAGGGTTTAAAGTGGTCACCGCACATCTAGATTAGTTCCTTGGGAGGTCTAGTTTCCAAAATGGGGTCACATGTGGGGAAGCTCCAATGTTTAGGCACACAGGGGCTCTCCAAACGCGACATGGTGTCAGCTAACGATTGGAGCTAATTTTTCATTCAAAAAGTCAAATGGCGCTCCTTCCCTTCTGAGCCCTACCGTGTGCCCAAACAGTGGTTTACCCCCACATGTGAGGTATCAGTGTACTCAGGAGAAATCGCCCGATACATTTTAGGATCTATTTTATCCTGTTACCCATGTGAAATGAAAAAATTGAGGCTAAAAGAAATTTTTTGTGAAAAAAAAGTACTTTTTCATTTTTACGGATCAATTTGTGAAGCACCTGGGGGTTCAACGTGCTCACTATGCATCTAGATAAGCTCCTTGGAAGGGGGGGGGGGTCTAGTTTCCAAAACGGGTCACTTGTGGGGGAGCTCCAATGTTTAGGCACATAGGGGCTCTCCAAACGCGACATGGTGTCCGCTAAAGATTGGAGCCAATTTTTCGTTGAAAAAGTCAAATGGCGCTCCTTCCCTTCCGAGCCCTGTCGTGTGCCCAAATATTGGTTCCCCCCACATATGGGGTATCGGTGTACTCAGGACAAATTGTACAATAACTTTTGGTGTCCAGTTTCTCTTTTTACCCTTGGGAAAATAAAAAAAAAATTGTTGCTAAAACATCATTTTTGTGACTATAAAAGGTAAATGTTCATTTTTTCCTTCCATGTTGCTTCTGCTGCTGTGAAGCACCTGAAGAGTTAATAAACTTCTTGAATGTGGTTTTGAGTACCTTGAGGGGTGCAGTTTTTAGAATGGTGTCACTTTTGGGTATTTTCAGCCATATAGACCCCTAAAACTGACTTCAAATGTGAGGTGGTCCCTAAAAAAAAATGGTTTTGTAAATTTCGTTGTAAAAATGAGAAATCGCTGGTCAAATTTTAACCCTTATAGCTTCCTAGCAAAAAAAAATTTTGGTCCCAAAATTGTGCTGATGTAAAGTAGACATGTGGGTAATGTTATTTATTAACCATTTTGTGTCACATAACTCTCGTTTAACAGAATAAAAATTCAAAATTTGAAAATTGCAAAATTTTCAGAATTTTAGCCAAATTTCCATTTTTTCACAAATAAACGCAAAAATTATCGACCTAAATTTACCACTAACATGAAGCCCAATATGTCACGAAAAAACAATCTCAGAACCGCTAGGATTCGTTGAAGCGTTCCTGAGTTATTACCTCATAAAGGGACACTGGTCAGAATTACAAAAAACAGCCAGGTCTTTAACCCCTTACCGGCATCGGACGTACTATACCGTCCGATGCCGGCTCCCCTGCTTTGATGCAGGGCTCCGCGGTGATCCCGCATCAAAGCCGGGACATGTCAGCTGTTTTGAACAGCTGACATGTGCCCGCAATAGGTGCGGGCAGAATCGCGATCTGCCCGCACCTATTAACTAGTTAAATGCCGCTGTCAAACGCAGACAGCGGCATTTAACTACCGCTTCCGGCCGGGCGGCCGGAAATGACGTCATCGCCGACCCCCGTCACATGATCGGGGGTCGGCGATGCTTGTATATTGTAGCCATAGAGGTCCCAGAGACCTCTATGGTTACTGATGAGCGGTGGCTGTGTGCGCCACCCTGTGGTCGGCGCTCACAGCACACCTCCATTTCTGCTACATAGCAGCGATCAGCAGATCGCTGCTATGTAGCAGAGCCGATCGTGCTGTGCCAGCTTCTAGCCTCCCATGGAGGCTATTGAAGCATGGCAAAAGTTAAGAAAAAAAGTTTAAAAAAATGTGAAAAAAATAAAAAAAACATAAAAGTTTAAATCACCCCCCTTTCGCCCCAATCAAAATAAATCAATAAAAAAAATATCAAATCTACGCATATTTGGTATCGCCGCGCTCAGAATCGCCCGATCTATCAATTAAAAAAAAGCATTAACCTGATCGCTAAACAGCGTAGCAGGAAAAAAATTCGAAACGCCAGAATTACGTTTTTTTGGTCGCCGCGACATTGCATTAAAATGCAATAACGGGCGATCAAAAGAACGTATCTGCACCAAAATGCTATCATTAAAAACGTCATCTCGGCACGCAAAAAATAAGCCCTCAACCGACCCCAGATCATGAAAAATGGAGACGCTACGAGTATCGGAAAATGGCGCAATTGTTTTTTTTTTTTTTTTTAGCAAAGTTTGGAATTTTTTTTCACCACTTAGATAAAAAATAACCTAGTCATGTTAGGTGTCTATGAACTCGTACTGTCCTGGAGAATCATAATGGCAGGTCATTTTTAGCATTTAGTGAACCTAGCAAAAAAGCCAAACAAAAAACCAATGTGGGATTGCACTTTTTTTGCAATTTCACCGCACTTGGAATTTTTTTCCCGTTTTCTAGTACATGACATGCTAAAACCAATGATGTCGTTCAAAAGTACAACTCGTCCCGCAAAAAATAAGCCCTCACATGGCCAAATTGACGGAAAAATAAAAAAGTTATGGCTCTGGGAAGGAGGGGAGCGAAAAACGAACACGGAAAAACGAAAAATCCCCCGGTCATGAAGGGGTTAAGGTCAAAATAGGCTGGGTCATGAAGGGGTTAAGGCTATGTTCACACATTGCATTTTTTATGTATTTTTGGTCCCGCAGACAAAACCTGCTCTCTTGGCAGTAAGAAACTTGCTGAAAAGAAAAGCAGGTTTTGCATAGTTTTTGTTGATATTTTTTTTAGTGTGGTTTTGTCATGGTACATTTGTCTCTTGTTCACGCTGCACCAAAAATAAAAACCATTATTTTCAGCATTAAGACCCAAACTGATCACTGATTCATCACCAATCTCTGGAGAGGTAATACTGTACACTCCTTCATGGCCCAATTACTTTAGTTTGGGAGAAAATTACAAGGCCCAGGCACCCCAAGTACAAGTCTGTATTTAGAGCAGGAGCAACAATATTAACTAACATGTAAAAATACACAAAAAAAAAGGAAAACTGAAAGATGTAAAAGCAAAGCAACATAGAAAACTAAATCAATGAGTAAATGAGAATATAAGAAAATCACTGATGCCAGTTTATAGACAGGGAAACTTACGCAGCATATTCATAAGGGAGCACAGATTCTACGGAGTCAAGTCTGTTCACAAAGAGCTCAATGTCGGACTGGAAGAAATGGAAACTGCGATTAGTAGGAAATATGAAATGCACACAGCACATTGTAAACCTATGCAATTTAGATGCTCAAAGAAAAAAAAAAAAAACATTGGCACATACATATGACAAAATGCAGACTGTGGAATATATTCATTGGTATACTGCCCATAGTAGCAGTCGTACATGCATCCAGCACAAATTTTGGGATCCACCTCTTTATCATGCGTCCGAATGTATTCAGGCTGTGCCCCACCAGACAGGCTGCTGCAGCCTGTGCTGAGTAACACGAGATCCCAGCAGCAACAGGGACACTGCGGAGCTGTCAAATTACATAATAATATTTATTTTTATATAGCGCTAACATATTCCGCAGCGCTTTACAGGTTGCACACATTATCATCACTGTCCCCGTTTGGGCTCACAATCTAGGTTCCCTATTCCTCTTTGGAATGTGGGAGGAAACCGGAGTGCCCGGAGGAAACCCACGAAAACACGGAGAGAACAAACTCTTTGCAGATGTTGTCCTTGGTGGGGTTTGAACCCAGGACTCCAGCGCTACAAGGCTGCAGTGCTATCCACTGAGCCACCGTGCTGCCCACATGGGCAGAGATTGGGTTTAGCTCATGATTGCCACAGAATTCATGAGCTCTGACTGTCCTGCTTGCCTTTCAAAAAGGAATAGAAAGTAGATAGTAACACATGTATAATAAAACACCAAAGGGTACTTACGTAGCATTTTTGATCAAAATAGCATAAAAGCCATCCCACTGCAACAAGGTGAACCCAATCAGACTCGTCCCTAAGTCTAGTAACTCGCCTTGTTATAAATAAATGGGGGGCAGAGCAGGACCTCTGTCTGACTGTTTAACATCTGCCTGTGAGAAACGGAGCAGATGAAGGTGTATAGGCCAAGAGGAAGGTACAACACCTGCCTGTGGGAAGCGGAGCAGATAATGGTGCACAGGCCAAGAGGAAGGTACAACACCTGCCTGTGGGAAACGGAGCAGATAATGGTGCACAGGCCAAGAGGAAGGTACAACACCTGCCTGTGGGAAACGGAGCAGATAATGGTGCACAGGCCAAGAGGAAGGTACAACACCTGTCTGTGGGAAGCGGAGCAGATAATGGTGCACAGGCCAAGAGGAAGGTACAACACCTGCCTGTGGGAAACGGAGCAGATAATGGTGCACAGGCCAAGAGGAAGGTACAACACCTGCCTGTGGAAAGCGGAGCAGATAATGGTGCACAGGCCAAGAGGAAGGTACAACACCTGTCTGTGGGAAACGGAGCAGATAATGGTGCACAGGCCAAGAGGAAGGTACAACACCTGCCTGTGGAAAGCGGAGTAGATAATGGTGCACAGGCCAAGAGGAAGGTACAACACCTGCCTGTGGGAAGCGGAGTAGATAATGGTGCACAGGCCAAGAGGAAGGTACAACACCTGCCTGTGGAAAGCGGAGTAGATAAAGGTGTACAGGCCAAGAGGAAGGTACAACACCTGCCTGTGGAAAGCGGAGCAGATAATGGTGCACAGGCCAAGAGGAAGGTACAACACCTGCCTGTGGGAAGCGGAGTAGATAATGGTGCACAGGCCAAGAGGAAGGTACAACACCTGCCTGTGGGAAGCGGAGTAGATAATGGTGCACAGGCCAAGAGGAAGGTACAACACCTGCCTGTGGGAAGCGGAGTAGATAATGGTGCACAGGCCAAGAGGAAGGTACAACACCTGTCTGTGGAAAGCGGAGCAGATGAAGGTGTATAGGCCAAGAGGAAGGTACAACACCTGCCTGTGGAAAGCGGAGCAGATAATGGTGTACAGGCCAAGAGGAAGGTACAACACCTGCCTGTGGGAAGCGGAGCAGATGAAGGTGTATAGGCCAAGGGGGATACCCCTACCCAAATGTACTGAACACAAGAAACTAATGCAAAATCAAAAGAAGGGCCAGAACACCTATTGGTATACGTGTAATATGCAACCATTAAACATTTTTTTGTGTGTGTTACTATTTACTGTACTTACTACTGCAGTGAGCCTAAGCATTATGGTTTTTTTCTAGGCTATATTTGTCCATTAATGGCCACAGTGTACTTGTGCACCTGCATATTAGCCTTATACTAACAGGTGTGCCAGTCCTTGTCTTTGGCATTGCTTTAATTTCTTGTGCTCAGTACATTTGGGTGGGAGTATCCCCCTTGGCCTGTACACAGTTATCTGCTCAGTTTCTAATAGGCAGGTGTTAATACAGCCAGGCCCAGATCCTGCTCTGTCCCCATCTATTTTGAGGCCTGGGGCACATAGCAAGATGAGTTACTAGAGTTAGGGACCTTCCTAATTAGGCACACTTTTTTTGGACTATATACTGTATGCACTAAAACCAGCTGCCTCTAAAGAGATCATGACAACAATACATGTCACTGTCATAAGCCAGGAAGCAACATCCTTTTTTTTCTCCACATGACACCAAGATAAGAATGCTGACATGATGAAATATCCTGTGCTCAGTGGTAGGTGTGAGCCTTTACAGATTCCTCACCAACTACAGCACCAATATTGGACACCTATCTGATAATGACTATATCACCTCGTTTCATTTATGAAGTAGAAATCCATACAAATATGGTAATTGTGGATTTTCTCCCTACTTTTAGTGTAGATTCAAGTATTTTGCATAAGTAATTCTAAGGAAAAGACGCTACACGTACAAAGTCTTCCTAAGATACATTTCTTGTATTTCTATGAGCTTTTGTTTTTACAAGTATTGTACCAGCAAAAAAACAGAACTGCATCGAAAACACAACATTATTAGTATCTAGCTAGGACATGCCCTCTTTATGTTTAGTGGGGTACCGAGAGTTATACAGCGGAATAATGCTATGCCAGTGCTACAGCCACAAGATGTGTGCCTACACCGATCAAAAATGGAAGGCATATCTAGTAATATGCCCTTAACACAGGAAAACTTTTTTTTTTTTTTTTTAAGAGTCTGTATGGGACAATAGAAACATAGCTTTTCTTCTTAAAGAAACAGCACCAAAACAGTCCAAATGTGTTCGGCATCGCAGTTGTGCTACATTAAGGTGAACGGGGCAAAGTCAAAAACAAGTAGGGCATATGACATAGGATCCATACTGATTTTATCTGTATTTGTACATTAGGGCAGGATGCCTCATAGGACTACCATCTATGGTGTGATGGAAATATATATACATTTCATATAGATCTCACTTGCATATAAACTCATAAATACTCACAGCTAATATATACAGTATAATCAATTGCATAAAATGGCTGACAAACTGATATAAGCCAGACACACTGGGGTATTCCAAGCAAAAGCGGAACAGCACCAGATGTATTAAGTGATGATCAGAGGTCTCAACTTTGTCTTAGATGCAGAAAGGTGATGATAGTTACACTTTAGTTGCTAAATCAGCTTCATATGTGCATTAATCACAATATTCCACATATATTTAGATAACCAATAACAGAGAAGCTTGACAATATGGTAATTAACTAACCACCCCTAACAACCTCCTTTCTATATGCAATTATAAAACCATGTATGTACAATAAACCATCAGTATTGGTGGAATGTTATTCTGTCACCATGGTGTACAATGCCATTCTTGATGAGCACTCGAAATACTCCGTCTTATTGGGAACGGCCGCAGCACACACAGGGATAGATTTATCCAAACCAAATTTCCATAACAATGGTCCTCAGATGAGGTGTTATCCGAGCATGATCGTGTGCTAATCGAGTATCTTCGGCGTACTCTAAGGCTATGTTTCCACAGTCAGGAAACCTTCAGGATTTGCTGCGGATAGGACGCTGCGTAAATCCGCAGCTTCCAGATGTTACAGCCTAGTGGAGATTTTATGAAATCCCATCTCCACTATGCGAGCAGGGCCGCATCCGGCAGCCCTGCATAACCGGACATGCGGCACATCTTTCCGGACTGCAGCATCTCCATCTATCTTCTGGAGACACTCCGTCTCCGCAAGATAAATAACCCAGTCTATGAATATGATGCGTCTAAAGCGCAGGAATTCCTGAACTTGAAGACATAGCCTTATACTATGTTCGAGTCACCACGGCGTCATGTCTCAAGGCTGTTCGACAGCCGAAATACATGCAGGGATTGCTAACAAACAGATTGTCAAACAGCCGTGAGACATGAAGCCACAGCGACTCGAACATAGCATTCGAGCACACCGAAGACACTATCAGCACACGAATATGGAAAACACCTTATCCGAGCACGCTCACTCATCATTAATGAGCAGATATCTTTCTGGCGAATTTCTATTACAAGAATGCACATTCATCTCAATCAGCTTGTCTCTGAGGAGAGTGAAAATCTGCATAGACACATAGGGTTACTAGAATAGTGACCATTACTTGTTTTTATTCTACGTCATTATTTCTTTGGTTTTGCCTCAGTTTCTTGTACTCTTGTAGCCCTTCTTCTTTGGGCACCTTTATCTACTCTGCTTCCCACAGTCAGGTCCAGCTGGCATAGCGAGGTGAGCGTGTAGGGACCATCCTTAGTGGGTATGCCGTATCGCAGTGGGATGGCTTTTTTGATTTAAAAAAAAAAAAGTCAAGTACCCCATGTGTTACCATTTACATTGTTTTTATTCTAGGCTAGATTTGCATATCACAGTTGTAGCACTGTGGATGAAATGCCGTGGAATCTCATCCCCGCCCCACAGAAAAACTCTAATGTAAATTAGATGTGACACACAGAAATTTCACCATCGTCAACAATCTAGAGGGGTTCTTGGCACAGCAGAAAAAAAAAATCCATATGCACACATGCTTAGTGCGTCTCCTACAGTTCAGGATTGATTATACGTACCCCTGTGTAACAAGTGGCCTGGATTATGCATATTGACTCATGGTCCCAGTGACAGCACTCTACCAGGCAGGGTGGGGGAATGATACATCCTCCATGTTGTACAGATGTTAACCTGCTTCCCTGCTTATAAGAAATGTGTTGGCAGGTTTTTGTCACGTAACCTAAGGGTATGTGCACACGTAGAAAGCTCCTCTGCGGATTTAACGCGTTTTCTATTGCGGATTCCGCTGCGGTTTTACATCTGCAGTTTTCTATTGGAACAGGTGTAAAAACGCTGCGTTTCCGCGCTTTTTTCTGCAGCATGGGCACTGCGGATTTAGTTTCCCATAGGTTTACATTGTACTGTAAACTCATGGGAAACTGCTGCGGATCCGTGGCTGCGGAAACGCTGCGGATCCGCAGCAAAATCCGCAACGTGTGCACATACCCTAAGTGTAGCATGATGTAGGAACGGAGACTGTGATTCCAATGATGTGTCACTTCCTAGGCAGCTTTTGTAGGGTCAATATAATCAGAATTCTATCATCAGGAGATTCACTAGAGAACTAGCTTTCTAGTGCCCTGTAACCCTGTGCTGTGTAACCCCACCCTCACCAGTGATTGACAGCTTACTGCCTATGCACAGTGTACACAGAAAGCTGCCAATCATGGGTGTGGGAGGGAGTTATACAGGGCTCAACATTTAGACAGCTGCTTCATCTGTAGTATAAAAAATGAGGATTTTAATAAAATGACAGGAAGTAGCCCATCAAGTGACATCCCTGGAATCAGTGTCTCTGCCCCTACATCATGCCGTCAGTCACCGGTGAGAGATGGTGGAAGCCCCCACCTTGTGAATACACAGGATCCAGAATTCAGAGTGCTGTATCCCTCCACAGCTGCTATAAGCCAAATGGCACAATGCTATTTCTTCAAATTTTGACTATCAGGACAATGGACCTGTCTGCACAATGTGAATATATGTACATTATCACAAGGAAGCAGAAAAGACAATTAAATCAGGCAGCATGGTGCTTGTTAAACAGGACATGGTGACATGTCAGCAACAGGTTTGTCAGGTTTAATAGCCGGGATAGGTCACTCTACACAATGAGGCATTACCACCACCAGTGGGTGTGAACAGCAGAGTAAGGGCCATTATAGGAAACTTATATATTCAGGGACTGTATATGGATCTTCAGTTTATCTAGAGAATAAAAGCACATCAATAATGCAGTTTCTTTACAATTAACACTGTACTCTTACAGCTGTATAGCAAGCCTAAATATACTGAGATTTGTAGCAGAATTCAGTGGTAGAAGTGGCTGAACAAAGCTTTTTCAAATAATCTTGATTCTGAAGAGTCTCATTTCTATTGGGCACTACACCGAGTAGTAGCAGAATTATAAATGCAGCTCTGGACTACAAGCGCACACACCAACATAGCACACAGGCTGTACCGGCCCAATGGTGAACAAGCTTTTGTAAGGCCCCATTCACACGTTCAGTATTTTACATCAGTATTTCTGAGCCAAAATCAGGAGTGGGCGATAAATACAGAAGTGGTGACGAGTTTCTATTATATTTTTCCTCTGATTGTCCCACTCCTGATTGTGGCTTACATGTAGTGACATAAAATACTGACCAAATACTGAATGTGTGACCGTGGCGTAAGAACACTTGTTCCTGACTATCAGCCAGTCTCTCCAGGCCAGCAGTACAATGATTTATATGCCTATATAGAGATTATATATAATATACATATATATCATTATTGAGAGACGTGCTGCTAATAAGAAGATATTCTAAGCACACAGAACAGTCATATTCTCTGTGCATAGTACACTTGTCAGCCTGTATTAACAGCGCAGTAAATGACCGCCAAATACACCGGATTAGGGGTCTTTTTACCACCTATATCAGCTTGTGTAGAGGGACAGAGCCCATTTCCAGACAAGCCCCTCTTATGCATCTGGTACTGACACACTGGTTATACAAGATCCCTCTCACTGCAGTGTCCTTTACCTATTTGCAGGGTGCTGGGAGAGCTTGGACGGCCAGTGTTTCACCGCTCACATTTCTGCAGAATTGAGTTTGCCATTACATACGATATACTCTCCTAACATGACAACGTACAGGTGTCAGGTGTGCGGCATCCACCGTAGACCGTACACGCGGGCGTCATTCATTGTGCCAGCTAATATAGCGCAATCACTTACTACAGAGCAATACACTCATCATCATCATCATCGCTCTCCCATAAATCCCCCTTCAGCTGGTGCGAGGGAGGAGATCGGAGAACCCGGAGGAAGCCCCCCAAACACAGGAGAACATAGACTGCTTACAGCTGGGCTGTGAATCCAGGACCCCCACACTTGGAGGCCTGCGCTGCCCTAGTCATATATATGATCACCATCTATGGGGGGCTCGGCCAGGGGACACTACAGAGGGATGTGCAGGAATACATGGCGGCCAGTCAGAGGAACAGTCCTGGGCAGCCCTCTCAGTAATGGGGTCTCACAGGGTGATCCCCCCGGCACATGAGAACACACAGCCTGCGCTCACTCCTGGAGATGGCCATGGAGCACAAGCCCCGCATCGCCGGTGGTCACATGACCAGGGAGGCCCCGCTCACCTTACACTCCGCCGTCTCTTTCCCCGGCTCACAGAAGCTGACAGGAGCCAGGCCCGGCAGGTAGAAGGCAGCCCCGGGCCTGAGGACGGCCGCCAGCAGGAGAAGCAGCAGCAGCGCGGAGCTCGCCATCACTGAGGGTCACCGTACAATCGCTTCCTGCTCCTCAGACACGTCACCCGCTCTGACGTCCGCCTCAGAACTGCGGCCTGCACAGCAGTCTCCGCCCCCCACTTCCGGGTCCGGTGTCACGTGACCGCGCCTGGAAGCTGCAGTCACAGGGTTTGCGATAGACCGGTTTCTATGGAAACGAAGCTGCGACCCAGAGACGTGTGACTGTCCCCAGCCCTGCGGGCCACTGTTCCTGTCACACCTACACCCGGCGTGTTCTGTGCGTGTCACCCAGGTTGTCAGAGGAATGGACTGCCAGGTAGCCCCCCGGCAGGCAGGGCAGGGACGTGGAGGGGTCTCCTCTGTACTTCCTGATGGAAAAGACCTCAGCAGATGTGAAGATGGTGCAGGCCATAGAGCAGATGTGGCATTGTCCGTACACTGCACTTGGTGGCTGTGGAGTGCCCCCTCTGAGTGATCCGGGACCACCTTCCTACAGCTCAGTCCCACCCCACTATATTGCTGACACTGGCACTTCCCCCTGTAAGTGACTCTGCTGGCACAGAGGTGCCAGGGCTAATGGGAGCGCGAGGAGGTGGCCGCCATAACGGCACATACTGGTAATACAAGGGTTAACCGCTTTCTGGCCAAAGAGCCGCAAAGTGCTGGATCCGCGGCGTGACTGCTCCAGAGCGGTGAAGGGGTTAAAGGGCCATCTGGCCGGTGATAGTGGTAGTCAGGATCCTGGTGGCCTGTGCTACAGAGTAGCCACATCATCAGCCCGGACAAGTCCTTATTGTGACCAGCCAGGGTGGCGATGGACTAACACGGGCACATTGGCCACAGACTGCGCGTATAACGTACACACGCCACATCCCAGGCCAGAAGGCGGACAGTTATTGTTACCCATGGTAGTGCGGCAATCTGTCACAGCCTGTATGAAGGTTGTAGTTAGGGGCCATGGATCTGGGCATTGGGATTAGAATTTGTTTTATTGAAGGATAAAAAAGGACCATACAATCAGATCTGCAGATTTCCAGTGGAAGCCGAAGGCTCTGTGCACGTTGTGTCTTGGAAGGGAGATTCCACCCGGAGTCTGACGAAAAGGATCACATAAAATAATAATTATGGCGCCAACATATTCTGCAGCACTTTACATTTTAGAGGAGATGTAAAGTGGGTCCTGCTCACAAGCTTACAATCTATGAGGAAAAGGGGGACGCGGTAAAATGTGCGTGTATTGTACGATGCAGCCATAATGTACTATATAGGGTGTGCACATAACGCTGGACGAGCTGGTCACTAGCCAGTATGTGTATAGCACAGGCACAGAGGGCTGTGGAGTGTATGGAGGGTGTGAACAGATGCTACAGGGGTCATGATTTTCCACAAAATTTTGTATTGGTGAAACAGGGATAGTTAGATAAGTGAGGTGGGGAGATAGGACAGTCTAAAGAAATGTGTTTTTAGGCGACACTTGAAACTATGGGGATTAATTGAATTGTCCTGGGTAGAGCATTCCAAAGAATCGGCGCAGCACGTGAGAAGTCTTGGAGACGGGATGAACATAATGCACAGGAATGTCAAAACAGCTGTGCATATGTTCCGTCTTATGTCATGTCTTGTAGAAGTGACGTGCTCATTCCCGGGCAGCTTCCACTGGGAACCTACCCACTCTCTATACTTGACAGTACAGAGTCAAAGCCACAGGCGGTGGAGCCACCAAAAAAATGATAGTATAGGCGCCATCTAAATTGGCTTTGGGTGACAGAGTTCATCTGTAAAGGCAGACATAGCCAGATCCCTCAGGAACCTAACAATTGGATCCTCAGGTAGGGCTATTTTACTCACATATAATTCTTAATAAAAGGAAACAGAATGATTTAGAACTCTCTCATTAGACAGTAAAATATCACCATCGTGGGAAGCAATGTTTAAAATAGCCGAGGATGACTTATTCTGGTTTATTACGCAGCCAAAAGACTACTTGATTGATTATCCATCTCAAAATGTTTTTCATTACTAAAGGAAAGGTGCATTTTATTATTATTTATTATTATAGCGCCATTTATTCTATGTCGCTTTACATGTGAGGATTATTTTTTTCCCTGTAGATGGAAAAGATATTCTCTACCAGACTGCTACCAGGACGCTCTGCTGTCATTAGATGGGTTAGATATGGAGGTAGATTCTAAGGGGGAGCAGATCTCCACAAGTACACGTTCTGTCATCAGGGACTCTTTAGGCTGCCGTCACACTTGCAGTATGTGGTCAGTATTTTACATCAGTATTTGTAAGCCAAAATCAGGAGTGGAACAATTAGAGGAAAAGTATAATAGAAACATATGCACCACTTCTGTATTTATCACCCACTCCTGGTTTTGACTTACAGATACTGATGTGAAATACTGAGCAAATACTGATAGTGTGACGGCAGCCTTAGAAGAATGTGGGCAGTGATGTAAGAAAGCTTTTAGAGGGTCTACATACCAATGGAGAGTCATGTGGGAAATCTCTAATCAGGGATAATGTAGTGGTGGTCCAATAACGTAAGCCTGACTACTGTGATGAGGACAGGGTGGGTGATGGTGAACTATCGTTGGGGACTGGTTGGATATTGCTCCAGCGACAGGAGATATAGAAATTAAGGAGTACCATGGGATTGTCGAGCACGCAATCAATTCTAGAAAGGGAGTAAAACAGGAATATTCTCCAGTGCTAGTATGGTGAAAAAGCTACAAATCATGCCAATACTAGTGATGAGCGAATATACTCGTTACTCTAGATTTCTCGAGCACGCTCTGGGGGTCCTCCAATTATTTTTTAGTGCTCGGAGATTTCGTTTTTCTTGCCGCAGCTGAATGATTTACATCTGCTAGCCAACAAGTACATGTGGGGATTCCCTAGCAATCAGGCAACCCCCACATGTACTTATGCTGAATAACAGATGTAAATCATTCAGCTGCGGCAATAAAAACTAAATCTCCGAGCACTAAAAACTACTCGGAGGACCCCCGAGCGTGCTCGAGAAATCTCGAGTAACGAGTATATTCGCTCATCACTAGCCAATACGTCTCTGACAAGAATTCAGCTTATGAGGATGGAGTAAAGGTCTGGGCAGGTGAAGTCTGTGGGTGAGACTGATTAGATAGGAATCTCCCATACATATTGTGGTATGAGGATAATTATTGGATGTAAAGAGAGCAGCTTCATACAAGAAAGATATGGGTACAGGCAGGGGATAGATAAACGTACAACAGGTTATCTATCCAGAGCTGAATGAATGTATATCTCCTGTCAGGATCTCGCCTCCCACCTCACTGACCTGTGAACTAGAAAGGACACCCATTTAGATTAATGAGTATGCGGGCATGTGCAGACCACTGTATTCATGGTTTACTGACTAATCTGATAGTGAAAGGCTGTAAATGGGTCTTCTGTAAACGGATAATGCCACAATTAAATGTAAGCAAATATTAAATTACGTCTACTAACCTCTCCTAGACTCCTTACATTAGGAGACAATATACAAAAAGTCATGAATTCAGACAATCATGAGAGCTCCCTTGATATCCACAATGCACAAATAGAAATGCTGTTTTATCTCTACTCCACAAATATAGTACTATACTGCCCTAAAACAAAAGAAACGTTAACTGACCTACTATTGTGGGCTGCCTAACTAGAAGGCCGTACAAAGGGTATCAAACAAAAGAAAATTACTTGGGACAATGTATTTCTGCTATCTTTGGCAGATTTCAGGCCTGAGACCACTGAGAACATCTCAAAAGCCAACCTTTATGTGAAACACTAATAGCACATCTATAATTATAGCTAAAGGGGTTGTAGCTACTCAGTCTACCTCATTTAAACTAAACAAGGAGGGCACTACCGAACAAATTTTTATATAAATATATAGAGTCTTAAAGGGCTCAACCTGCAGTATGTCTGTATGTAGACAATCAAAAAACCAAGGCCAGAAGACATACAAGAAAGCAGGGCTCAACTTTATAAAGTGTATCAAATTTTATTTAGCATATACAAACCACAAAAAACACACACAAAGGGATATTTAAAAACATTTAAAATACACAGAAAAAGTATACTACCACTTGATGTGGCCTAGCCCAACAGAGATCATGGTTAGCCTATTAACATCAAACTATCTTATTTATAGAAATCCAGTCTAATATAAGGGTCAATATATTAATACGAGGGTGGTCAGACAGTCATGAATACAATATATAATGATGTTGATAAATCCAGTGCACATTTAACAACTGGAGATTGGCAGACTGACAGACTGGTCCATAGGGTGAGAGGACCTTGCCCTCATGGGCTTGCAATCTACAGGGTAATTGGAAAAAGTAGGTCGGGAGATTGCAGCTGCTCCATTGGTAGTGATGTAGTAGTGGAGTTGTAGGTTCTAGGCTTTCCTGAAGAGATGTATTTTTCAGGTGGCATCTGAAGCTTCCAACTGCGGGAGACAATTGGACTTACTGCGGCACTTAATAACAGAGGACTTGGGATTCTTGGAAGAACTCTTGGAGATGATTAGGTGAGGAAAGTACGAGAGCAGAGGCGAGACAAAGGTCTAGTGAGGGCTAGAAATAACGTGGGGAAAGGTATCAGGTAATTAGTTTGGAGATGCATGGAGACGATATATTATGGATGACTGTGTAAATCATGGTAAGGCCCCTTTCACACATCAGTTTTTTACTATCAGTCACAATCCGTTGGCTCAATGGATCCGTCACAGATTGTGAAAAACTGATGTGACGGATTAGTTTTTTCGACGGATCCGTCTAGCGGATCTGGCTAATTGGATCCTAAATTACAGTAATTTGGAGCATGCTCAGTTAAACAAAAAAACAGAATTCGTCGCCAGATTCCGTCATTTAAAGGGAACCTGTCACATGAATTTGGCGGGACCAGTTTTTGGTCATATGGGCGGAGTTTTCGGGTGTTTGATTCACCCTTTCCTTACCCACTGGCTGCATGCTGGCCGCAGTATTGGATTGAAGTTCATTCTATGTCCTCCGTAGTACACGCCTGCGCAAGGCAATCTTGTCCCGTAAAGAACGAGCCCCCATACAGCATCATCAGCGAAAAAATAAAAAAGTTATAGTCCTCAGAATAAAGCGATACAAAAATAATTATTTTTTCTATAAAATAGTTTTATCGTATAAAAGCGCCAAAACATAAAAAAATGATATAAATGAGGTATCGCTGTAATCGTACTGACCCGAAGAATAAAACTGCTTTATCAATTTTACCAAACGCGGAACGGTATAAACGCCTCCCCCAAATTCATGAATAGCTGGTTTATGGTCATTCTGCCTCACAAAAATCGGAATAAAAAGCAATCAAAAAATGTCACGTGCCCGAAAATGGTACCAATAACAACGTCAACTCGTCTCGCAAAAAACAAGACCTCACATGACTCTGTGGACCCAAATATGGAAAAATTATAGCTCTCAAAATGTAGCATAAAATATTTTTTGCAATAAAAAGCGTCTTTCAGTGTGTGACGGCTGCCAATCATAAAAATCCGGTAAAAAACCCGGTATAAAAGTAAATCAAAACCCCCTTCATCACCCCCTTAGTTAGGGAAAAATTAAAAAAATGTATTTATTTCCATTTTCCCATTAGGGTTAGGGCTAGGGTTAGGGTTGAGGCTAGGGTTAAAGCTACAGTTAGGGTTGGGGCTAAAGTTAGGGTTAGGGTTGGGGCTACATTTATGGTTGGGAATAGGGTTGGGATTAGGGTTAGGAGTGTGTCAGGGTTAGAGGTGTGGTTAGGGTTACCGTTGGGATTAGGGTTAGGGGTGTGTTTGGATTAGGGTTTTCAGTTATAATTGGGGAGTTTCTACTGTTTAGGCACATCAGGGGCTCTCCAAACGTGACATGGCGTCCGATCTCAATTCCAGCCAATTCTGCGTTGAAAAAGTAAAACAGTGCTCCTTCCCTTCCGAGCTCTCCCGTGTGCCCAAACAGGGACATATGGGGTATCAGCGTACTCAGGACAAATTGGACAACAACTTTTGGGGTCCAATTTCTCCTGTTACCCTTGGGAAAATACAAAACTAGGGGCTAAAAAATAATTTTTGTGGGAAAAATTTTTTTTTCTTTTCACGGCTCTACGTTATAAACTGTAGTAAAACACGTGGGGGTTCAAAGTTCTCACAACACATCTAGATAAGTTCCTTGGGGGGTCTAGTTTCCAATATGGGGTCACTTGGGGGTTTCTACTGTTTAGGTACACTAGGGGCTCTGCAAACGCAATGTGACCCCTGCAGACCAATCCATTTAAATCTGCATTCTAAATGATGCTCCTTCCTGTTATGAAAGGCAATTCAGAATCACAATGGACATGGAGGTCAGAGCACATACAGTAAACTGACAATAACCCAAAATAATAGAACGAGCTCTGAGACGTGGGAACTCTGCAGACCGCAATCCCTAAGCCTATCAAACCACACTAAAGGTAGCCGTGGAGCGCTCCTGACCAGAACCTAGGCGCCTCGTCACAGCCTGAGAAACTAGCTAATCCTGAAGATAGAAAAATAAGCCTACATTGCCTCAGAGAAATTCCCCAAAGGAAAAGGCAGCCCCCCACATATAATGACTGTGAGTAAGATGAAAACACAAACATAGAGATGAAACAGATTTAGCAAAGTGAGGCCCGACTAGCTGAACAGAACGAGGATAGGGAAGATAACTTTGCGGTCAGCACAAAAACCTATAAAAAACCACGCAGAGGGGACAAAAAGACCCTCCGCACCGACTAACGGTACGGAGGTGGTCCCTCTGCGTCTCAGAGCTTCCAGCAGGCGAGAAAAACCAATAAAGCAAGCTGGACAGAAAAATAGCAACAAAATAACATAAGCAAAACTTAGCTTTGCAGAGCAGCAGGCCACAGGAATGATCCAGGGAAAAAACAAGTCCCACACTGAAACATTGACAGGAAGCATAGATCAAAGCATCAAGTGGAGTTAAGTAGAGAAGAAGCTAACGAGCTCACCAGATCACCTGAGGGAGGAAACTCAGAAGCCGCAGCACCACTTTCCTCCACAAACGGAAGATCCCAGAGAGAATCAGCCGAAGTACCACTTGTGACCACAGGAGTGAACTCTGCCACAGAATTCACAACAGTACCCCCCCCCTTGAGGAGGGGTCACCGAACCCTCACCAGAGCCCCCAGGCCGACCAGGATGAGCCACATGAAAGGCACGAACAAGATCGGGAGCATGGACATCAGAGGCAAAAACCCAGGAATTATCCTCCTGAGCATAACCCTTCCATTTAACCAGATACTGGAGTTTCCGTCTTGAAACACGAGAATCCAAAATCTTCTCCACAATATACTCCAATTCCCCCTCCACCAAAACCGGGGCAGGAGGCTCAACAGATGGAACCATAGGTGCCACGTATCTCCGCAACAATGACCTATGGAATACGTTATGTATGGAAAAAGAATCTGGAAGGGTCAGACGAAAAGACACAGGATTAAGAACCTCAGAAATCCTATACGGACCAATAAAATGAGGTTTAAACTTAGGAGAGGAAACCTTCATAAGAATATGACGAGAAGATAACCAAACCAGATCCCCAACACGAAGTCGGGGACCCACACGGCGTCTGCGATTAGCGAAAAGTTGAGCCTTCTCTTGGGACAAGGTCAAATTGTCCACTACCTGAGTCCAAATCTGCTGCAACCTGTCCACCACAGTATCCACACCAGGACAGTCCGAAGACTCAACCTGTCCAGAAGAGAAACGAGGATGGAACCCAGAATTGCAGAAAAACGGTGAAACCAAGGTAGCCGAGCTGGCCCGATTATTAAGGGCGAACTCAGCCAAAGGCAAAAAGGACACCCAGTCATCCTGATCAGCAGAAACAAAGCACCTCAGATATGTTTCCAAGGTCTGATTGGTTCGCTCGGTCTGGCCATTAGTCTGAGGATGGAAAGCCGAGGAAAAAGACAAGTCAATGCCCATCCTACCACAAAAGGCTCGCCAAAACCTCGAAACAAACTGGGAACCTCTGTCAAAAACAATATTCTCTGGAATGCCATGCAAACGAACCACATGCTGGAAGAACAAAGGCACCAAATCAGAGGAGGAAGGCAATTTAGACAAGGGTACCAGATGGACCATCTTAGAAAAGCGATCACAGACCACCCAAATGACTGACATCTTTTGAGAAACGGGAAGGTCAGAAATAAAATCCATAGAGATATGTGTCCAAGGCCTCTTCGGGACCGGCAAGGGCAAAAGCAACCCACTGGCACGAGAACAGCAGGGCTTAGCCCGAGCACAAATCCCACAGGACTGCACAAAAGCACGCACATCCCGCGACACAGAGGGCCACCAAAAGGATCTAGCCACTAACTCTCTGGTACCAAAGATTCCAGGATGACCAGCCAACACCGAACAATGAAGTTCAGAGATAACTCTATTCGTCTACCTATCAGGGACAAACAGTTTCTCCGCTGGGCAACAATCAGGTTTATTAGCCTGAAATTTTTGCAGCACCCGCCGCAAATCAGGGGAGATGGCAGACACAATTACTCCTTCCTTGAGGATACCTCAGATAAACCCGGAGAGTCAGGTACAAAACTCCTAGACAGAGCATCCGCCTTCACATTTTTAGAGCCCGGAAGGTACGAAATCACAAAGTCAAAACGGGCAAAAAACAACGACCAACGAGCTTGTCTAGGATTCAAGCGCTTGGCAGACTCGAGATAAGTCAAGTTCTTATGATCAGTCAATACCACCACGCGATGCTTAGCTCCTTCAAGCCAATGACGCCACTCCTCGAATGCCCACTTCATGGCCAGCAACTCTCGGTTGCCCACAACATAATTACGCTCAGCAGGCGAAAACTTCCTGGAAAAGAAAGCGCATGGTTTCATCACTGAGCAACCAGAACCTCTCTGCGACAAAACAGCCCCTGCTCCAATCTCAGAAGCATCAACCTCGACCTGGAACGGAAGAGAAACATCTGGTTGACACAACACAGGGGCAGAAGAAAAACGACGCTTCAACTCTTGAAAAGCTTCCACAGCAGCAGAAGACCAATTGACCACATCAGCACCCTTCTTGGTCAAATCGGTCAATGGTTTAGCAATACTAGAAAAATTGCAGAAGAAGCGACGATAAAAATTAGCAAAGCCCAGAAACTTTTGCAGACTTTTCAGAGATGTCGGCTGAGTCCAATCATGGATGGCTTGGACCTTAACAGGATCCATCTCGATAGTAGAAGGGGAAAAGATGAACCCCAAAAATGAAACCTTCTGCACACCAAAGAGACACTTTGATCCCTTCACAAACAAAGAATTAGCACGCAGGACCTGAAAAACCGTTCTGACCTGCTTCACATGAGACTCCCAATCATCCGAGAAGATCAAAATGTCATCCAAGTACACAATCAGGAATTTATCCAGGTACTCTCGGAAGATGTCATGCATAAAGGACTGAAACACTGATGGAGCATTGGCAAGTCCGAACGGCATCACGAGATACTCAAAATGACCCTCGGGCGTATTAAATGCAGTTTTCCATTCATCACCTTGCTTAATTCGCACCAGATTATACGCACCACGAAGATCTATCTTTGTGAACCAACTAGTCCCCTTAATCCGAGCAAACAGATCAGATAACAATGGCAAGGGGTACTGAAATTTAACCGTGATCTTATTAAGAAGGCGGTAATCTATACAAGGTCTCAGCGAACCATCCTTCTTGGCTACAAAAAAGAACCCTGCTCCTAATGGCGACGATGACGGGCGAATATGCCCCTTCTCCAGGGATTCCTTCACATAACTGCGCATAGCGGTGTGCTCAGGCACGGACAAATTAAACAATCGACCTTTTGGGAATTTACTACCAGGAATCAAATTGATAGCACAATCACAATCCCTATGCGGAGGTAGGGTATTGGACTTGGGCTCATCAAATACATCCCGGTAATCAGACAAGAACTCTGGGACCTCAGAAGGAGTGGATGACGAAATTGACAGAAATGGAACATCACCATGTACCCCCTGACAACCCCAGCTGGACACCGACATGGATTTCCAATCTAATACTGGATTATGGGCTTGTAGCCATGGCAACCCCAACACGACCACATCATGCAGATTATGCAACACCAGAAAGCGAATAACCTCCTGATGTGCAGGAGCCATGCACATGGTCAGCTGGGTCCAGTATCGAGGCTTATTCTTGGCCAAAGGCATAGCATCAATTCCTCTCAATGGAATAGGACACTGCAAGGGCTCCAAGAAAAACCCACAACGCTTAGCATATTCCAAGTCCATCAAATTCAGGGCAGCGCCTGAATCCACAAATGCCATGACAGAATATGATGACAAAGAGCAGATCAAGGTAACGGACAGAAGAAATTTTGACTGTACAGTACCAATGGTGGCAGACCTAGCGAACCGCTTAGTGCGCTTAGGACAATCAGAGATAGCATGAGTGGAATCACCACAGTAGAAACACAGACCATTCAGACGTCTATGTTCTTGCCGTTCAACTCTGGTCAAGGTCCTATCACACTGCATAGGCTCAGGTTTAAGCTCAGGTAATACCGCCAAATGGTGCACAGGTTTACGCTCACGCAAGCGTCGACCGATCTGAATGGCCAAAGACATAGACTCATTCAAACCAGCAGGCATAGGAAATCCCACCATGACATCCTTAAGGGCTTCAGAGAGACCCTTTCTGAATATTGCTGCCAGCGCAGATTCATTCCATTGAGTGAGCACTGACCACTTTCTAAATTTCTGACAATATACCTCTATCTCATCCTGAGCCTGACAAAGAGCCAGCAAATTTTTTTCTGCCTGATCCACTGAATTAGGCTCATCGTACAGCAACCCAAGCGCCAGGAAAAACGCATCGATATTACTCAATGCAGGATCTCCTGACGCAAGAGAAAACGCCCAGTCCTGAGGGTCGGCGCGCACAAAAGAAATGACGATCCTAACCTGTTGAATTGGGTCACCAGAAGAGCGAGGTTTCAAAGCAAAGCCAGAAATAGTTTACAATTATTTTTGAAACTCAGAAATTTAGTTCTATCTCCAAAAAAACAAATCTGGAATAGGAATTCTCGGTTCAAGCAAATAATTCTGGACCACAAAATCTTGAATATTTTGACCTCTTGCCGTGAGCTGATCCACACATGAAGCCAGACCTTTAATGTCCATTGCTACACCTGTGTCCTGAACCACCCAAATGTCTAGGGGAGAAAAAAGACAAAACACAGTGCAAAGAAAAAAAAATGGTCTCAGAACTTCTTTTTTCCCTCTATTGAGAATCATTAGCACTTTTGGCTTCCTGTACTGTTATGAAAGGCAATTCAGAATCACAATGGACATGGAGGTCAGAGCACATACAGTGAACTGATGTTGTCGCAGGTCTCAACCTACTCTTTGATGAGTCCACCGTAGAGATGACGTTCACGGCACCGGAGAGATAAGACACAACACACCAAGGCTGTATCTGAAGTATCTCTAGTTTTATTAAGCTTACACACACTTTTTATGCATTCTTGTGTTGGAGGCGGATTCTCCATATTATGGGCTAAGCGTCGGAGTGTATTACTCCCTTGCCTCCTAATAGTTTCGCAAACCTATTTTTACACAGTACATTATTCGTTATTTTACCAAGGACATTCCCTGCTACAATTTGCAATAACAGCTAAAATGAAGAATAGTGAATAACAACGTGTTTATCTGACCTATAATAACACTTACACAAAATGGAGGCAAGCAGTATAAAATGGATCCTGCTATAACAAATTCCCCCATTTTATTCACTATTCTTAATAAACTGTACTGGCCGTAGGATTTGTTAGTATATATCATCATCAGCTGTGTGAGTGCAGAATTTCCCAGTACATACAGAGATACACTTAAAAACTATTTTGAACACTATATATGCAAAAAGGATAATCGCAACTATATGCAATAAGCTTTGTAAAATCCCAACTACCCAGCCCCTGATCCCCTTAAACCAATTGGCTGGGTTGAGGAAAGAGAAAGTATCTGACCACCAGCTGTCCTTAGTGCGATCATTATCTTTGTCATATTGGTCTCTGAGTCTTTGAACATCTTCTAACTTTAGCTTCATCTTTATAGTACTATTCAGATCTATATAATGACAGCAAGTGGGTCCAATAACCTGACACATACCACCTTGTGCTGCTGTTAGATAGTCTAATACTATAGTATGCTGGTTGGTTACTATAATGAGTTGATTTTGGACAGCAATGGTGGTATTTAGTATATCCAATATATCCCAAATTTGGTCATCTAGATAGTCTGTGGCCCTAACCAATTTATCCCACATTTGTGTAATCATAGGGTAAATAAAAATAGAACTGACAATTTTATTGGCTATACCCATTTGCACTATGTGTGGTCTCCCTGAAGGGCGGGGTGAGTTATCTGCAGCTCTTTTATATAACGTATGTTTAGGTATTGCCTGCGTATCTCCAATTTATGAACCAAGTCTATAAATGCAGACATATTCTGAAACGTGCACCAAGGTGGAGACTAGAAAATTTCCATGACGTATTATGTATCATTCTTTCTAACAGTATTGGTTTGAAAGCATCAGTAGAGTATGAAGTCACATCAAAACTAATTTGCAAACCATATGTTGGAACTTGCCCTAAATCAGTTAGTCCAGTCTTATTCCTAGGTACCCAGGCCCCAACCTTATAGGCCAAATATTGTGGATGTGTTCTACTTCCTGAGAGATTACCTTGCCACCAAGGGTATCCCACCCATCCTACAATCGGTATACCGACGGTAGTGTTCCATAACTTAACATTGTTCGTGGCGTTGTTGGCAAGTGTGTCAGAACAAACAGTCCAGGCAAACAGTTCCTCAGGTGACACAGGGATGGCTAGGAAGGGAATACTTGTGGCTGATGTCGGTGAATGCGTACAGATCCAACAGTTTGATAAGGGCTGGGAATTTCTCAACAAGTCCTCTATCAGTTTTCTGTGATGTTGCACAAACTTATTGTTCAAGGATGTTGGAGAATTCAAACTGTCCCATGCGATTACGCATAATATCATGGAAATCAAAACCAGCCAAAACATTGTTTCTTTTATCGGCTATCGGGTTCTTTAACTCGCTTGCAGTGTGATGCGTGGATCCAACTAGGTTTTCCTTCGAGCTTGACAGCTGTGGCTGTGGTCAGGAGCACTTGGTATGGTCCGTCAAATCTTGGTTCCAGGCTCTTCCGGACGTGCCGCTTTATCACTACCCAGTCTCCTGGCTCCAAGGGATGGTATCCAGGAACCTTGTCTGGGTCTGGAAGAGAACTGAAGACAGTTAAATGCACTTTAGCAAGGTGTCCATGTAAGGCCTGTACATAGCTAGTCAAGTCCTGGTACTTGAGCTGCAACTGTTGTGGAAAGAAGCATCCAAGATTGGGGCCCCTGCCAAACAGAATCTCATACGGTGACAGTCCTGTCTTCCTGTTTGGGGTATATCTTACTGAAAACAAAGCCAGTGGAAGGCATTCTGTCCATGGTTTACCAGTCTCTGCCATTGCCTTCTGGATTTTAAGCTTAAGAGTTCCATTTAGTCTCTCCACTTTTCCACTGCTCTGTGGATGGTATGGAGTATGCAATGCTTGACTTACCCCCAGTGCTGCCATTACCTCTGACATGATCTCTCCAGTAAAATGGGAACCCCGATCGCTTTCAATGACTTCAGGAACTCCATACCTGCATATGATCTCAGCCATCAGTTTCTTCGCCGTTGTCTTAGCCGTAGCTTTGGCAACTGGGTAGGCTTCTGGCCAACCTGAAAATAAATCAATGCAGACCAACACATACTCATACGTCCCTACCCTAGGCAACTGAATATAATCAATCTGCAGTCTCTGGAATGGGTAAAGGGGCCGGGGAGTGTGTTTGGATGGAGTCTTCACTGTCCTACCCTGGTTATGTGTGGCACATATCATGCAGCTCTGTACCTGCCTTTCTGCACAGGTGGAAAACCCGGGGGCAATCCATTGTTTCTGTAGGGTGTCACACATGGCCGTCTTCGAGTGGTGCACATTCCCGTGCAGAACCTGTGCCATCATTGGGTACAGTGCCTGTGGTAGGCAGACCTTTTCACCCCTCCCCCATAGTCCAGTGACTGTATCAGAGCAGGCTCCTATCTTTTGCCACCCATCTTTCTCCTCCTTACTTGCCTGTTCTTGTAACCGGGCTAAGATGTCTTTTGACACAAGTGGAGATGGTGGGGTGTCCAGGTGACGTACTTTAGAGGCTACAGGACTGCTTGCTGCTTTCTTAGCAGCCTGGTCTGCCAGTGCATTACCCTTCGTCTGTCCATCAGTGCCTTTGGTATGTGCCCTTACCTTTATGATGCCTGCTTGGGTGGGAAGCTGTAGTGCATTCATAAGTTGCTGGACTGCCTCAGCATGTTTAATGGGGTGGCCATTTGCTGTCAGGAAAGCTCTGGCTCTCCAGATAGGCCCATAGTCGTGTGCAATGCCAAAGGCATACCTGGAATCAGTGTAGATATTTACAGTCTTACCTTCTGCTAGTTTGCACGCTTCTGTAAGCGCCTTGAGCTCTGCTTCTTGTGCAGACATATGAGCTGGCATTGACTCTGCCTTGATTATCTCATGTTCTGAGACCACAGCATATCCGGTACAGAAGCGTCCTTGGTCATCTTGGTGACGGGATCCATCTACAAAAAGCTCAAAATCAGCATTAGGTATGGGCACACTAGAGACAGTAGGGAGACCAGCTGTTTCCTGAGACATCAGTTCTAGACAATCATGTGGTTTGGAAACCTGATCTTGTTCCTCTGGATCCATTCTAGAAAGAAAAAAGAGTGTCCTTTTCCATGTCACCTCCCCCTCCCCCATTTGGATCCATAGGAACTGGTAGAAGAGTAGCGGGGTTTAGGACAGTGCACCTTTTCAAAGTCACATTAGTAGGCATGAGAATAGCACACTGAAGTCGCAGCTGTCTAGCCATGGACAGGTGGCTAGGTTGTACTTGGTTAAGGATACTATGTACATCATGTGGGGTATGGACCGTCAGTGGGTGATCCAAAACAATCTCTGAAGACTTGTGTAGCAACAGCTGGACAGACAACACAGCCCGAACACAGGAAGGACTTCCTCTTGCCACTGTATCCAAGCGGGCGCTGTAATAAGCAACAGGTCTCTGTTTGTCTCCATGAAGCTGAGTCAGCACACCCGTAGCATGTCCTGCATTTTCATGAAGAAAGAGGTTAAAGGGAAGGGCATAATTGGGGATGCCCAAAGCTGAAGAGGAAACAATGCATAATTTCAGAGAGTAAAAACAGTCAAGTGCCTCTGGTGTAAGGTAGAAGGGGACAGGTTGCATACAGTCATATAGAGGTTGCATTAAGATGGAGGCAGAACGAATGCATGGACGACAGTAGGAAGTTAATCCTAGAAATACGCGGAGGCCCTGCACATTCCGTGGGGGCTGCATGTCCATGATAGCCTGTTTTCGCTCAGGGGTGAGGTGCTTTTTCCCTGGAGAGAGACAATGTCCTAAAAACACAACAGTACTTAAGCAAAACTGTAATTTTTGTTTGGATACTTTGCACCCCTGTTCATAAAGAAAAAAGAGTAAAGAGATTGTGGCCATTTTACAAAGAGAATGAGAAGGAGCACACAGCAATAGGTCATCAACATACTGAATGAGAACTACTCCTTTAACATGCCAGTCTTGTAGGACTTGTGCCATGCACTGTGAGAAGATAGTAGGAGAATTCTGGGCTCCTTGTGGTAGGACAGTCCAAGTATACTGCTTGTTGCGGAAGGTAAAAGCAAAAAGATACTGGCAATCTGGGTGCAATAGAACACTGAAAAAGGCATTTGCCAAGTCAATCACTGAAAAACAAATACTATTAACAGGTATGTGTGCCAACAAGGTGTGTGGGTTAGGAACCAAGGGAGCAAGCAGTTCTGTTGCGGAATTGACTGCTCTGAGGTCATGGACCATTCTATAATTCACCGGCTCCCCAGGCCTAACCTTCTTCTTTACTGGATACAGGGGAGTGTTGCAAACGGACTGTGTAGGCACAACAGCCCCTGATTCCAGCAATTTTTGTAACTGTGCGTCTATTGCAGCCTCCTGAGCAGCACTCAGAGGGTACTGACGCAATAGGGGCGGTGCTGCCCCTGGTTTCAATTTGACCATTATGGGAGGAACTTTGAGTTTTCCCACATCAGTTTTGTCTTTTGCCCACAGATCAGTGGGGAGTTGTGTTGTGAATTCTGTGGCTGAATTCACTCCTGTGGTCACAAGTGGTACTGCAGCTTCTGAGCTTCCTCCCTCAGGTGTTCTGGTGAGCTCGTTAACTGCTTCATTACTTAACTCCGCCTGATGCTGCTATCCTTGCTCCTTGTCAATGTTTCAGTGTTGGATCTGAGCTTCTCCTGATTGTTCCTGTGACCTGCTGCTCTGTATAGCTAAGTGCTTTTTGCTTTTTTGTTGCTTTTTTTCTGTCCAGCTTGTCTTTTGTTTTGCTGGAAGCTCTGAGACGCAAAGGGTGTACCGCCGTGCCGTTAGTTCGGCACGGTGGGTTTTTTTGCCCCCTTTGCGTGGTTTTGCTTTAGGGTTTTTTGTAGACTGCAAAGTTCGCTTTACTGTCCTCGCTCTGTCCTAGAATATCGGGCCCCACTTTGCTGAATCTATTTCATCCCTACGTTTTGTCTTTTCATCTTACTCACAGTCATTATATGTGGGGGGCTGCCTTTTCCTTTGGGGAATTTCTCTGGGGCAAGTCAGGCCTATTTTTCTATCTTCAGGCTAGCTAGTTTCTTAGGCTGTGCCGAGTTGCCTAGGTAGTTGTTAGGCGCAATCCACAGCCGCTTTTAGTTGTGTTTAGGATAGGATCAGGTGTGCAGTCTACAGAGTTTCCACGTCTCAGAGCTCGTTCTTGTATTTTTGGGTATTTGTCAGATCACTGTGTGCGCTCTGATCGCTAAGCACACTGTGTTTCTGGATTGCCTTCATAACACCTGTCATTAGCAAACATAACAGTACAAGGAGCCTAACTAATGATTCTCAATAGAGGGAAAGAAAAAGTTCTGACATCATTTTTTTTTTTTTTTTCTGCTCTGTGTTCACTTTTTTTTTCCCCTAGACATTTGGGTGATTCTGGACACAGGTGTGGACATGGATATTCAGGGTCTGTGCTCTTCAATGGATAATCTCGTTATAAATGTACAAAAAATTCAAGATACTATTGATCAGAAATCTATGTTAGAACCAAGAATTCCTATTCCTGATTTGTTTTTTGGAGATAGAACTAAGTTTCTAAGTTTCAAAAATAATTGTAAGCTATTTCTGGCCTTGAAACCTCATTCTTCTGGTAATCCTATTCAACAGGTTTTGATTATTTTTTCTTTTTTGCGCGGCGACCCTCAAGACTGGGCATTTTCTCTTGCGCCAGGAGACCCTGCATTGAGTAGTGTCGATGCGTTTTTCCTGGCGCTCGGATTGCTGTACGATGAGCCTAATTCAGTGGATCAGGCTGAGAAAAATTTGCTGGCTTTGTGCCAGGGTCAGGATGATATAGAAGTATATTGTCAGAAATTTAGGAAATGGTCAGTACTCACTCAGTGGAATGAATCTGCGCTGGCAGCTTTGTTCAGAAAGGGTCTCTCTGAGGCTCTTAAGGATGTCATGGTGGGATTTCCTATGCCTGCTGGTTTGAATGAGTCTTTGTCTTTGGCCATTCAGATCGGTCGACGCTTGCGCGAGCGTAAATCTGTGCACCATTTGGCGGTACTGCCTGAGGTTAAACCTGAGCCTATGCAGTGCGATAGGACTATGACTAGAGTTGAACGGCAGGAATACAGACGTCTGAATGGTCTGTGTTTCTACTGTGGTGATTCCACTCATGCTATTTCTGATTGTCCTAAGCGCACTAAGCGGTCCGCTAGGTCTGCCGTCATTGGTACTGTACAGTCCAAATTCCTTCTGTCCATTACCTTGATATGCTCTTTGTCGTCGTTTTCTGTCATGGCGTTTGTGGATTCGGGCGCTGCCCTGAATCTGATGGATTTGGATTATGCTAAACGTTGTGGGTTTTTCTTGGAGCCTTTGCGGTGTCCTATTCCATTGAGAGGAATTGATGCTACACCTTTGGCCAAGAATAAACCTCAATACTGGGCCCAGCTGACCATGTGCATGGCTCCTGCACATCAGGAAGTTATTCGCTTTCTGGTGTTGCATAATCTGCATGATGTGGTCGTGTTGGGGTTGCCATGGCTACAAACCCATAATCCAGTATTGGATTGGAATTCCATGTCGGTATCCAGCTGGGGTTGTCAGGGGGTACATGGTGATGTTCCATTTTTGTCGATTTCGTCATCCACCCCTTCTGAGGTCCCAGAGTTCTTGTCTGATTATCAGGATGTATTTGAAGAGCCCAAGTCCGATGCTCTACCTCCGCATAGGGATTGTGATTGTGCTATCAATTTGATTCCTGGTAGTAAATTCCCTAAAGGTCGATTATTTAATTTATCCGTGCCCGAACACGCCGCTATGCGCAGTTATGTGAAGGAATCCCTGGAGAAGGGACATATTCGCCCATCGTCATCACCACTGGGAGCAGGGTTCTTCTTTGTAGCCAAGAAGGATGGTTCGCTGAGACCGTGTATTGATTACCGCCTTCTTAATAAGATCACTGTTAAATTTCAGTATCCCTTGCCATTGTTATCTGACTTGTTTGCTCGGATTAAGGGGGCTAGTTGGTTCACTAAGATAGATCTTCGTGGTGCGTATAATCTGGTGAGAATCAGGCAAGGAGATGAATGGAAAACTGCATTCAATACGCCCGAGGGTCATTTTGAGTATCTAGTGATGCCGTTCGGACTTGCCAATGCTCCATCTGTGTTTCAGTCTTTTATGCATGACATCTTCCGTGAGTATCTGGATAAATTCCTGATTGTTTACTTGGATGACATTTTGATCTTCTCAGATGATTGGGAGTCTCATGTGAAGCAGGTCAGAATGGTTTTTCAGGTCCTGCGTGCTAACTCTTTGTTTGTGAAGGGATCAAAGTGTCTCTTCGGTGTGCAGAAAGTTTCATTTTTGGGGTTCATCTTTACCCCTTCTACTATCGAGATGGATCCAGTTAAGGTCCAAGCCATCCAGGATTGGATTCAGCCGACATCTCTGAAAAGTCTGCAAAAGTTCCTGGGCTTTGCTAATTTTTATCGTCGCTTCATCTGTAATTTTTCTAGCATTGCCAAACCATTGACCGATTTGACCAAGAAGGGTGCTGATTTGGTTAATTGGTCTTCTGCTGCTGTGGAAGCTTTTCAGGAGTTGAAGCGTCGTTTTTGTTCTGCCCCTGTGTTGTGTCAGCCAGATGTTTCTCTTCCGTTCCAGGTCGAGGTTGATGCTTCTGAGATTGGAGCAGGGGCGGTTTTGTCACAGAGAGGTTCTGATTGCTCAGTGATGAAACCATGTGCTTTCTTTTCCAGGAAGTTTTCGCCCGCTGAGCGTAATTATGATGTGGGCAATCGAGAGTTGCTGGCCATGAAGTGGGCATTCGAGGAGTGGCGTCATTGGCTTGAAGGAGCTAAGCATCGCGTGGTGGTATTGACTGATCATAAGAACTTGACTTATCTCGAGTCTGCCAAGCGCTTGAATCCTAGACAGGCCCGTTGGTCGTTATTTTTTGCCCGCTTCGACTTTGTGATTTCGTACCTTCCGGGCTCTAAAAATGTGAAGGCGGATGCTCTGTCTAGGAGTTTTGTGCCCGACTCTCCGGGTTTATCTGAGCCAGCGGGTATCCTCAAGGAAGGAGTAATTGTGTCTGCCATCTCCCCTGATTTGCGGCGGGTGCTGCAAAAATTTCAGGCGAATAAACCTGATCGTTGTCCAGCAGAGAAACTGTTCGTCCCTGATAGGTGGACTAATAAACTTATCTCTGAACTTCATTGTTCGGTGTTGGCTGGTCATCCTGGAATCTTTGGTACCAGAGAGTTAGTGGCTAGATCCTTCTGGTGGCCATCTCTGTCACGGGATGTACGTACTTTTGTGCAGTCCTGTGGGATTTGTGCTAGGGCTAAGCCCTGCTGTTCTCGTGCCAGTGGGTTGCTTTTGCCCTTGCCGGTCCCAAAGAGGCCTTGGACACATATTTCGATGGATTTCATTTCTGACCTTCCCGTTTCTCAAAAGATGTCAGTCATTTGGGTGGTCTGTGATTGCTTTTCTAAAATGGTCCATCTGGTGCCCTTGGCTAAATTGCCTTCCTCCTCTGATTTGGTACCTTTGTTCTTTCAGCATGTGGTTCGGTTGCATGGCATTCCTGAGAATATTGTTTCTGACAGAGGTTCCCAGTTTGTTTCAAGGTTTTGGCGAGCCTTTTGTGGTAGGATGGGCATTGACCTATCCTTTTCCTCGGCTTTCCATCCTCAGACTAATGGCCAGACCGAACGAACCAATCAGACCTTGGAAACATATCTGAGATGTTTTGTTTCTGCAGACCAGGATGATTGGGTGTCCTTTTTGCCGTTGGCTGAGTTCGCCCTTAATAATCGGGCCAGCTCGGCTACCTTGGTTTCTCCATTTTTTTGCAATTCTGGGTTCCATCCTCGTTTCTCTTCAGGACAGGTTGAGTCTTCGGACTGTCCTGGTGTGGATTCTGTGGTGGATAGGTTGCAGCAGATCTGGACTCAGGTAGTGGACAATTTGATCTTGTCCCAGGAGAAAGCTCAACTTTTCGCTAATCGCAGACGCCGTGTGGGTCCCCGACTTCGTGTTGGGGATCTGGTTTGGTTATCTTCTCGTCATATTCCTATGAAGGTTTCCTCTCCTAAATTTAAACCTCGTTTTATTGGTCCGTATAGGATTTCTGAGGTTCTCAATCCTGTGTCTTTTCGTTTGACCCTCCCAGACTCCTTTTCCATACATAATGTATTCCATAGGTCGTTGTTGCGGAGATACGTGGCACCTATGGTTCCATCTGTTGAGCCTCCTGCCCCGGTTTTGGTGGAGGGGGAATTGGAGTATATTGTGGAGAAGATTTTGGATTCTCCTGTTTCTAGACGGAAACTCCAGTATCTGGTTAAATGGAAGGGTTATGCTCAGGAAGATAATTCCTGGGTTTTTGCCTCTGATGTTCATGCTTCCGATCTTGTTCGTGCCTTTCATGCGGCTCATCTTGGTCGGCCTGGGGGCTCTGGTGAGGGTTCGGTGACCCCTCCTCAAGGGGGGGGTACTGTTGTGAATTCTGTGGCTGAATTCACTCCTGTGGTCACAAGTGGTACTGCAGCTTCTGAGCTTCCTCCCTCAGGTGTTCTGGTGAGCTCGTTAACTGCTTCATTACTTAACTCCGCCTGATGCTGCTATCCTTGCTCCTTGTCAATGTTTCAGTGTTGGATCTGAGCTTCTCCTGATTGTTCCTGTGACCTGCTGCTCTGTATAGCTAAGTGCTTTTTGCTTTTTTGTTGCTTTTTTTCTGTCCAGCTTGTCTTTTGTTTTGCTGGAAGCTCTGAGACGCAAAGGGTGTACCGCCGTGCCGTTAGTTCGGCACGGTGGGTTTTTTTGCCCCCTTTGCGTGGTTTTGCTTTAGGGTTTTTTGTAGACTGCAAAGTTCGCTTTACTGTCCTCGCTCTGTCCTAGAATATCGGGCCCCACTTTGCTGAATCTATTTCATCCCTATGTTTTGTCTTTTCATCTTACTCACAGTCATTATATGTGGGGGGCTGCCTTTTCCTTTGGGGAATTTCTCTGGGGCAAGTCAGGCCTATTTTTCTATCTTCAGGCTAGCTAGTTTCTTAGGCTGTGCCGAGTTGCCTAGGTAGTTGTTAGGCGCAATCCACAGCCGCTTTTAGTTGTGTTTAGGATAGGATCAGGTGTGCAGTCTACAGAGTTTCCACGTCTCAGAGCTCGTTCTTGTATTTTTGGGTATTTGTCAGATCACTGTGTGCGCTCTGATCGCTAAGCACACTGTGTTTCTGGATTGCCTTCATAACACCTGTCATTAGCAAACATAACAGAGTTGATCCAGGGCAGGTGCAGTGGGAGGATCACTTTCTGCAGTACTTGCAGCTGCATCCAGGGCCATGATCTTGCAGAGGGTACTGGGTTTAAGTTGAGGGGTCATAGTCACTGTTCCGTCATCATGGTAAGTAATAACTGCCTGTAGTTTCCGTAAAACGTCAGCACCTAGCAAATTACATTGTCCCCTGGGGGCTACCATTAACTGAGTCAGAATGGTCTTCCCACAAATGGAGAGGGGGATGGGTTCTGTCAGTCCCAAGGTCTGGGTCGGTGCATTGAGAGGTGTGGCCATGACAAAGTCAGTGGTGTCACGGAAGGGTAATGGACAGTCTGAAAGCGTGATAACTGAGTTGTCAGCTCCCGTGTCAACCTGAAAGTCTTCTGTAGTTCCTCCTGGCAGGCTCACCTGTACTGTACAGTCGGGGGTGGGAGGTAGAGTGACTAGAGGACACAGTTGCAGGCTGCCAATTACCTATTCGTCGGTCTGGGGGGTAGCAGGGGTGGGAACCTTATCTGGGTATGGGTTTGTGCGACAATCTTTCCTAAAATGTCCTGGTTTCTTACATCCGTAACACAATCTAGGACCCGTAGTGGGTCCTCCACGTCCTCCACTTCTCTGTGAGGGTCCACTCCTCTGAAAGTGAACCTTAGTCTTTTGCTTCTGCGAGTCCAAACTGACTCCATGTGCAATCTTAGCAAGATCGCCTGGGGGGCAGGATCTCCAATCTGGTCTACTTGCCATCACCTTCTCTCTCACATACTTATCAATCCCTTGCATATATGCATGACTTAACAAACGTGTCGCAGTTCTATCATCTTCACCATAACCCATATCAGACCATCGTTGTTGCAACCTGTAGAAATAATCAATGGGAAGCTCCTTCGGGTCCTGTACACAGTCTTCCAAATGCACCGATACTTCCTCCTGTCTAATCTTACAGGCTTTTTCTAGTGCCTCAACAAAGTCAGACCCTGACCTGGCATTGTTAGGTTCTCCGCCTTGGGGACCATTTCCCCCTGGGTACATTTTAAATGTCTCAGCTGTCAGTCGGGTAGAAGGTGCTTCCCCCAGGGCTGAACGCACTAACTGTTGCATATCCTGTCTGGTTGCCTGGTAAGTGTGCTGTATCACCCCACACTGTCTGGCAAAAGTCATAGGTCGTTGGTTAATGTCTGGCAGCTGTGCAGTCAAAGACATCTGTTCTGTGGGAGACCATGGCTGATACCTACTAGCAACATGGTAAGTCGGAGGTCCACTGTCAGCTGCACCGTCCTCTACTTTGGATTGTGTACCACTTGAGACTGGTTTTCATGAAGTCATGCCATTTACCTGAATCTAATTCCCCTGAGGGGTGGAAGCCTCCTGCCTTCAAGAGCACACTAACCTGCTTCTGGGAATACTTTCCCTGGACTAATTCTCTGGGATTACTTTCACTGGACTAATTCTCTGGGATTACTTTCCCTGGACTAATTCTCTAGCACTATGGAACCCTGTACTTGGTTCCCAATTCTATTGCTAGTATACGTGCAGGCTGAAAACTTATCAGACGGACCTTTCCTTCTCACCTAGAGTAGGCTATGTCCTCCTACGATACGTGCAGGCTGAAAACTATCAGACAGACCTTTCCTCCTCACCTAGAGTAGGCTATGTCATCCTGCGTTAGTCCTATACATGCAGGCTGAAAACTATCAGACGGACCTTTCCTTCTCACCTAGAGTAGGCTATGTCCTCCTGCCTTAGTCCTAAACTATAGGTTTACTGTGCTCACAGGTTACTGTATTAACTTGCTTCCAAGATTGATAACACAGGTATATGAACAGACCAACAACAAACACTCCACAAGCACACCACACAAAGATCATGGGGTCAATCATTTTAGTCTAACAGTGGAGTCATCAGTAACCACACAATGAGGGTCAATATCTGGGTTCAAGGGTACCTGAGCCGGGCAAGCCCGTGATTTTACCTGATCCTGGTCGACTAGAAGAAGGGGAGAACCCATCCACAAGTGGAATGACATAGGCAGAATATAATCAGTATTCTCACCCCAGCGCTGTGTGATGCCACTAGTCCCGGGAAGTCCCCTGGTCCATTACTGGAGTCGGCCGGGTCTCAGATGAAGCACTCAGGTCCCTGTTCGGGCAGCCAGAATTGTTGTCGCAGGTCTCAACCTACTCTTTGATGAGTCCACCGTAGAGATGACGTTCACGGCACCGGAGAGATAAGACACAACACACCAAGGCTGTATCTGAAGTATCTCTAGTTTTATTAAGCTTACACACACTTTTTATGCATTCTTGTGTTGGAGGCGGATTCTCCATATTATGGGCTAAGCGTCGGAGTGTATTACTCCCTTGCTTCCTAATAGTTTTGCAAACCTATTTTTACACAGTACATTATTCGTTATTTTACCAAGGACATTCCCTGCTACAATTTGCAATAACAGCTAAAATGAAGAATAGCGAATAACAACGTGTTTATCTGACCTATAATAACACTTACACAAAATGGAGGCAAGCAGTATAAAATGGATCCTGCTATAACACTGACAATAACCCAAAATAATAGAACGAGCTCTGAGACGTGGGAACTCTGCAGACCGCAATCCCTAAGCCTATCAAACCACACTAAAGGTAGCCGTGGAGCGCTCCTGACCAGAACCTAGGCGCCTCGTCACAGCCTGAGAAACTAGCTAATCCTGAAGATAGAAAAATAAGCCTACCTTGCCTCAGAGAAATTCCCCAAAGGAAAAGGCAGCCCCCCACATATAATGACTGTGAGTAAGATGAAAACACAAACATAGAGATGAAACAGATTTAGCAAAGTGAGGCCCGACTAGCTGAACAGAACGAGGATAGGGAAGATAACTTTGCGGTCAGCACAAAAACCTATAAAAAACCACGCAGAGGGGACAAAAAGACCCTCCGCACCGACTAACGGTACGGAGGTGGTCCCTCTGCGTCTCAGAGCTTCCAGCAAGCGAGAAAAACCAATAAAGCAAGCTGGACAGAAAAATAGCAACAAAATAACATAAGCAAAACTTAGCTTTGCAGAGCAGCAGGCCACAGGAATGATCCAGGGAAAAAACAAGTCCCACACTGAAACATTGACAGGAAGCATAGATCAAAGCATCAGGTGGAGTTAAGTAGAGAAGAAGCTAACGAGCTCACCAGATCACCTGAGGGAGGAAACTCAGAAGCCACAGCACCACTTTCCTCCACAAACGGAAGATCCCAGAGAGAATCAGCCGAAGTACCACTTGTGACCACAGGAGTGAACTCTGCCACAGAATTCACAACACCTTCCCTTCCGAGCTCTGCCATGCGCTCAAACGGTGGTTCCCCCCCCACATATCGGGTATCAGCGTACTCAGGACGAATTGGACAACAACTTTTAGGGTCCAATTTCAACTGTTCCCTTGGAAAAATACAAAACTGGGGGCTAAAAAATAATTTTTGTGGAAAATAAAATATTTTTTATTTGCACGGCTCTGCGTTATAAACTGTAGTGAAACACTTGGGGGTTCAAAGCTCTCACAACACATCTAGATGAGTTCCATAGGGGGTCTACATTTCAAAATGGTGTCACTTGTGACGCCTGCAGACCATTCCATCGAAGTCTGCATTCCAAATGGCGCTCCTTCCCTTCCGAGCCCTCCCATGTGCCCAAACGGTGGTTCCCCCCCACATATGGGGTATCTGTTATGGACCTGGTGGTTAGGAGCACCCGACACGACCTGATGGTTAAACTCACACAGGATAAGCTCTGGGAAGTGGGAGCTCTGCTGACCGCAACCCCTAATCCTATCACACAACTAGAAATAGCCGTGGAGCGTACCTAACACTGCCTAGACACCTCTTCACAGCCTAAGAGCTAACTAGCCCTAGAGACAGAAAATAAAGCCTACCTTGCCTCAGAGAAACTCCCCAAAGGAAACATATATTGACTGTGAGTAAAGATGAAAGACACAAACACAGAAATGAAACAGGTTTCAGCAAAGGGAGGCCAGACTTACTAAACAGACTGAGGATAGGAAAGGTATCTTTGCGATCAGCACAAAAAACTACAAAAAGACCACGCAGAGTGTGCAAAAAGACCTCCGCACCGACTCACGGTGCGGAGGTGCCACTCTGCATCCCAGAGCTTCCAGCTAGCAAGACAAAATCATGATAGCAAACTGGACAAGGAAACAATGAACAAATAATTAACTAGCAGGGACTTAGCTTCTGCTGGAGTAGACAGGTCACCAGAAAGATCCAAGAGCGAACTGAACCAGTACAAGAACATTGACAGCTGGCATGGAGTAACGATCTGAGTGGAGTTAAATAGAGCAGCCAGCCAAAGAATAAACTACGTCACCTGTGGAAGGAACCTCAGAAGCAGCGGCTCCACTCACAGCCACCAGAGGGAGTCCATGGACAGAACCCGCCGAAGTACCATTCATGACCACAGGAGGGAGTTCGATAACAGAATTCACAACAGTACCCCCCCCCCTTGAGGAGGGGTCACCGAACCCTCACCAGAGCCCCCAGGCCTATCAGGATGAGCCAAATGAAAGGCACGAACTAGATCGGTAGCATGAACATCAGAGGCAAAAACCCAGGAATTATCTTCCTGACCATAACCCTTCCACTTGACCAGGTACTGGAGTTTCCGTCTCGAAATACGAGAATCTAAAATCTTCTCCACCACATACTCCAACTCCCCCTCGACCAACACCGGGGCAGGAGGATCAACGGGGGGAACCATCGGCGCCACGTATCTCCGCAATAACGACCTATGGAACACATTATGGATGGCAAAAGAAGCTGGAAGGGCCAAACGAAATGACACAGGATTGAGAACTTCAGAAATCTTATACGGACCAATGAAACGAGGCTTAAACTTAGGAGAGGAAACCTTCATAGGAACATAACGAGACGACAACCAAACCAAATCCCCAACACGAAGTCGGGGACCAACACAGCGCCGGCGGTTAGCGAAACGTTGAGCCCTCTCCTGGGACAATGTCAAATTGTCCACCACATGAGTCCAAATCTGCTGCAACCTGTCCACCACAGTATCCACACCAGGACAGTCCGAAGGCTCAACCTGCCCTGAAGAGAAACGAGGATGGAAACCAGAATTACAGAAAAAGGGCGAAACCAAAGTAGCCGAGCTGGCCTGATTATTAAGGGCGAACTCAGCCAAAGGCAAGAAGGACACCCAATCATCCTGATCAGCAGAAACAAAGCATCTCAGATATGTTTCCAAAGTCTGATTAGTTCGTTCGGTTTGGCCATTTGTCTGAGGATGGAAAGCCGAAGAAAAAGACAAATCAATGCCCATCTTAGCACAAAAGGACCGCCAAAACCTTGAAACAAACTGGGAACCTCTGTCCGAGACGATGTTCTCCGGAATGCCATGCAAACGAACCACATGCTGGAAAAACAATGGCACCAAATCAGAGGAGGAAGGCAATTTAGACAAGGGTACCAAATGGACCATCTTAGAGAAGCGATCACAAACCACCCAAATGACCAACATCCTTTGAGAGACAGGGAGATCTGAAATAAAATCCATGGAAATATGCGTCCAGGGCCTCTTCGGGACCGGCAAGGGCAAAAGCAACCCACTGGCACGAGAACAGCAGGGCTTAGCCCGAGCACAAGTCCCACAGGACTGCACAAAAGAACGCACATCCCGTGACAAAGAAGGCCACCAAAAGGATCTAGCCACCAAATCTCTGGTACCAAAGATTCCAGGATGACCAGCCAACACAGAACAATGAACCTCAGAGATAACTCTACTAGTCCATCTATCAGGGACAAACAGTTTCTCCGCTGGACAACGGTCAGGTCTATCAGCCTGAAACTTCTGCAGCACCCGCCGCAAATCAGGGGAGATGGCAGACAAAATTACCCCCTCTTTGAGAATCCCCGCCGGCTCAGGAACACCCGGAGAGTCAGGCACAAAACTCCTTGACAGAGCATCAGCCTTCACATTCTTAGAGTCCGGAAGGTACGAAACCACAAAATCAAAACAGGAGAAAAATAGCGACCATCGAGCCTGTCTAGGATTCAACCGTTTGGCAGACTCGAGATAAGTCAAATTCTTGTGATCCGTCAAGGCCACCACGCGATGCTTGGCTCCTTCAAGCCAATGTCGCCACTCCTCGAATGCCCACTTCATGGCCAACAACTCTCGATTGCCAACATCATAATTGCGCTCAGCAGGCGAGAATTTTCTAGAAAAGAAGGCACATGGTTTCATCACCGAGCCATCAGAACTTCTTTGCGACAAAACCGCCCCTGCTCCAATCTCAGAAGCATCAACCTCGACCTTAAACGGGAGCGAAACATCTGGCTGGCACAACACAGGGGCAGAAGAAAAACGACGCTTCAACTCCTGAAACGCCTCTACAGCCGCAGAGGTCCAATTGACCACATCAGCACCTTTCTTGGTCAAATCAGTCAACGGTTTAGCAACACTAGAAAAATTAGCGATGAAGCGACGGTAAAAATTAGCAAAGCCCAGGAACTTCTGCAGGCTCTTCACAGATGTCGGCTGAGTCCAATCATAAATGGCCTGAACTTTTACAGGGTCCATCTCGATAGTAGAAGGGGAAAAAATGAAACCCAAAAATGAAACCTTCTGAACTCCAAAGAGACATTTTGACCCCTTCACAAACAAGGAATTCGCACGAAGGACCTGGAACACCATTCTGACCTGCTTCATATGAGACTCCCAATCATCCGAAAAGACCAAAATATCATCCAAATATACAATCATGAATCTATCCAGGTACTTTCGGAAGATGTCATGCATAAAGGATTGAAACACAGATGGAGCATTAGAAAGCCCAATGGCATAACCAGGTACTCAAAATGGCCCTCGGGCGTATTAAATGCTGTTTTCCATTCATCGCCCTGTTTAATTCGCACAAGATTATACGCCCCTCGAAGATCTATCTTGGTGAACCAACTAGCTCCCTTAATCCGAGCAAACAAATCAGCAGCGGAAAAGGGTACTGAAATTTGACTGTGATCTTATTAAGGAGGCGGTAATCAATACAAGGTCTCAAAGAACCATCCTTCTTGGCCACAAAAAAGAACCCTGCTCCCAACGGTGATGACGACGGGCGAATATGACCTTTCTCCAAGGATTCCTTTATATAACTCCGCATAGCGGCGTGCTCTGGCACAGATAAATTAAACAGTCGGCCCTTAGGAAACTTACTACCAGGAATCAAATTAATAGCACAATCGTAATCCCTATGAGGAGGTAGGGCACTGGATTTGGGCTCATCAAATACATCCCGGTAGTCTGACAAAAACTCAGGGACTTCAGAAGGAGTGGAAGGCGAAATTGACAGCAATGGAACATCACCATGTACCCCCTGACAACCCCAGCCGGACACAGACATAGATTTCCAATCCAATACTGGATTATGGACCTGTAGCCATGGCAACCCCAAAACGACCACATCATGCAGATTATGCAACACCAAAAAGCGAATATCCTCCTGATGTGCAGGAGCCATGCACATGGTCAATTGAGTCCAGTACTGAGGCTTATTCTTGGCCAAAGGCGTAGCATCAATTCCTCTCAATGGAATAGGATACTGCAAGGGCTCCAAGAAAAAACCACAGCGCCTGGCAAACTCCAAGTCCATCAAATTCAGGGCAGCGCCTGAATCCACAAATGCCATAACAGAATAGGGCAACAAAGAGCAAATCAGAGTAACGGACAAAAGAAATTTTGACTGTACCGTACCAATGGTGGCAGACCTAGCGAACCACTTAGTGCGCTTAGGACAATCGGAGATCGCATGAGTGAAATCACCACAGTAAAAACACAGCCCATTCCGACGTCTGTGTTCTTGCCGTTCAGCTCTGGTCAAAGTCCTATCACATTGCATAGGCTCAGGCCTATGCTCAGAGAATACCGCCAAATGGTGCACAGCTTTGCGCTCACGCAAGCGCCGATCGATCTGAATGGCCAAGGACATAGACTCATTCAGACCAGCAGGCGTGGGAAATCCCACCATGACATCCTTAAGGGCTTCAGAAAGACCCTTTCTGAAAATTGCCGCCAGGGCACACTCATTCCACTGAGTAAGCACAGACCACCTTCTAAACTTCTGACAATACACCTCCGCTTCATCCTGACCCTGACACAAAGCCAGCAAGATTTTCTCTGCCTGATCCACTGAATTTGGTTCATCATAAAGCAATCCAAGCGCCAGAAAAAACGCATCTACATCACGCAATGCAGGATCTCCTGGCGCAAGGGAAAATGCCCAGTCTTGAGGGTCACCACGCAACAAAGAAATAATGATTTTTACTTGTTGAGCGGGGTCACCAAAGGAGCGGGGTTTCAAAGTTAGAAACAGTTTACAATTATTTTTGAAATTCAGGAACTTAGATCTATCCCCAGAAAACAAATCAGGAATTGGAATTCTAGGCTCTAACATCGGATTCTGAACCACAAAATCTTGAATGTTTTGAACCCTTGCAGTGAGATGATCCACACAAGAGGACAGACCTTGAATGTCCATATCTACACCTGTGTCCTGAACCACCCAGAGGTTAAGGGGAAAAGAAAGACAAAACACACTGCAGAGAAAAAAAAATGGTCTCAGAACTTCTCTTATCCCTCTATTGAGATGCATTAATACTTTGGGCCAGCTGTACTGTTATGGACCTGGTGGTTAGGAGCACCCGGAAAGACCTGATGGTTAAACTCACACAGGACAAGCTCTGGGAAGTGGGAGCTCTGCTGACCGCAACCCCTAATCCTATCACACAACTAGAAATAGCCGTGGAGCGTACCTAACACTGCCTAGACGCCTCTTCACAGCCTAAGATCTAACTAGCCCTAGAGACAGAAAATAAAGCCTACCTTGCCTCAGAGAAATTCCCCAAAGGAAAAGGCAGCCCCCCACATATATTGACTATGAGTAAAGATGAAAGACACAAACACAGAAATGAAACAGGTTTCAGCAAAGGGAGGCCAGACTTACTAAACAGACTGAGGATAGGAAAGGTATCTTTGCGATCAGCACAAAAAACTACAAAAAGACCACGCAGAGTGTGCAAAAAGACCTCCGCACCGACTCACGGTGCGGAGGTGCCACTCTGCATCCCAGAGCTTCCAGCTAGCAAGACAAAATCATGATAGCAAACTGGACAAGGAGAGAATGAACAAATAATTAACTAGCAGTGACTTAGCTTCTGCTGGAGTAGACAGGTCACCAGAAAGCTCCAAGAGCGAACTGAACCAGTACAAGAACATTGACAGCTGGCATGGAGTAACGATCTGAGTGGAGTTAAATAGAGCAGCCAGCCAAAGAATAAACTACGTCACCTGTGGAAGGAACCTCAGAAGCAGCGGCTCCACTCACAGCCACCAGAGGGAGTCCATGGACAGAACCCGCCGAAGTACCATTCATGACCACAGGAGGGAGTTCGATAACAGAATTCACAACAGGTATCAGCGTTCTCAGAACAAATTGGACAACAACTTTTGGGGTCCAATTTCTCCTGTTACCCTTGGGAAAATACAAAACTGGGGGCTAAAAAAGAATTTTTGTGGGAAAATTTTTATTTTTTTATTTTTACGGCTCTGCATTATAAACTTCTGTGAAGCCCTAGGTGGGTCAAAGTGCTCACCACACATCTAGATAAGTTCCTTAGGGGGTCTACTTTCCAAAATGGTGTCACTTGTGGGGGGTTTCAGTGTTTAGGCACATCAGTGGCTCTCCAAACGCAACATGGCATCCCATCTCAATTCCTGTCAATTTTGCATTGAAAAGTCAAACGGCGCTCCTTCCCTTCCGAGCTCTCCCATGCGCCCAAACAGTGGTTTACCCCCACATATGGGGTATCAGCGTACTCAGGACAAATTATGCAACAACTTTTGGGGTCCAATTTCTTCTCTTACCCTTGGGAAAATAAAAAATTGGGGGCAAAAAGATAATTTTTGTGAAAAAATATGATTTTTTATTTTTACGGCTCTGCATTATAAACTTCTGTGAAGCCCTAGGTGGGTCAAAGTGCTCACCACACATCTAGATAAGTTCCTTAGGGGGTCTACTTTCCAAAATGGTGTCACTTGTGGGGGGTTTCAATGTTTAGGCACATCAGTGTCTCTCTAAACGCAACATGGCGTCCCATCTCAATTCCAGTAAATTTTGCATTGAAAAGTCAAATGGCACTCCTTCCCTTCCGAGCTCTGCCATGCGCCCAAACAGTGGTTTACCCCCACATATGGCGTATCAGCGTACTCAGGACAAATTGTACAACAACTTTTGGGGTCTAATTTCTTCTCTTACCCTTGGGAAAATAAAAAATTGGGCGAAAAGATAATTTTTGTGAAAAAATATGATTTTTTATTTTTACGGCTCTGCATTATAAACTTCTGTAAAGCACTTGGTGGGTCAAAGTGCTCACCACACCTCTAGATAAGTTCCTTAGGGGGTCTACTTTCCAAAATGGTGTCACTTGTGGGGGGTTTCAATGTTTAGGCACATCAGTGGCTCTCCAAACGCAACATGGCGTCACATCTCAATTCCAGTCAAATTTCCATTGAAAAGTCAGACGGCGCTCCTTCGCTTCCGAGCTCTGCCATGCGCCCAAATAGTGGTTTACCCCCACATATGGGGTATCGGCGTACTCAGGACAAATTGTACAACAACGTTTGCGGTCCATTTTCTCCTGTTACCCTTGGTAAAATAAAACAAATTGGAGCTGAAGTAAATTTTTTGTGAAAAAAAGTTAAATGTTCATTTTTATTTAAACACTCAAAAAATTCCTGTGAAACACCTGAAGAGTTAATAAACTTCTTGAATGTGGTTTTGAGCACCTTGAGGGGTGCAGTTTTTAGAATGGTGTCACACTTGGTTATTTTCTATCATATAGACCCCTCAAAATGACTTCAAATGAGATGTGGTCCCTAAGAAAAAATGTTGTTGTAAAAATGAGAAATTGCTGGTCAACTTTTAACCCTTATAACTCCCTAACAAAAAAAAATTTTGGTTCCAAAATTGTGCTGATGTTAAGTAGATATGTGGGAAATGTTACTTATTAAGTATTTTGTGTGACATATCTCTGATTTAATTGCATAAAAATTCAAAGTTGGAAAATTTTCAAAATTTTCGCCAAATTTCCATTTTTTCCACAGATAAATGCAGGTAATATCAAAGAAATTTTACCACTATCATGAAGTACAATATGTCACGAGAAAACAATGTCAGAATCGCCAAGATCCGTTGAAGCGTTCCAGAGTTATAACCTCATAAAGGGACAATGGTTAGAATTGTAAAAAATGGCCTGGTCATTAACGTGTAAACCACCCTTGGGGGTAAAGGCAGGGGCGTAACAACTGCGGTCGCAGGGGTCGCAACTGCGACTGGGCCCGCAGCGTTTAGGGGCCCGCCCAGTCCAGCAAACAAGCAGACAAGCCATGCACCCTGCTGGTCACGCCCACAATGGGCAGCTTCCCCAGACTTCCAGCAGTGTGCGGCGAGTGGGCGTGTCCGTGAAGGACATGTGACCTAGCAGAAGGGCTGGGTGTGTCACTGAAGCTTGACAGAGATGGAAGGCAGCAGCTGGTGAGTGAAGCAGCTGTAAAGTGCTGATGTGCTGCTTACACCTGACACATGTGCGTACACACACACACACACACACCTACCTGTTCCGTGCGCTCAGGACCTGTGATGAGGTCACAGGAGGGGAGGATTCAGGGGGTCACATGATCAGTGGCCTCAGTGTATGCAGGACTCTGCTGTGCTTGATTGTCATGATGCTGAATGAGGGGAAGTTTATGTGTGGGGTCAGGAGGGGTTTACAGTGTGGATGTAACAGAGCCATTTGTGTACAAGGTGTACAGAGCGGAGCCGTGTATGTGTGGTGTGTAGTGGAGCAATGTGTACAAGGTGTACGGAGCGGAGTCAGGTGTGTACGAGGTGTACAAAGCTGAGCCGAGGGTGAAAGAGGTGAGCGGAGTCGTGTATGTATGGGGTGTATGGAGTGGTGCTGTGTGTTTATGAGGTGTATGGAGCGGAGCCGCGTGTGTACGGGGTGGACGGAGCGGAGAAGCGTGTGTATGGAGTGTAAAAAGTGGAGCTGTGTGTGTGAGGTGTACGGAGCAGATCCGCGGGTGTAAGGATCGGAGCCGCGTGTGTACAAGGTGTAAGGAGCAGAGCCGCGCGTGTACAAGGTGTAAGGGGCAGAGCCGCGTGTGTGCAAGGTGTAAGGGGCAGAGCTGAGTGTGTGCAAGGTGTAAGGAGCAGAGCCGCATGTGTACAAGGTGTAAGGAGCAGAGCCACGTGTGTGCAAGGTGTAAGGAGCAGAGCCGCATGTGTGCAAGGTGTACGGAGCAGAGCCGCGTGTGTGCAAGGTGTACGGAGCAGAGCCGCGTGTGTGCAAGATGTACGGAGCAGAGCCGCGTGTGTGCAAGGTGTACGGAGCAGAGCCGCGTGTGTGCAAGGTGTAAGGAGCAGAGCAGCGTGTATGCGAGGTGTATGGAGCAGAGCCGCGTGTGTGCAAGGTGTAAGGTGCAGAGCCGCGTGTGTGCAAGGTGTAAGAAGCAGAGCCGCGTGTGTGCAAGGTGTAAGGAGCAGAGCCGCGTGTGTACAAGGTGTACGGAGCAGAGCCGCGTGTGTGCAAGGTGTAAGGAGCAGAGCCGCGTGTGTGCAAGGTGTACGGAGCAGAGCCGCGTGTGTGCAAGGTGTAAGGAGCAGAGCCGCGTGTGTACAAGGTGTACGGAGCAGAGCCGCGTGTGTACAAGGTGTAAGGAACAGAGCCGCGTGTGTACAAGGTGTACGGAGCAGAGCCGCGTGTGTGCAAGGTGTATGGAGCAGAGCCCTGTGTGTACGGGGTTCTCGGAGCGAAGCCGTGTGTGCAAGGTGTACGGAGCAGAGCTGCGTGTGTGCAAGGTGTAAGGAGCAGAGCCGCGTGTGTGTAAGGAGCAGAGTCGCGTGTGTACAAGGTGTAAGGAGCAGAGCCGCGTGTGTACAAGGTGTACGGAGCAGAGCCGTGTGTGTACAAGGTGTACGGAGCAGAGCCCTATGTGTATGGGGTTCTCGGAGCGAAGCCGCGTGTGTATGGGCTGTAAATTTCCGAGTCAGGAAGAATGGTACACGGCTGTGGGCAGAGCCCAGCATGTGCACTGTGGGAGAGTATTGGGTGTACTCGCCAGCGTCAGAATGTGCAGTGAGCATGCTCCGGAGCCAACCAGTACACCCAATACACTCCCACACTGCACAGGTCCGGAAATGACGCACTGCAGCGTCATACCAGGAAAAAACAGCACACAGATTTCAAACCCCGGGAGTGCGCTTGGAATTAGAGCGAGGGAGGACATGAACGCCCAGAGTCTGCACTTCCGAAGACATCGCCCTAATTAGTATAGAGACATGTTAGTTATAAAATCATTTTTCTCAGCGATTACAGGGCAGTATTAGGTCAGACTACACAACATTGCAACAAAACTATAGTGTGCGAAATGAAAAGGGAAAATGTGAATTTCGGTGGGAAATATTTTGGCGCGGGGGGGGGGCCCATTTGAAAGTTTGCACCGGGGCCCCTCACTTTGTAGTTACGCCACTGGGTAAAGGGGTTAAACTGGATTCACTGGGGAATTGTAAACCAATAAAAGTATTGACAGGGAGGAGAGGCAGAGTAGAGGGTAGATCACAACATTTTCTCTGCTGATGTCACTCAAGAGCATGCAGCACTGTCCTCTCTTCTGATATCACTTCAAGGCAGGAGGAATCCAGTACACATATAACTTGTCTGCTTTGCTGATATCAGTCTAGGCTAGGTCTGCACAACATACAGCCTGTAGGCCGCATGCGGGCTGCCTAAGAATGTTGTGTGGCCCGCGGGGCTACCCGGGAAATGCCGTTCTTTCCTTCCTAATTTCCAACGTGTGTAATTCAGATGCGAATACAGTACATTTTGAACACTGCAGCGCTGTGACAGAAGCAGCTCTTGTCACCCCTGGCCCAGATGTACATCAGCATGATGAGGTCAGTACGTTGTCATCACACTGCTGCTGGGACAATGGGGGACACTATGTGGGCCATGGCGGAGCAATGGGTAACATGAAGCAATGGGGGACACTACTGAGGGCCATTATTGGCAATGGGGAACATTATGGGACAATGAAAGACACAATGGGGGCAGTTGCGAACCTTATAGGGCAATGAGTAACATCATGGAACATGGGGAACATTATGGAGCTATAGAGGACACTATGGGAGCCATTATGGGAAAATGGTCAACATTTTGGGCAATGGGAGACACTATGGTGGACATTATGGGGCAATGGGAACGTCATGGGGCAGTGAGGTGCACTATTGGCCAATTTGGGACATTAGTGGGGATTGTGAAAAGGGGCATAATATAGTGTACGGTAGGGGGACTTTATGCAGAGAGTCTCTGGGGGATATTATGGAAAGGGGCAATATGGGGTGATATGAAGAAGGGCAGTTTGGGGGGACATTATGAAAAGGGGTAGTGTGGAGGCACATGGAGAGGGGAAGTGAGTTGGGGACATTATTGAGAGGGGTAGTACAGGGAGGATACAATGGGGAGGGGAAGTGCGGGTGGATATTTCGTACAGGAAGCACAGTGAGGAGCAATTTATTCAGGGGCGCAGCATGTATATATATATTTGTCTAAGGGGTACTTCCCTCTGTAGCGGAAATCCCGGGTCGCTGAATGGAATTGGCCCCTCCCTGCTTCCGTCCAGTCAGTGCCCCCTCCTTACTCCCCTCCAGTCAGCGCCCACATAGCGCTTTAGGACTGCGTTACACCGCGGCATAACACGGTGTAACACGGTCCGTTAACGCTGCCATTAACCGTGTAAGTGTGCCCAACTTTTTACTATTGATGCCTATGCAGCATCAATAGCAAAAACATATAATGTTAAAAATAATAATAAAAAAAACCCTATTATATTCTCACCTTCCGCCATCCGCGCCAGCCTTTCCCGATCCTCGCGACGCTGCGGTCCCAAGAATGCATTGCGGCAATGACCGGACATGACGTAGCGGTCTCGCGAGACCGCTACATCATCACGTGTTATTGCCGCAAGGCATTACTGGAAACTGAGCGTCGCGACGAGCATCGGTAAAGGCCTGGCCTGGATCTAGGGACCGCCGGAAGGTGAGTATATAACAATTTTTTGTAAAGAGAAAAACACCAGCGCTCCCTTGTGTGAATACTGTCCTTAACAGCTGGAATCAGACAGGTGCCAAGGCTGACACAAAAGTAAACAATAATACTGAAAAAGAATTGATACCGCGCTTCAGGATAGACTTCCAATCAACAAATGTGGTGGTGTAATGCGAAGAAACTAACTAATAAAAAATAAGAGGATAAATACCGCACTTCAGGGTGGACTACCAATAAACAAATGTGATGGCAAAATACAAAGACACTGCCCGCTACCACTCATAGATATGCCCAATTGAAGTACATCCTAGTAAATGCAGTGCGACATGCAATATGAGCCAGCACGGCACTGTATAGTGTATTACACTAAGGGATCCTGGTGAGTCAGATTGTAGCTACGAATATCATTATTTTTTATTTTAATTGTTTTTTTAACAGGGATATGGTGCCCACATTGCTATATACTACGTGGGTTGTGTTATATACTGCGTGGGCTGTGCTATATACTACGTGGCTGTGCAATATAGTACGTGGCCTGTGCTATATACTACATACATATTCTAGAATACCCGATGCGTTTGAATCGGGCCACCATCTAGTGGGACATATTTTTATTTATGGGGCAGTGTAATGATACATCTCAGGAAGTGCTGTCTGCAGAGATGAGCTTTGAGCATGAAATCTCATCATGGCGCTTGTACTTCTTGGAGCCGAAAAAAATGGGAACGAGTCGAATCACAGAAGATGTCACCTATAAGGTACTGTACCTGAATGTCAATGTTTATTTGTTATATTGCCTGGTTCTCATTAGTGCTGTTGTTCCTCTATGGTCCATGGTCTGATGATGGCTGGTAACAACAATCCCAGCTTCTCCTTACTACTGTTAAGGACATACTGGGGATTGTAGGTTCAAGCAATACAATTATATATGGGACTGACCTAATATTACAATTGATTGCTGTACTTAGCTTGTTGCTGTATACATGTACTGATGGTGGTTCTGGTGCATTCATGTACTGATGGTGGTTGTGACGCTGAATTCATGTACTGACGGTGGTTCTGATGCTGAACTCATGTACTGATGGTGGTTCTGATTTTGCTGTCATGTACTGACAATGGTTCTGGTATTGCATTCATGTACTGACGGTGGTTCTGACACCACATTCATGTACTGATGGTTATGGCACTGCATTCGTGTACTGACACTGGTTCTGGCACTGCAATCATGTGTTGATTGTGGTTCTGACTCTGCATTCATGCACTGATAGTAGTTCTGATCTTGAACAAATGTAGTAATCCAAAATGTGCTTCATGGCTATATTAAAACTTAAAAATCCTCAAAACTTAGAGTTTTGAGATTATGAAGAGGATTTTGTGAGATTTTGCTCAGTTTCTGCTCCAAAAACTCAGTGTAAGTTTGTGTATGCTTACCCTTTATTTTACAGCAAAACCTGAGCAGAATATCTGCAAAGCCCCATCAAATACTGAAAACTTGGTGCTGGTGATTACAAATTTTTGAAGCTCTTGGGATTGGTTTAGCATGGCATTGCGGCCCTTGGACCAAAAAATGTTGTTCACCCCTTTAATTAAATAAATATTTGTCTGGGATCACAGAAGAGCATATCTCACAACTTTCCAGCCATTACAAAGTAATTTTACTCCTGCTGAAATCCTAGGTTTTTCTTTCATTGCCCCCATAAAGTATGATGCCAACAAAAGTGCCCCAAACACAGTATGATATCCCCATGGTGAATTCCTCCACATGAACAGTATAATGACCCTACTGTAACCCACATGAACTCCCAAGACAAAGTATGGTAGCCACAACACTGTATGATCCCCCAACTGTGACCCCCGCACAGCCCTCCATGCAGGATAATAGACCTACATACAGAATGATGGCCAAAACTGTATAATGGCCTGCACTAGCCCTCCATACAATATAATGGCCCACACACAGTAAGGCTATGTTCACACTTTGCGTCCTGTCCCTGCGGGTTCTCCCGCAGCGGATTTGATAAATCTGCAGGGCAAAACAACTGCGGTTCTCCCTGCAGATTTATCGCGGTTTGTTCCGCGGTTTCCGCTGCGGGTTTCCGCCTATACTATTGATGCTGCATATGCAGCAATATGCAGCATCAATAGTAATATTAAAAATAATAAAAATCAGTACACTCACCCTCTGATGTCCGGATCTCCTCGGCGCTGCACCCGGCGGTCCGGTTCCAAAGATGCTGTGCGCGAAGGACCCTTCGTGACATCACGGTCATGTGACCGCGACGTCACCGAAGGTCCTGGTCGCACAGCAACTCTGACCGGACGGCCGCGTGCAGCGCTGAGACTTCAGAGGGTGAGTATACATGATTTTTTATTTTAAATTTTTTTTTTTTTAACCACAAATATGGTTCCCGGGGCCTGGAGGAGAGTCTCCTCTCCTCCACCCCGGGTACCATCCGCACATTATCCGCTTACTTCCCGCAACGTGGGCACAGCCCCATGCGGGAAGTAAGCGGTTCAATGTATTCCTATGCGTGCAGAATCGCAGCGATTCTGCACAAAGAAGTGACATGCTGCGGGTTGTAAACCGCTGCGTTCCCGCGCGGTTTTTCCCGCAGCATGTGCACAGCGGTTTGCGGTTTCCATAGGGTTTACATGTTACTGTAAACGCTATGGAAACTGCTGCGGACCCGCAGCGGCAAAATCGCTGCGGTTCCGCGGTAAAAACCGCAACGTGTGAATATAGCCTAAGATGGACCCCACACAAACCTTCACACTGTATAATTGCTTTAATACAGTATAATGGCCCTCACATGGCCTTCCATATAGTATAATGGGCCCCATATAGTCCTCCGAATAGTATAATGCACCCCATAATCATCCATATAGTATCATGCACTCCCCATAGTCCTCCATATAGTATTCTGTACTCCATAGTCCTCCATATAGTATTCTGCACTCTCTGTAGTCCTCCATATAGTATTTGCACTCCATATAGTGTAATGCACTCCCTATAGTCCCCCATATAGTATAATGCACTCCCCATAGTCCTCCATATAGTATACTGCACTCCTCATAGTCCTCCATATAGTATAATGTACTCCCCATAGTCCTCCATATAATATAATGCACTCCCCATGGTCCTCCATATAATATAATGAAGTCCCCAGTATAATGGCCCTCACATGGCCTTCCATATAGTATAATGGGCCCCATATAGTCCTCCAAATAGTATAATCCACCCCATAATCATCCATATAGTATCATGCACTCCCCATAGTCCTCCATATAGTATTCTGTACTCCATAGTCCTCCATATAGTATTCTGCACTCTCTGTAGTCCTCCATATAGTATTTGCACTCCATATAGTGTAATGCACTCCCTATAGTCCCCCATATAGTATAATGCACTCCCCATAGTCCTCCATATAGTATACTGCACTCCTCATAGTCCTCCATATAGTATAATGTACTCCCCATAGTCCTCCATATAATATAATGCACTCCCCATGGTCCTCCATATAATATAATGAAGTCCCCATGGTCCTCCAAAGAATACAGTATATGCTCTCTCCATGGTCCTCCATAGAATATAATGCACTCCTCATGGTTCTCCATAGAATATAATGCACTCCACATGGTCCTCCATACTGCATTATGGTCATCTGTCACTGCTTAAAAAAAGTAATACCTCTCCTCATCCCACCCAATGCTCTGGTCTCCTGAGCATGTGCACGCTGTAATGACATCATCACGTACGCCACGCTGAGACGTCAGACGCCAAGGAAGAATTGATGTGGAAGGAAGCCTCAGCTGTCGCTCTCTTCTCCATCATCATTTCTTGCGATGACAGACGGAGGTGGGCCCAGTGTGGGTGCTGGCATCGGGCCCGATAGTGGTCAAGTGGCCTGCTGCCTGTATGCCACTGCCCCTGGTCTAGGGCAGACAATAGTGAATGCACATATCACTGATGTTTCTGCTGACATTGCTCGCTACACCTGAACGATGTAAGCAGAAAGGAGAGAGTGAGAATCGGGCCGATATTGTTCACCAATGTTACTGGATTGGATCAGCAAAATCAGATTACAAGTAGAGAGGAGCGAATTTGATCAGGTCCCTGCTTATTCGGCAAGCTATAGCGCTTACCGAATAAGCTGCACATGCAGCTGCGGAGCTGAACAGCTGATTAGCCAGCGCGCTCCATGTATCTGGATCCCCTCTGCAGCTTATTCTGTAAGCACTATAGCTTGCTGAATAAGCAGGGACCCAATCAAATTTGCTCTTCTCTAATTACAAGGCTACGCATTTCAGTATTATACTAACGCCTTTCTCAGGCCGAGGACAATCTCACAATTGAAGAAGGTGTCACTACAACGCTGAAACGCATAGCCTTGCAATCTGATTTAGTTGATCCAATAAAAGTGGTGAACAATACTAAGAACTAATTCTCTACTTCAGGGCTGCTTTCCCCTCCCCCCCTTTTTTATGACGTCCCATAGGCTATAAACATCTGGGCGGTCCCACTTCTATTCTTCAGTTATATAGTAACACAGCTACAAGTGATCAGAGACAGCCAGATTCCCCATAGAGAATGCACAGGTGGCTTATTACTGTCTGCACATTCTCGATCTCTGTATACACAGCGCTAAACAAGTGTTGTGCATGCAGTAATGGTAAGCACTGACGGCGCTTCCTATTCCATACATATGATCTCTGTGTATAGGGAGGTATCAGGAGTAGGGTTGAGCGACCTTGACCTTTTTAGAGTCGAGCCGTGTTTCGCGAAACCCGACTATCTTAGAAGTCGAGTCGAGTGGAATCGGCCGATTATCGCGAAAAGTCGGGTATCGACCGAAACACGAAACCCAATGCAAGTCAATGGGGGAGCATAGTCGGCAGTGAGTGGAGGCCAGGAAAACACCTACACTGCCCATTTTAATGGCAAAAACATCCATTCTTGTTACAGAAGCTTGTCAATCTTAATTTACCTTATAATAATAGTTAGGCATTGGAAATTGGGGGTCATTTGGCTAAAGTTGTGGGGGGTAGGGCTGGTTCAAGTAATTAGTGGGCCCAGGAAATCTGGACCACGTCACGGCAGTGGAGCAGGGAGAGGTAAGTATTTCAACTTTGCAAGTGCTGTGATCCTGAGCAAGCAGGGGGGCCCACTCATTGGCATTGGCACTGGCACAGGGCCCCTCAAAGTACAGCGGTGTGTTTGCACGGCGGGGGCGCCTCCCACCGGCAGCAAAACTTTTGCGTACTATGAGAGGCCCTGTGCCAGTGACGTCGCCAACTAGTATTCCTCCCCCCACCTGATGAAGGAACCTGCACTTTCATCTGCACCTTCCTCTTTGTCCCCGTGTAAGGTGGTATGGTATGCGGGAAGAGGAACCTGACTTTCAGCAGGGTCACAATCTTGCTGTGTAGCGTGCACGGGGAATTTTGCGTTATGGGTCAATGTACCAGCAGACTTATCTATCACTGGCTGGGCAATGGGCAGGATGAGGAGGAAACACAGATATAGGCCCAAAGAATAAAGTTGGCTAAATGCAGTTCAAAATTGGTAACACAGGACTAACCAGGGGGCATTGCAGTGGAGGACAACAGGAATGACAGGCTGACACAGAGAGTAGGCCCAAATCAGTAAGTAGTCGAAATGCAGTTCAAAATTGGCAACCGTAGTAAACAGGCGGCACAGCTTTGTTCAGTGGAGGAGAACAGCAAGGAGTGGCAGACACCGATAGTAGGCCCCAACCCAACTAGTAGGCCAAATGCAGTCTAACATTAACAACTTATTAACGAGAGCCTGAAAATGGATTTTCAGGACAGGAAACCAGGAGAGCAGCAAGGAGTGGCAGACACTGTTAGTAGGCCCCAAACCAACTAGTACGCCAAATGCAGTTGTTCCATTTAAGCACTATTTAACAGGAGCCTGAAGATAGAAGCTCAGGAAAGGCAACCTGGAGAACACCTTGGAGTGTAAGACACCGTCTCTACACCCCATACCAAATGTGTAGGCCTAATGCAGTGTAGTTTCCAACAACTACTAAACGAGAGCATTAAGATCGAAGCAATAGCGAGGAAACCTGGGGAACACCTTGGAGTGGAACACACCGTCTCTACACCCCATACCCAATTTGTAGGCCTAATGCAGTGTAGTTTTCACCAACTACTAAACGAGAGTAGGAAGATCGAAGCAATGTGGACGAAACCTGGGGAACACCTTGGAGTGGAAAACACCATCTCTCTACACCCCATACCCAATTTGTAGGCCTAATGCAGTGTAGTTTCCAACAACTACTAAACGAGAGCCTGAAGATAGAAGCTCAGGAAAGGCAACCTAGAGAACACCTTGGAGTGGAACAGTCTCTACACCCCATACCCAATTTGTAGGCCTAATGCAGTGTAGTTTTCACCAACTACTAAACGAGAGTAGGAAGATCGAAGCAATGTGGACGAAACCTTGGGAACACCTTGGGGCGGCAGACACCGTTAGTAGGCCCTACCAAAGTTGTACCCCCAATGCAGTTTTAAAATTCCTAGAGGCTGAAAACAAGACTATTGACGCTCAGCTTTTTTAAAAGGAACACAGCTGAATTGAGTGTCGCAGACAGACACAGGTAGTAGGCCTTAAACCAAAAATGTGGCTCACTGCAGCTTAAAAAAGGTTACAGGGGTACACAGGCAGCATTGCTCTGGCAGTGGAGGACAATTTCAATAGTGGACCGCAGACAGACTTTGTACGCCTACTATTAAAAAAAGGATGCTCTATGCAATAAAAAATAGGTTCCAGGGGTACACAGGCAGCACTACACTGGTCAGTGTAGTAGTAATAGAAAGAAAGGGCCGCAGACAGGCTTCGAAGGCCTAACTTAAAAAAATATTGGACTGTAGGCACTTTAACATTGGTTCCAGGGGTACACGGGCAGCAGTACACCGGTCAGTGTAGTAGTAGTGGAAAGAACGGGCCGCAGACAGGCTTCAAAGGCCTAACATAAAAAAAAATTGGACTGTAGGCACTTTAACATTGGTTCCAGGGGTACACGGGCAGCACTACACTGGTCAGTGTAGTAGTAGTGGAAAGAACGGGCCGCAGACAGGCTTCAAAGGCCTAACTTAAAGAAATATTGGACTGTAGGCACTTTAACATTGGTTCCAGGGGTACATGGGCAGCAGTACACTGGTAAGTGTAGTAGTAGTGGAAAGAACGGGCCGCAGACAGGCTTCAAAGGCCTAACATAAAAAAAAATTGGACTGTAGGCACTTTAACATTGGTTCCAGGGGTACACGGGCAGCAGTACACTGGTCAGTGTAGTAGTAGTGGAAAGAACGGGCCGCAGACAGGCTTCAAAGGCCTAACATAAAAAAATATTGGACTGTAGGCATTTTAAAATTGGTTCCAGGGGTACACGGGCAGCACTACACTGGTCAGAGTAGTAGTAGTGGAAAGAACGGGCCGCAGACAGGCTTCAAAGGCCTAACATAAAAAAATATTGGACTGTAGGCACTTTAACATTGGTTCCAGGGGTACACGGGCAGCACTACACTGGTCAGTGTAGTAGTAGTGGAAAGAACGGGCCGCAGACAGGCTTCAAAGGCCTAACTTATAAAAAAAATTGGACTGTAGGCACTTTAACATTGGTTCCAGGGGTACACGGGCAGCAGTACACTGGTAAGTGTAGTAGTAGTGGAAAGAACGGGCCGCAGACAGGCTTCAAAGGCCTAACATGAAAAAAAATTGGACTGTAGGCACTTTAACATTGGTTCCAGGGGTACACGGGCAGCACTACACTGGTCAGTGTAGTAGTAGTGGAAAGAACGGGCCGCAGACAGGCTTCAAAGGCCTAACATAAAAAAATATTGGACTGTAGGCACTTTAACATTGGTTCCAGGGGTACACGGGCAGCAGTACACTGGTCAGTGTAGTAGTAGTGGAAAGAACGGGCCGCAGACAGGCTTCAAAGGCCTAACATAAAAAAAAATTGGACTGTAGGCACTTTAACATTGGTTCCAGGGGTACACGGGCAGCAGTACACTGGTCAGTGTAGTAGTAGTGGAAAGAACGGGCCGCAGACAGGCTTCAAAGGCGTAACTTAAAAAAATATTGGACTGTAGGCATTTTAAAATTGGTTCCAGGGGTACACGGGCAGCAGTGGTCTGGTCAGTGGAGGCCTAGTGGAAGGAGGGACCGCAGACAGGCTTCGAAGGCCTAACATAATAAAATGGGTTGGCTGTAGGCAATTTAAAATTGGTTCCAGGGGTACACGGGCAGCAGTAGACAGGTCAGTGGAGGCCTAGTGGAAGGAGGGACCGCAGACAGGCTTCGAAGGCCTAACATAATAAAATGGGCTGGCTGTAGGCAATTTAAAATTGGTTCCAGGGGTACACGGGCAGCAGTAGACAGGTCAGTGGAGGCCTAGTGGAAGGAGGGACCGCAGACAGGCTTCGAAGGCCTAACATAATAAAATGGGCTGGCTGTAGGCAATTTAAAATTGGTTCCAGGGGTACACGGGCAGCAGTAGACAGGTCAGTGGAGGCCTAGTGGAAGGAGGGACAGCAGACAGGCTTCGAAGGCCTAACATAATAAAATGGGCTGGCTGTAGGCAATTTAAAATTGGTTCCAGGGGTACACGGTGTTGTGAATTCTGTGGCTGAGTTCACTTCTGTGGTCACAAGTGGTATTGCAGTCTCTGGGCTTCCTCCCTCAGGTGTTTTGGTGAGCTCGTTGGCTGCCTTGCTATTTAGCTCCACCTGAGTCTGTCTTCCTTGCTCCTTGTCAATGTTCCAGTGTTGGATCTGAGCTACTGCATCTTTCCTTGGGCCTGCTGCTCTGCTAGATAAGTGCTTCTAGTTTGTTTTCTGTTTTTTCTGTCCAGCTTGCTATTAACTTTTGCTGGAAGCTCTGAGAAGCAAAGGGGTGCACCGCCGTGCTGTTAGTTCGGCACGGTGGGTCTTTTTGCCCCTTTGCGTGGTTTTCGTTTTAGGGTTTTTTGTAGACTGCATAGTTCTCTTTGCTATCCTCGCTCTGTCTAGAATATCGGGCCTCACTTTGCTGAATCTATTTCATTCCTACGTTTGTCTTTTCATCTTGCTAACAGTCATTATATGTGGGGGGCTGCCTATTCCTTTGGGGTATTTCTCTGAGGTAAGTCAGGCTTGTATTTCTATCTTCAGGCTAGTCAGCTCCTCAGGCAGTGCCGAGTTGCATAGGTAGTGATAGGCGCAATCCACTGCTGCTTATAGTTGTGTGAGGATAGATCAGGTACTGCAGTCTACAGAGATTCCACGTCTCAGAGCTCGTCCTATTGTTTTTGGTTATTGCCAGATCTCTGTATGTGCGCTGATTACTGCACGCTGTGTTGCCTGATTGCCAGCCATAACAGTACAAGGAGCCACACCAATGATTCCCAATAGAGGGAAAAAAGAAATCCTGACATCATTTTTTTTTCTTAGCTCTGTCTTCAGTCTTTTTTTTCCCCTAGACATTAGAGTGCTTCAGGACACAGCTGTGGACATGGATATTCAGGCTCTGTGCTCCTCAATGGATAATCTCGTTGTAAATGTACAAAAGATTCAAGATACTATTGATCAGAAATCGATGCTAGAACCAAGAATTCCGATTCCTGATTTGTTTTTTGGTGACAGAACTAAGTTCCTGAGCTTCAGAAATAATTGTAAGCTATTTTTGGCCTTGAAACCTCATTCTTCTGGTAATCCTATTCAACAGGTTTTGATTATTATTTCTTTTTTGCGCGGCGACCCACAGGACTGGGCGTTTTCTCTTGCACCAGGAGATTCTGCATTGAGTAATGTTGATGCATTTTTCCAGGCGCTGGGATTGCTTTACGATGAGCCTAATTCAGTGGATCAGGCTGAGAAAAATCTGCTGGCTTTATGCCAGGGTCAGGATGATGTAGAAGTATATTGTCAGAAATTTAGGAAGTGGTCAGTACTCACTCTGTGGAATGAATCTGCACTAGCGGCTTTGTTCAGAAAGGGTCTCGCTGAAGCTCTTAAGGATGTAATGGTGGGATTTCCTATGCCTGCTGGTTTGAATGAGTCTATGTCCTTGGCCATTCAGATCGGTCGTCGCTTGCGCGAGCGTAAATCTGTGCACCATCTGGCGGTATTGTCTGAGAGTAAACCTGAGCCTATGCAGTGCGACAGGACTATGACTAAAGTAGAACGGCAAGAACACAGACGTCTGAACAGACTGTGTTTCTATTGTGGTGATTCTACTCATGCTATTTCTAATTGTCCTAAACGCACTAGGCGGTTCGATAGCTCTGCCGTTATTGGTACTGTACAGTCCAAATTCCTTTTGTCCATTACCTTAATGTGCTCTTTGTCATCGTATTCTGTCATGGCGTTTGTGGATTCAGGCGCTGCCCTGAATCTGATGGATTTGGATTATGCTAAACGTTGTGGATTTTTCTTGGAGCCTTTGCGGTGTCCTATTCCGTTGAGAGGAATTGATGCTACACCTTTGGCCAAGAATAAGCCTCAGTACTGGGCCCAGCTGACCATGTGCATGGCTCCTGCACATCAGGAAGTTATTCGCTTTCTGGTACTGCATAATTTGCATGATGTGGTCGTGTTGGGGTTGCCATGGCTACAAACCCATAATCCAGTATTGGATTGGAACTCTATGTCGGTAACCAGCTGGGGTTGTCAGGGAGTACATGGTGATGTTCCATTTTTGTCTATTTCGTCATCCATTCCTTCTGACATCCCAGAGTTCTTGTCGGACTTTCAGGATGTATTTGAAGAGTCCAAGTCTGATGCCCTACCTCCGCATAGGAATTGTGATTGTGCTATCGATTTGATTCCTGGTAGTAAATTCCCTAAGGGTCGTTTATTTAATTTGTCCGTACCTGAACACACCGCTATGCGCAGTTATGTGAAGGAGTCCCTGGAGAAGGGACATATTCGCCCATCGTCGTCACCATTGGGAGCAGGGTTCTTTTTTGTAGCCAAGAAGGATGGTTCGCTAAGACCGTGTATTGATTACCGCCTTCTTAATAAGATCACTGTTAAGTTTCAGTATCCCTTGCCATTGATTTCTGACTTGTTTGCTCGGATTAAGGGGGCTAGTTGGTTTACTAAGATTGATCTTCGTGGTGCGTATAATCTGGTGAGAATCAGGCAGGGAGATGAATGGAAAACGGCATTTAATACGCCCGAGGGTCATTTTGAGTATCTGGTGATGCCGTTCGGACTTGCCAATGCTCCATCTGTTTTTCAGTCTTTTATGCATGACATTTTCCGTGAGTATCTGGATAAATTCTTGATTGTTTACTTGGATGACATTTTGATCTTCTCAGATGATTGGGAGTCTCATGTGAAGCAAGTCAGAATGGTTTTCCAGGTACTGCGTGCTAATTCCTTGTTCGTGAAGGGATCAAAGTGTCTCTTCGGTGTGCAGAAAGTTTCATTTTTGGGGTTCATCTTTTCCCCTTCTACTATCGAGATGGATCCGGTTAAGGTTCAGGCCATCCAGGATTGGACTCAGCCGACATCTCTAAAAAGTCTGCAGAAATTCCTGGGCTTTGCTAATTTTTATCGTCGCTTCATCTGTAATTTTTCTAGCATTGCCAGACCATTGACCGATTTGACCAAGAAGGGTGCTGATTTGGTTAATTGGTCTTCTGCTGCCGTGGAAGCTTTTCAGGAGTTGAAGCGTCGTTTTTGCTGTGCCCCTGTGTTGTGTCAACCTGATGTTTCTCTTCCGTTCCAGGTCGAGGTTGATGCTTCTGAGATTGGTGCAGGGGCGGTTTTGTCACAGAGAGGTTCTGGTTGCTCAGTGTTCAAACCATGTGCTTTCTTTTCCAGGAAATTTTCTGCTGCTGAGCGTAATTATGATGTGGGCAACCGAGAGTTGCTGGCCATGAAGTGGGCATTCGAGGAGTGGCGTCATTGGCTTGAGGGTGCTAAGCATCGCGTGGTGGTTTTGACTGATCATAAGAACCTTACTTATCTTGAGTCTGCCAAGCGCTTGAATCCTAGACAGGCCCGTTGGTCGTTATTTTTTGCTCGTTTTGATTTTGTGATTTCATACCTTCCGGGCTCTAAAAATGTGAAGGCGGATGCTCTGTCTAGGAGTTTTGTGCCCGACTCTCCGGGGTTATCTGAGCCGGCGAGTATCCTCAAGGAAGGAGTCATTGTGTCTGCCATCTCCCCTGATTTGCGGAGAGTGTTGCAGAAATTTCAGGCTAATAAACCTGATCGTTGTCCGGCCGAGAAACTGTTCGTCCCTGATAGGTGGACTAGTAAAGTTATCTCTGAACTTCATTGTTCGGTGCTGGCCGGTCATCCAGGAATCTTTGGTACCAGGGAGTTGGTTGCTAGATCCTTCTGGTGGCCATCTCTGTCACGGGATGTGCGTGCTTTTGTGCAGTCCTGTGGAATTTGTGCTAGGGCTAAGCCCTGCTGTTCACGTGCCAGTGGGTTGCTTTTGCCCTTGCCGGTCCCGAAGAGGCCTTGGACACATATTTCGATGGATTTCATTTCTGACCTTCCCGTTTCTCAAAAAATGTCGGTCATTTGGGTGGTCTGTGATCGCTTTTCTAAAATGGTCCATCTGGTGCCCTTGGTTAAATTGCCTTCCTCCTCTGATTTGGTGCCTTTGTTCTTCCAGCATGTGGTTCGTTTACATGGCATTCCTGAGAATATTGTTTCTGACAGAGGTTCCCAGTTTGTCTCGAGGTTCTGGCGAGCCTTTTGTGGTAGGATGGGCATTGACCTATCTTTCTCCTCGGCCTTCCATCCTCAGACTAATGGCCAGACCGAACGAACCAATCAGACCTTGGAAACATATCTGAGATGTTTTGTTTCCGCTGACCAGGATGATTGGGTGTCATTTTTGCCGTTGGCTGAGTTCGCCCTTAATAATCGGGCCAGCTCGGCTACCTTGGTCTCTCCATTTTTCTGCAATTCTGGGTTCCATCCTCGTTTCTCTTCAGGACAGGTTGAGTCTTCGGACTGTCCTGGTGTGGATTCTGTGGTGGACAGGTTGCAGCAGATCTGGACTCAGGAAGTGGACAATTTGACCTTGTCCCAGGAGAAGGCTCAGCTTTTCGCTAATCGCAGACGCCGTGTGGGACCCCGACTTCGTGTTGGGGATCTGGTTTGGTTATCTTCTCGTCATATTCCTATGAAGGTTTCCTCTCCTAAATTTAAACCTCGTTTTATTGGTCCGTATAGGATTTCTGAGATTCTCAATCCGGTGTCTTTTCGTCTGACCCTCCCAGACTCCTTTTCCATACATAATGTATTCCATAGGTCGTTGTTGAGGAGATACGTGGTACCTATGGTTCCATCTGTGGAGCCTCCTGCCCCTGTTTTGGTGGAGGGGGAATTGGAGTATATTGTGGAGAAGATTTTGGATTCTCGTGTCTCTAGACGGAAACTCCAGTATCTGGTCAAATGGAAGGGTTATGCTCAGGAAGATAATTCCTGGGTTTTTGCCTCTGATGTCCATGCCCCAGATCTTGTTCGTGCCTTTCATGTGGCTCATCCTGGTCGGCCTGGGGGTTCTGGTGAGGGTTCGGTGACCCCTCCTCAAGGGGGGGGTACTGTTGTGAATTCTGTGGCTGAGTTCACTTCTGTGGTCACAAGTGGTATTGCAGTCTCTGGGCTTCCTCCCTCAGGTGTTTTGGTGAGCTCGTTGGCTGCCTTGCTATTTAGCTCCACCTGAGTCTGTCTTCCTTGCTCCTTGTCAATGTTCCAGTGTTGGATCTGAGCTACTGCATCTTTTCTTGGGCCTGCTGCTCTGCTAGATAAGTGCTTCTAGTTTGTTTTCTGTTTTTTCTGTCCAGCTTGCTATTAACTTTTGCTGGAAGCTCTGAGAAGCAAAGGGGTGCACCGCCGTGCTGTTAGTTCGGCACGGTGGGTCTTTTTGCCCCTTTGCGTGGTTTTCGTTTTAGGGTTTTTTGTAGACTGCATAGTTCTCTTTGCTATCCTCGCTCTGTCTAGAATATCGGGCCTCACTTTGCTGAATCTATTTCATTCCTACGTTTGTCTTTTCATCTTGCTAACAGTCATTATATGTGGGGGGCTGCCTATTCCTTTGGGGTATTTCTCTGAGGTAAGTCAGGCTTGTATTTCTATCTTCAGGCTAGTCAGCTCCTCAGGCAGTGCCGAGTTGCATAGGTAGTGATAGGCGCAATCCACTGCTGCTTATAGTTGTGTGAGGATAGATCAGGTACTGCAGTCTACAGAGATTCCACGTCTCAGAGCTCGTCCTATTGTTTTTGGTTATTGCCAGATCTCTGTATGTGCGCTGATTACTGCACGCTGTGTTGCCTGATTGCCAGCCATAACAACACGGGCAGCAGTAGACAGGTCAGTGGAGGCCTAGTGGAAGGAGGGACCGCAGACAGGCTTCGAAGGCCTAACATAATAAAATGGGCTGGCTGTAGGCAATTTAAAATTGGTTCCAGGGGTACATGGGCAGCAGTAGACAGGTCAGTGGAGGCCTAATGGAAGGAGGGACCGCAGACAGGCTTCGAAGGCCTAACATAATAAAATGGGCTGGCTGTAGGCAATTTAAAATTGGTTCCAGGGGTACACGGGCAGCAGTAGACAGGTCAGTGGAGGCCGATTGTAATGAGTGTCTGCCAGTTAGTAGTCCAAAACAATAAATAAATGTGAATGTCTCGCATTAAAACAAAACAAAAACACTAAAGGGTGCAATCATTAGGTTCAGGGGTGGGATCCTCTGCGTAGTTTCAGACCTACTAATTTAACGCAAAGTATTTACTGTGGTAAATAGAGGACACTGCCCCTGACTATGTTAAGTACCATCATACATGTCAACACAATGGTATTGTCAGTGGCAGGAATGGAAGGATGTCAGCGCATAGACTAAACATTGGTGGAAGTGTGAGAGATAACTGTGGAAGTGGTAGAGCAATGTTTGACCTGGGGGTGGGTGAACTCTCTTGTGGCCGGCGGTACAGGCCCAGGGCCCCTCATGTTACAACAGTGTGTCTGACGTTGGGTGCGCACCACCACCGCCAGAGACACTTTATTGTACTATGAGGGACCCAGTGGCATTGCCGTCGACCAAAAGCGGGCACACCCACCTCTTAAGACAAACAGCACTCTCACGGTTGCTTGCGCCAAGTCGCGATACCACGGCCCCTTGTGGGGAGTTTGGCCATTTAGGGAGGTGTAAACATGTTGTATGCTGGACAATCAGCTGCAGCAAATTAGACATTAGAAAAGTAATTCACAGTAGTCCACAGGCAAGAGCTTTTCATAGGAAAGCTAGGTGTCGGCCGGGCAAGGTGGGGCAAAATAATTCGAAATCCAGTTGTGGTTCATTTTAATGAATGTTAGATCATCAACATTTTGGGTAGCCAGACGAGTCCTTTTTTCGGTTAATATTGAACCTGCAGCACTGAATACTCTTTCTGATAGGACACTAGCTGCCGGGCAAGCAAGCTCCTGCAATGCATATTCTGCCAATTCTGGCCAGGTGTCTAATTTTGATGCCCAGTAATCAAATGGGAATGACGGTTGAGGGAGAACATCGATAAGGGATGAAAAATAGTAACCATACTGGACAAATGTTGTCTCCTGTCACTTTCAATTGATGCAGCAGTACCTGTCCTGTCTGCGGTCATAGCAAAATCACTCCACAACCTGGTCAGAAAACCCCTCTGTCCAACGCCACTTCTGATGTGTGCACCCCTAACACTCCTGATCTGCTGCCCCCTGGAGCTCGTGTGAGAACGATCACGTGCGCTGTGTGCTGGGAATGCCTGAAGCAAACGGTCAACAAGAGTTGATTGTTTGGTTGCTAATATTAGTTCCAAGTTCTCATGTGGCATAATATTTTGCAATTTGCCTTTATAGCGTGGATCAAGGAGGCAGGCCAACCAGTAATCGTCATCGTTCATCATTTTCGTAATGCGTGTGTCCCTTTTGAGGATACGTAAGGCATAATCCGCCATGTGGGCCAAAGTTCCAGTTGTCAAATCTGCGGTTGTGATTGGTTGAGGGGCAGTTTCAGGCAAATCTACGTCACTTGTGTCCCTCAAAAAACCAGAACCCGGCCTTGCCACGCAACCAATTTCCAGTGCCCCCGGGAAAGCTTCCTCATTAAAAATATACTCATCCCCATCATCCTCCTCGTCCTCCACCTCCTCTTCGCCCGCTACCTCGTCCTGTACACTGCCCTGACCAGACAATGGCTGACTGTCATCAAGGCTTTCCTCTTCCTCTGGTGCAGACGCCTGATCCTTTATGTGCGTCAAACTTTGCATCAGCAGACACATTAGGGGGATGCTCATGCTTATTATGGCGTTGTCTGCACTAACCAGCCGTGTGCAGTCCTCAAAACACTGAAGGACTTGACACATGTCTTGTATCTTCGACCACTGCACACCTGACAACTCCATGTCTGCCATCCTACTGCCTGCCCGTGTATGTGTATCCTCCCACAAAAACATAACAGCCCGCCTCTGTTGGCACAGTCTCTGAAGCATGTGCAGTGTTGAGTTCCACCTTGTTGCAACGTCTATGATTAGGCGATGCTGGGGAAGGTTCAAAGACCGCTGATAGGTCTGCATACGGCTGGAGTGTACAGGCGAACGTCGGATATGTGAGCAAAGTCCACGCACTTTGAGGAGCAGGTCGGAGAACCCAGGATAAGTTTTCAATAAGCACTGCACCACCAGGTTTAAGGTGTGAGCCAGGCAAGGAATGTGTTTCAGTTGGGAAAGGGAGATGGCAGCCATGAAATTCCTTCCGTTATCACTCACTACCTTGCCTGCCTCAAGATCTACTGTGCCCAGCCACGACTGCGTTTCTTGTTGCAAGAACTTGGACAGAACTTCCGCGGTGTGTCTGTTGTCGCCCAAACACTTCATAGGCAATACAGCCTGCTGACGCTTGCCAGTAGCTGGCCCATAATGGGACAACTGGTGTGCAACAGTGTCAGCTGCCGATGGAGTGGTTGGCCGACTGCGGTCTGTGGAAGAGCTGTCGCTTCTGCAGGAGGACGCGGAGGAGGAGGAGGGGGTGCGAATGCCTACAGCCAACTGTTTCCTAGACCGTGGGCTAGGCACAACTGTCCCGAAATTGATGTCCCCTGTGGTCCCTGCATCCACCACATTCACCCAGTGTGCCGTGATGGACACGTAACGTCCCTGGCCATGCCTACTGGTCCATGCATCTGTAGTCAGGTGCACCTTTGTACTCACAGATTGCCTGAGTGCATGGACAATGCGCTGTTTAACATGCTGGTGCAGGGCTGGGATGGCTTTTATGGAAAAAAAGTGTCGACTGGGTAGCTCGTAGCGTGGTTCAGCATACTCCATCAGGGCTTTGAAAGCTTCACTTTCAACTAACCGGTAGGGCATCATCTCTAACGAGATTAGTCTAGCTATGTGGGCGTTCAAACCCTGTGTACGCGGATGCGAGGATAAGTACTTCCTTTTTCTAACCAGAGTCTCATGTAGGGTGAGCTGGACTGGAGAGCTGGAGATCGTGGAACTAGCGGGTGTGCCGGTGGACATGGCAGACTGAGAGACGGTTGGAGACGGTATTGTTTCCGCCTGTGCCCTAGATGCAATATTTCCTCCTACAAAACTGGTGATTCCCTGACCCTGACTGCTTTTGGCTGGCAAAGAAACCTGCACAGATACTGCCGGTGGTGCGGAAAATGGTGGCCTTACAGTGACGGAAGGGATGTTGCGTTGCTGACTAGCTTCATTGGCCGAGGGTGCTACAACCTTAAGGGACGTTTGGTAGTTAGTCCAGGCTTGAAAATGCATGGTGGTTAAATGTCTATGCATGCAACTTGTATTGAGACTTTTCAGATTCTGACCTCTGCTTAAGCTAGTTGAACATTTTTGACAGATGACTTTGCGCTGATCAATTGGATGTTGTTTAAAAAAATGCCAGACTGCACTCTTCCTAGCATCGGATCCCTTTTCAGGGATTGCAGACTGAGCTTTAACCGGATGGCCACGCTGTCCTCCAACAGGTTTTGGCTTTGACACGCGTTTTGGGCCAGATACGGGCCCAGCAGATGGAACCTGTTGCGATGTTGATGCCTGCTGCGGCCCCTCCTCCACCTCCGCTTCTGAACTACTGCCGCCTGTACCCTGTTCCCCCAATGGCTGCCAATCGGGGTCAACAACTGGGTCATCTATTACCTCCTCTTCTAGCTCGTGTGCAACTTCGTCTGTGTCACCGTGTCGGTTGGTGGTATAGCGTTCGTAACGGGGCAGCATAGTCTCATCAGGGTCTGATTGTGGATCAGTACCCTGAGAGGGCAATGTTGTGGTCTGAGTCAAAGGACCAGCATTGTAGTCTGGCTGTGGCTGTGCATCAGTGCACTCCATGTCAGAATCTACTTGTAATGGGCATGGCCTGTTAAGTGTTTCACTTTGTAAGCCAGGGACGGTATGTGTAAAGAGCTCCATGGAGTAACCCGTTGTGTCGCCTGCTGCATCCTTCTCTCTTGTTGTTGTTTTTGCTGAAGAGGACAATGAAGCGACTTGTCCCTGACCGTGAACATCCACAAGCGACGCGCTGCTTTTACATTTACCAGTTTCAGAAGAGGAGGCAAAAGAGCTAGAGGCTGAGTCTGCAAGGTAAGCCAAAACTTGCTGTTGCTGCTCCGGTTTTAAAAGCGGTTTTCCTACTCCCAGAAAAGAGAGCGTTCGAGGCCTTGTGTAGCCAGACGACGAACCTGGCTCCACAGCTCCAGACTTAGGTGGAATATTTTTTTCCCACGACCACCTGATGCTCCACTACCACTACCATCATTACCAGCTGACAATGAACGGCCACGGCCACGACCTCTTGCACCAGACTTCCTCATTGTTTTAAAAACTTAACCTAAGTAACTTTATTTGTTGCTGTCAAACAACTTACACGGTGAGCTATAACTTCAGTATGATTTCAATATCCCTTTACAGGTTGGTGAGACCACAAGGAAAATCAGGCACAATGTTACACACTCTGTTTTCTGTGGCACCAAATCACAAAGATGCCACACACGCAGGACTGTCACTCAAGCACAAATGTCAATATTAATCTCCCACCTATTTTATTTTTTTTTTCAGGGAGACTTTAGAAACAAAATAAAATAAAATGATTTTTTCAGGAAGAATTTAGAAACAAAATAAAATAAAATGATTTTTTCAGGGACAATTTAGAAACCAAATAAAAAAAAAAAAAGGCTTTCTATGGCCCACTGAGTGAGAGATGGCACACACAGGAGTCAGGAGTGGCACACAAGCCCAGAGGCCAATATTTATCTCCCACTGATTGATTTATTGATTTTTACAGGTAGATTTTAGAACCCAAATCAAGCAACAAAAAAAATAGGCTTTCTATGGCCCACAATTTGAGAGAGAGAGAGAGATGGCACACCCAGGAGTCAAGACTGGCACAGAAGCAGAAAGGGCAATATTAATCTCCCACTGTTTTTTTTTTTTTTGTTTTTTTGTTTTTTCAGGGAGACGTTAGAAACAAAATAAAATAAAATGATTTTTTATGGAAGAATTTAGAAACCAAATAAAATAAAATGATTTTTTCAGGGACAATTTAGAAACCAAATTAAAAAAAAAGGCTTTCTATGGCCCACTGAGTGAGAGATGGCACACACAGGAGTCAGGAGTGGCACACAAGCCCAGAGGCCAATATTTATCTCCCACTGATTGATTTATTGATTTTTACAGGTAGATTTTAGAACCCAAATCAAGCAAAAAAAAAAATAGGCTTTCTATGGCCCACAATTTGAGAGAGAGAGAGAGAGATGGCACACCCAGGAGTCAAGACTGGCACAGAAGCAGAAAGGGCAATATTAATCTCCCACTGGTTTTTTTTTTGTTTTTTGTTTTTTTCAGGGAGACAATAGAAACACAATAAAATAAAATGATTTTTTATGGAAGAATTTAGAAACCAAATAAAATAAAATGATTTTTTTTCAGGGACAATTTAGAAACCAAATAAAAAAAAAAAAAGGCTTTCTATGGCCCACTGAGTGAGAGATGGCACACACAGGAGTCAGGAGTGGCACACAAGCCCAGAGGCCAATATTTATCTCCCACTGATTGATTTATTGATTTTTACAGGTAGATTTTAGAACCCAAATCAAGCAAAAAAAAAAAAAAAAAGGCTTTCTATGGCCCACAATTTGAGAGAGAGAGAGAGAGAGAGATGGCACACCCAGGAGTCAAGACTGGCACAGAAGCAGAAAGGGCAATATTAATCTCCCACTGTTTTTTTTTTGTTTTTTTTCCGGGAGACGTTAGAAACAAAATAAAATAAAATGATTTTTTCAGGGACAATTTAGAAACCAAATTTAAAAAAAAAAAGGCTTTCTATGGCCCACTGAGTGAGAGATGGCACACACAGGAGTCAGGAGTGGCACACAAGCCCTGAGGCCAATATTTTTCTCCCACTCATTGATGTAGTGATTTTTTCAGGTAGATTTTAGAACCCAAATCAAGCAAAAAAATAAATAGGCTTTCTATGGCCCACTGAGTGAGAGATGGCACACACAGGAGTCAGGAGTGGCACACAAGCCCTGAGGCCAATATTTTTCTCCCACTCATTGATGTAGTGATTTTTTCAGGTAGATTTTAGAACCCAAATCAAGCAAAAAAATAAATAGGCTTTCTATGGCCCACTGAGTGAGAGATGGCACACACAGGAGTCAGGAGTGGCACACAAGCCCTGAGGCCAATATTTTTCTCCCACTGATTGATGTAGTGATTTTTTCAGGTAGATTTTAGAACCCAAATCAAGCAAAAAAATAAATAGGCTTTCTATGGCCCACTGAGTGAGAGATGGCACACACAGGAGTCAGGAGTGGCACACAAGCCCTGAGGCCAATATTTTTCTCCCACTGATTGATGTAGTGATTTTTTCAGGTAGATTTTAGAACCCAAATCAAGCAAAAAAATAAATAGGCTTTCTATGGCCCACTGAGTGAGAGATGGCACACACAGGAGTCAGGAGTGGCACACAAGCCCTGAGGCCAATATTTTTCTCCCACTGATTGATGTAGTGATTTTTTCAGGTAGATTTTAGAACCCAAATCAAGCAAAAAAATAAATAGGCTTTCTATGGCCCACTGAGTGAGAGATGGCACACACAGGAGTCAGGAGTGGCACACAAGCCCAGAGGCCAATATTTTTCTCCCACTGATTGATATCCACTGATTGATGTAGTGATTTTTACAGGTAGATTTTAGAACCCAAATCAAGCAAAAAAATAAATAGGCTTTCTATGGCCCGCTGAGAGAGAGATGGCACACCCAGGAGTCAAGACTGGCACAGAAGCAGAAAGGGCAATATTAATCTCCCACTGTTTTTTTTTTGTTTTTTTTCCGGGAGACGTTAGAAACAAAATAAAATAAAATGATTTTTTCAGGGACAATTTAGAAACCAAATTTAAAAAAAAAAAGGCTTTCTATGGCCCACTGAGTGAGAGATGGCACACACAGGAGTCAGGAGTGGCACACAAGCCCTGAGGCCAATATTTTTCTCCCACTCATTGATGTAGTGATTTTTTCAGGTAGATTTTAGAACCCAAATCAAGCAAAAAAATAAATAGGCTTTCTATGGCCCACTGAGTGAGAGATGGCACACACAGGAGTCAGGAGTGGCACACAAGCCCTGAGGCCAATATTTTTCTCCCACTGATTGATGTAGTGATTTTTTCAGGTAGATTTTAGAACCCAAATCAAGCAAAAAAATAAATAGGCTTTCTATGGCCCACTGAGTGAGAGATGGCACACACAGGAGTCAGGAGTGGCACACAAGCCCTGAGGCCAATATTTTTCTCCCACTCATTGATGTAGTGATTTTTTCAGGTAGATTTTAGAACCCAAATCAAGCAAAAAAATAAATAGGCTTTCTATGGCCCACTGAGTGAGAGATGGCACACACAGGAGTCAGGAGTGGCACACAAGCCCTGAGGCCAATATTTTTCTCCCACTGATTGATGTAGTGATTTTTTCAGGTAGATTTTAGAACCCAAATCAAGCAAAAAAATAAATAGGCTTTCTATGGCCCACTGAGTGAGAGATGGCACACACAGGAGTCAGGAGTGGCACACAAGCCCTGAGGCCAATATTTTTCTCCCACTGATTGATGTAGTGATTTTTTCAGGTAGATTTTAGAACCCAAATCAAGCAAAAAAATAAATAGGCTTTCTATGGCCCACTGAGTGAGAGATGGCACACACAGGAGTCAGGAGTGGCACACAAGCCCTGAGGCCAATATTTTTCTCCCACTGATTGATGTAGTGATTTTTTCAGGTAGATTTTAGAACCCAAATCAAGCAAAAAAATAAATAGGCTTTCTATGGCCCACTGAGTGAGAGATGGCACACACAGGAGTCAGGAGTGGCACACAAGCCCAGAGGCCAATATTTTTCTCCCACTGATTGATATCCACTGATTGATGTAGTGATTTTTACAGGTAGATTTTAGAACCCAAATCAAGCAAAAAAATAAATAGGCTTTCTATGGCCCGCTGAGTGAGAGATGGCACACACAGGAGTCAGGAGTGGCACACAAGCCCAAAGGCCAATATTTTTCTCCCACTGATTGATGTAGTGATTTTTTCAGGTAGATTTTAGAACCCAAATCAAGCAAAAAAATAAATAGGCTTTCTATGGCCCACTGAGTGAGAGATGGCACACACAGGAGTCAGGAGTGGCACACAAGCCCTGAGGCCAATAATTTTCTCCCACTGATTGATGTAGTGATTTTTTCAGGTAGATTTTAGAACCCAAATCAAGCAAAAAAAATAAATAGGCTTTCTATGGCCCACTGAGTGAGAGTTGGCACACACAGGAGTCAGGAGTGGCACACAAGCCCTGAGGCCAATATTTTTCTCCCACTGATTGATGTAGTGATTTTTTCAGGTAGATTTTAGAACCCAAATCAAGCAAAAAAATAAATAGGCTTTCTATGGCCCACTGAGTGAGAGATGGCACACACAGGAGTCAGGAGTGGCACACAAGCCCAGAGGCCAATATTTATCTCCCACTGATTGATTTATTGATTTTTACAGGTAGATTTTTTAACCCAAATCAAGCAAAAAAAAAAAAAATAGGCTTTCTATGGCCCACAATTTGAGAGAGAGAGAGAGAGAGAGATGGCACACCCAGGAGTCAAGACTGGCACAGAAGCAGAAAGGGCAATATTAATCTCCCACTATTTTTTTTGTTGTTTTTTGTTTTTTTCAGGGAGACGTTAGAAACAAAATAAAATAAAATGATTTTTTCAGGAAGAATTTAGAAACCAAATAAAATAAAATGATTTTTTCAGGGACAATTTAGAAACCAAAAAAAAAGGCTTTCTATGGCCCACTGTGTGAGAGATGGCAAACACAAGAGTCAGGAGTGGCACACAAGCCCAGAGGCCAATATTTATCTCCCACTGATTGATTTATTGATTTTTACAGGTAGACTTTAGAACCCAAATCAAGCAAAAAAAAAAATAGGCTTTCTATGGCCCACAATTTGAGAGAGAGAGAGAGATGGCACACCCAGAAGTCAAGACTGGCACAGAAGCAGAAAGGGCAATATTAATCTCCCACTGTTTTTTTTTGTTGTTTTTTTTTTTTTTTTCAGGGAGACGTTAGAAACAAAATAAAATAAAATGATTTTTTCAGGAAGAATTTAGAAACCAAATAAAATAAAATGATTTTTTCAGGGACAATTTAGAAACCAAAAAAAAAAACAGGGACTGTCCTACAATTACTATCTCCCTGCAGTAATCTCAGCCAGGTATGGCAGGCAACAATAAGGAGTGGACTGATGCACAAATTAAATAAAAAGTGTGGACAAACAAAAAAGATAGCTGTGCAGAAAGGAAGGAACAAGAGGATTTGTGCTTTGAAAAAAGCAGTTGGTTTGCACAGCGGCGTACACAGCAATGCAGCTATCAGGGAGCCTTCTAGGGCAGCCCAATGAGCTACAGCGCTGAGGAAAAAAAAATGTAGCTACCACTGTCCCTGCACACCGAAGGTGGTGTTGGACAGTGGAAATCGCTACAGAACAAGCGGTTTGGTGGTTAATGGACCCTGCCTAACGCTATCCCTGCTTCTGACGAAGCGGCAGCAACCTCTCCCTAAGCTCAGATCAGCAGCAGTAAGATGGCCTTCGGCGGGAACGCCCCTTTATAGCCCCTGTGACGCCGCAGACAGCAAGCCAATCACTGCAATGCCCTTCTCTAAGATGGTGGGGACCAGGACCTATGTCATCACGCTGCCCACACTCTGCGTTTACCTTCATTGGCTGAGAAATGGCGCTTTTCGCGTCATTGAAACGCGACTTTGGCGCGAAAGTCGCGTACCGCATGGCCGACCACGCACAGGGGTCGGATCGGGTTTCATGAAACCCGACTTTGCCAAAAGTCGGCGACTTTTGAAAATGAACGACCCGTTTCGCTCAACCCTAATCAGGAGCTGTTGGGTCATAGGAGACGCAGATACCTTTGCTATGGTGCCAGCAGGCTGCATTTCCCTTGTAAATGGAGCTAATATACAAACCCAAGTTACAAAAGAAATGAGGTGAAATTGAAAATATTTAACGCCTTCACCCCGAAGCCTGTTTTCACCTAAGTGACCAGGCCAATTTTTACAATTCTGACCATTGTCACATTATGAGGTAATAACTCTTAAACGCTTCAACGGATCCTGGTGATTCTGACATTGTTTTCTCGTGACATATTGTATTTTATGTTAGTGGCAAAATTTCTTTGATATTACTTGCGCTTATTTGTGAAAAAAACGGAAATTTGGTGAAAACTTTGAAAATTTTGCAATTTTCAAGCTTTGAAATTTTATACCCTTGCATCAGAGACTCATATCGCACAAATTAGTTAATAAATAACATTTCCCACATGTCTACTTTACATCAGCACAATTTTGGAACGAAATTTTTTTTCTGTTAGGGAGTTATAAGGGTTAAAAGTTAAACAGCGATTTCTATTTTTTCCAACAAACTTTACAAAACCATTTTTATTAGGGACTGCCTCACATTTGAAGTCACTTTGAGGGGCTTATATGATTTAAAATACCCAAAAGTGACACCATTCTAAAAACTACACCCCTCGAGGTACTCAGAACCACATTCAAGAAGTTTATTAACCCTTCAGGTGTTTCACAGGAACGTGGAAGGAAAAAATGAACATTTTAACTTTTTTTTCACATAATGATCTTTTAGCAACAATTTTTTTTATTTTCACAAGAGTAAAAGGAGAAAATGGACCACTAAAGTTGTTGTGCAAGTTCTCCTGAATACACTGATTCCGCATATGTGGGGGAAAACCTCTGTTTGGGCACAGGGCAGGGCTCAGAAGGGAAGGAACGCCGTTTGACTTTTTCAAACCAAAATTGGCTGGAATTGAGATTGAACGCCATGTCGTGTTTGGAGAGCCCCTGATGTGCCTAAGCAGTGGAAAACCGCCAGAAGTGACCCCATTTTGGAAACTAGACCCTTCAAGGAACTTATCTAGATGTGTGGTGAGCACTTTGAATCCCCAGGTGCTTCACAGAAGTTTAGAACGTAGAGGCGTGAAAATAAAAAATCACATTTTTTCCCCAAAAATGATCTTTTAGCAACAATTTTTTTATCTTCACAAGTGTAAAAGGAGAAAATGGACCACTAAAGTTGTGCAATTTCTCCTGAATACACTGATACCCCATATGTGGGGGAAAACCACTGTTTGGGCACACGGCAGGGCTCGGAAGGGAAGGAGCGCCATTTGACTTTTTCAAACCAAAATTGGCTAGAATTGAGATCGGACACCATGTCGCGTTTGGAGAGCCCCTGACAGGGGCGTAACAACTACGGTCGCAGGGGTCGCAGCTACGACCGGGCCCGGAGTGCTTAGGGACTTGCCCAGTCCAGCAAACAAGTAGCACTAGCCGGGAAACTCAGCAGACAAGTCACACACCCTGCTGGCCACGCCCTCAACAGCCAGCTTAGACTTCCAGTGGTGTGAGGCGAGTGGGCGTGTCCGTTAATGACATCTGACCTAGCAGAAGGGCTGGGCGTGTCACTGAAGCTTGACAGAGATGGAGGGGGAAACAACAAAGCTGAGAAGCCTGCAGCAGCTGTCACAGAGTGCGGGTGAGGTGCGAAGGCAGCAACTGGTGAGTGAAGTGCAGTCGCGGCTGTAAAGTGCTGATGTGCGGCCAGTGTGCTGCTTACACCTGTCGTTCACCTACCTCCACCCGCAGAGCCACACACCACACACACACACACACCTGTTCTGTGCGCACAGGACCTGTGATGAGGTCACAGGAGGGGAGGAGTCAGGGGCCACATGATCAGTGGTCTCCATGTATGCAGGACTCTGCTGTGCTGGTTGTCTTGGTGCTGAATGAGGGGAGGTTTATGTGTGGGGTAAGGAGGGGTTTACAGTGTGGATGAAGCAGAGCCACGTGTGTACAAGGTGTACAGAGCGGAGCCGTGTATGTGTGTAGTGGAGCAATGTGTACGAGGTGTACGGAGCGGAGTCAGGTGTGTACGAGGTGTACAAAGCTGAGCCGAGGGTGAAAGATGTGAGCGGAGTCGTGTATGTATGGGGTGTATGGACTGGTGCGTGTTTACGAGGTGTACGAAGCAGAGCCGCGTGTGTATGGAGTGTACGAAGCGGAGCCACATGTGTACGGAGCGGAGCTGTGTGTCTGAGGTGTACGCAGTGGATCCACGTGTGTATGAGGTGTACGGAGAAGATCTGCGGGTGTAAGGAGCAGAGCCACGTATGTACAAGGTGTATGGTGTAGAGCCGTGTGTGTACGGGGTTCACGGAGCGAAGCCGCGTGTGTATGGGCTGTAAATTTCCGAGTCAGGAAGAATGGCACACGGCTGTGGGCAGAGCCCAGCAGGTGCACTGTGGGGGAGTATTGGGTGTACTCACCAGCGTCAGAATGTGCAGTGCGTATGCTCCGGAGCCAACCAGTACACCCAATACACTCCCACACTGCACAGGTCCGGAAATGACGCACTGCAGCGTCATACCAGGAAGAAACAGCACACAGATTTCAAACGCCGGGAGTGCGCTTGGAATTAGAGAGAGGGAGGACATGAACGCCCAGAGTCTGCACTTCCGAAGACATTGCCCTAATTAGTATAGGGACAAACCCCAAAGTTGATGGTTACCCACAGTACCGTAGATGCAGTACTGGGAAAACCAAAACGCAAGAAATCGACAATAGATGAGTAGTTCCATACAACCCCTATATATTACTCAAGTACAATTGCCATATCAGTGCTGAGATATGTTCCTCATTAAACAGTGTTAAATATCTTTTCAAATATGTATACAAAGGACATGACTGTGCCAATATCAAGTTTGATACATTAAACTGGAATGAACCAGCCACGTGCCTAGAATCTCAGTATATAAGCGCCCCTGAGGGTATGTGAAGAATCAGAAAAAATAAAATGCATGATGCTTCACATACCATTAAAAGGTTTGCTGTTCACCTTGAAAACATGCAGCAAGTGTTTTTCGAAGATGGTAATGTGGATATGGTTATTTTGGACTCAGAAGCCTCTACTCTGCAGACTTATTATGACCTAAACAGAGTTGACGCTTCCGCCCATCAGTACTTGTACAGTGAAATCCCTGAACACTATGTCTGGGATAGAAAAGCTGTACCAGAAGGATGGAAAAAATGACGGGCTCAATTTGGGAAAACAATTGCCCGAATGTATACAGTCTCTTTAACAGATGGTGAGCTGTATTACCTAAGGGTACCGTCACACAGTGGCATTTTGATCGCTACGATGGCACGATTCGTGACGTTCCAGCGATATAGTTACGATCTCGCAGTGTCTGACACGCTCCTGCGATCAGGGACCCCGCTGAGAATCGTACGTCGTAGCAGATCGTTTGAAACTTTCTTTCGTCGTCTAGTGTCCCGCTGTGGCGGCATGATCGCATCGTGTAACAAAGGTGTGCACGATATTGTATACGATGTGCGCATAGTAACCAACAGCTTCTACATCGCACATACGTCATGAAATTATCGCTCCAGCGTCGTACATTGCAAAGTGTGACAGCAGTCTACGACGCTGGAGCGATATTGTTACGATGCTGGAACGTCACGGATCGTGCCGTCGTAGCGATCAAAATGCCACTGCGTGACGGTACCCTAAGACTCCTTTTACTTCACGTAAAAGGAGCAAAGTCTTATGCTGACTTAAGGACTGTCAATGGAGTCGTACATGACACGTATAAAAATACGTGCATTGATCTTCATCTTTTGGAAGATGATTCCCAATGGGAAGACGGTATAACGGATGCAATCACTTTCCAAATGCCCTACCAACTTCGCAAATTATTTGCTATAATTTGTGTATATGGGGAACCAGCTAAACCATTGGCATTATGGCAAAAATATAAAATTTATGGAGGATTACACCAGGCGGTATGCTCCAGAAATTGCTGAGCAACTGGGTCTTTGTGATATTAATGAAGTGCTCTTAAGCAATAAAAAGTCCTGCGCTGACTACAGATTGCCAACTCCAGTAAATGTTCCAGATGAAATACTGGACCAACTGTATTATGCTGTAATAAAGCAGGAGGCTGAGCAATTGAAAGCTATGCTTAGTGAAGCTCAGAAATCAGCTTTCGATGCAATTATGCAAGCAGTCAATGCTGCATCACAGCCAGACGACACTAGCTCACACTGTTTTTTCTGGACTGCCCAGGAGGCAGTGGGAAGACATTTTTGTACAACAGCTTACACAAGACACTACAAGCAGAAAAGTCTATTTGCTCATTAGCCTCCACTGGATTGGCGGCTACATTACTACAAAACGGTAGCACCTACCACCTACCATTCCAAGTTTGGCCTTGGAATTACAACAAATGAGACCACAGTGTCAAAGATTAAGCCAACCTCACTTCAAGCAAAGGAGCTTAGGAAGTCATCTGTTGTTATTTGGGACGAAGTAACAATGACTCCCTGTTTTAATATGAACGCAGTGGATAATTTGTTTCAAGACATATGTGGAAAAAAAGTTATTTGGTGGAAAAGTTTTCATAAACGGTGGTGACTTTCATCAAACCCTACCAATAGTGGAAGGTGGAAAAAGTGCCCAAATTGTACAGTCCACCATTAAATACTTAAAATCCTGGAATCAGTTTTATGGTTCCAGTTACAACAGAATATGAGAACGTCTCAGGACGAAGTTGAGTACAACTCATGGTTACTGAAACTTGGCAATGGAGAGTTGTCAAATGTATATGGTCTACCAGAAGACACAATTGAAATCCCAAATTATTTTATTGAAGAGGGTGATTTAATTACAGCTATTTTTGGCGACTCAATTGAGATTACTGATGCAACGGTAGAAGCAATTGCCAGTAAAGCAATTCTTACGCCTCTGAATGATGACGTTCACGCCTTGAACGACAAAATTCATAGTCAAGTTCAAGGTTAACACTCAACATATCACTCCCTGGACACAATTGCAGAAGAGGAGGATGTGATTCTTACGGATTACCCTGTAGAGTTTCTTAACTCTTTGAATCCCACTGGGATGCCTCCTCAGGAACTAAAGCTGAAACCAGGAGCTGTAATTATGTTCCTGCGTAATCTTAACAGAAAATGTGGCCTTTGTAATGGCACAAGGCTTTATGTGAAAAGCTTAAAAGCAATCGTTATTCATGCCGTTGCTTTAAACGGAAAAGCAAAGGGTCAGACAGTTCTTATTCAAAGAATTGACCTGATTTCCAAAGCTAAAAACTTGCCAGTCCAGATGCGATGGCGTCAGTTTCCTGTCAAGTTGGCTTTTGCAATGACCATCAATAAATCTCAGGGACAGTCCTTGGATATTGTTGGAATTTATTTGCCTCTCCAAGTGTTTTCACACGGGCAGTTATATGTGGCTTTCTCCAGGGGAAGGAAAAGCCAACAAATAAGGGTCAAAATATTTGAGACACAGAAGCAAGGTAAACTTATTCCTAATGCTGACAAATAGTTTACTGTCAACTGTATGTACAAAGAAGTCTTTTATTAAGTTTTTTAACAATTGTAAAAGACAAAAAATGTTGTACACAAAAGCGGGACTTAAGGTACCGTTACACTAAGCGACGCTGCAGCGATATAGACAACGATCCGACCTAAACTAGATCGCTGGAGCGTCGCTGTTTAGGTCGCTGTAGAGACATCAAACACAGCAACTCCAGAACGATGCAGGAGCGATCCAGTGACGTAACAGTGACTCACTTATCGTTCTCGCTCCATGTAAAAACGTTGCTGGCGTCGTTGCTTTTGATGTCAAACATGACGATACACGCTGATCTAATGACCAAATAAAGTTGTGGACTTCTAGCGACGACCAGCGATATAACAGCGGGATCCAGATCGCTGCTGTGTACAAAACACAATGAGATCGCTATCCAGGACACTGCAGCGTCACAGGTTGTTGTCGTTCTCATTGCAAAGTTGCTGAGTGTGACGGTTCCTTAACTCCTAGCCGCAGTCTACGAACCAAACATTGGGCATGGGCAGGGCCTTGGGGGCCCAAGTGCACTCAACCATTTGAAATAGCTTACGCTCAGGAACATTGAGGAATAGCGCTATCGGATAGCTCTACCCTTTCATTTCCTTTAGGAATAGGGCTATGGGATAGCTCTACCAGTTCACTTTTTTCATGGATAGCGCTATCGGATAGCTCTACCCAAACAGTATTAACTACAAGCATTACTTGTAATATAACTACTTGCTATTAGTCTGCACATACACCAGTCTGGTGCGTGGGTACACCCCATTGTGAGGTTAGTCTGCTGCGTGGTTACACCCCATTGTGTGGATCGTAATCACAGCACGCGCCCGGCGCTGAATCACTCGTGAAATCTATGTCCATACTACAGTTCCTCATGATTCTTTTGTATCAGTTGAGTGGAATATTCTTCAACCATTTGGTGTAGTGTCCACTTTGATAATGGACATAACTGTTCGCATCCACAGGTTTGAAGTAGGTTCTTGTGTGAATTTTTATAGTGTCATGAAAGAAAATGAGGTCAAGGAAGTCAACTGTGTCAGGGTTTATTATGGGGGTGAAACCCAAACCCCAGGTGTTATGTTCAATGCTCCAGAGGAAGGACCCCACATCATCATTTGTATTATCAAAAATAAAGAATAAATCATCTATGTAACGTTTGTAAATGATGATGTTGGGTGCATGTATACTGCTGTATATGAAGATGGACTCGAAGATGGCCATGAGAAAATTTCCATAAGTTGGTGCCACCTTTGAGCCCATCGCTGTCCCAAGTATTTGATGGTATAGGGCAGGGGTGTCAAACTGCATTCCTCGAGGGCCGCAAACCATGCGTATTTTCAAGATTTCCTTAGCATTGCACAAGGTGCTGCAATCATTATGTGTGTAGGTGATTAAATTATCACCTGTGCAGTACAAGTAAATCCTGAAAACATTACCTGTTTGCAGCCCTTGAGGAATGCAGTTTGACACCCCTGGTTGTTGTGAATTCTGTGGCAGAGCTCCCTCCTGTGGTCACAAGTGGTACTGCGGCTTCTGAGTTTCCTTCCTCAGGTGATGTGGTGAAGTCGTTAGGTGCTGCTCTATTTAACTCCACCTAGTGCTGTGCTCCTGGCCTCCAGTCAATGTTCTAGTATTGGTCTTGCTTCCTCCTGGATCGTTCCTGTGGCCGTCTGCTCTGCATAAGATAAGTTTTTGCTTGTGTTATTTTTGTTTTGCTATTTTTTCTGTCCAGCTTGCTTATTTTGTTTTTCTTGCTTGCTGGAAGCTCTGGGACGCAGAGGAGCACCTCCGTACCGTTAGTCGGTGCGGAGGGTCTTTTTGCCCCTCTGCGTGGTTGTTTGTAGGATTTTGTGTTGACCGCAAAGCTCTCTTTCCTATCCTCGGTCTATTCAGTAAGTCGGGCCTCACTTTGCTCAATCTATTTCATCTCTGCGTTTGTATCTTCATCTCTACTCACAGTCATTATATGTGGGGGGCTGCCTTTTCCTTTGGGGAATTTCTCTGAGGCAAGGTAGGCTTTATTTTCTATCTTCAGGGCTAGCTAGTTTCTCAGGCTGTGCCCGAGGCGCCTAGGTCTGGTCAGGAGCGCTCCACGGCTACCTCTAGTGTGGTATGATAGGATTAGGGATTGCGGTCAGCAGAGTTCCCACGTCTCAGAGCTTGTCCTATGTCTTTTGGTTATTGTCAGGTCACTTTGTGTGCTCTGAACTTCAAGGTCCATTGTGGTTCTGAATTACCTAATCATAACAGTACTGGAGGCCCAAAGTACTAATGCTTCTCAATAGAGGGAAAAAAGAAGTTCTGAGACCATTTTTTTTTCTTTGCACTGTGTTTTGCCTTTTTTTTCCCCTAGACATTTGGGTAGTTCAGGACACAGGTGTAGTGATGGACATTAAAGGTCTGTCTTCTTGTGTGGATAATCTCACTGCAAGAGTACAAAATATTCAGGACATTATGGTTCAGAAATCTATGTTAGAACCTAGAATTCCTATTCCTGATTTGTTTTCTGGAGATAGAACTAAGTTTCTCAATTTCAAAAATAATTGCAAACTGTTTCTGGCTTTGAAACCTCGCTCCTCTGGTGACCCAGTTCAACAAGTTAGGATTATTATTTCTTTATTACGTGGTGACCCTCAAGACTGGGCATTTTCCCTTGCGCCAGGAGATCCTGCATTATGTAATATTGATGCGTTTTTCCTGGCGCTCGGATTGCTGTACGATGAACCTAATTCGGTGGATCAGGCAGAGAAAAATTTGCTGGCTCTGTGTCAGGGTCAGGATGAGATAGAGATTTATTGTCAGAAGTTTAGAAAGTGGTCCTTGCTCACTCAATGGAATGAAGGCGCGCTGGCAGCTATCTTCAGAAAGGGTCTCTCTGAAGCCCTTAAGGATGTCATGTTGGGATTTCCTATGCCTGCTGGTCTGAATGAGTCTATGTCTTTGGCCATTCAGATCGGTCGACACTTGCGTGAGCGTAAATCTGTGCACCATTTGGCGGTATTATCCGAGCATAAACCTGAGCCTATGCAGTGCGATAGGACTTTGACCAGAGTTGAACGGCAAGAACACAGACGTCAGAATGGGCTGTGTTTCTACTGTGGTGATTCCACTCATGCTATCTCCGATTGTCCTAAGCGCACTAAGCGGTTCGCTAGGTCTGCCACCATTGGTACGGTAGAGTCAAAATTTCTTTTGTCCGTTACTTTGATCTGCTCTTTGTCATCTTATTCTGTCTTGGCATTTGTGGATTCAGGCGCTGCCCTGAATTTGATGGACTTAGAGTATGCTAGGCGTTGTGGGTTTTTCTTGGAGCCCTTGCAGTGTCCTATTCCATTGAGAGGAATTGATGCTACGCCTTTGGCCAAGAATAAGCCTCAGTACTGGACCCAGCTGACCATGTGCATGGCTCCTGCACATCAGGAGGATATTCGCTTTCTGGTGTTGCATAATCTGCATGATGTGGTCGTGTTGGGGTTGCCATGGCTACAAGTCCATAATCCAGTATTAGATTGGAAATCAATGTCTGTGTCCAGCTGGGGTTGTCAGGGGGTACATGGTGATGTCCCATTTCTGTCTATTTCGTCATCCACCCCTTCTGAGGTCCCAGAGTTCTTGTCTGATTACCGGGATGTATTTGATGAGCCCAAGTCCAATGCCCTACCTCCGCATAGGGATTGTGATTGTGCTATCGATTTGATTCCTGGTAGTAAGTTTCCTAAAGGTCGACTGTTTAATTTATCTATGCCTGAGCACGCAGCTATGCGGAGTTACGTGAAGGAGTCCTTGGAGAAGGGTCATATTCGCCCGTCATCGTCGCCATTGGGAGCGGGGTTCTTTTTTGTGGCCAAGAAGGATGGTTCGCTGAGACCTTGTATAGATTACCACCTTCTAAATAAAATCACGGTCACATTTCAGTACCCCTTGCCGCTGTTATCTGATTTGTTTGCTCGGATCAAGGCGGCTAGTTGGTTCACCAAGATAGATCTTCGTGGTGCGTATAATCTTGTGCGTATTAAGCGGGGCGATGAATGGAAAACTGCATTTAATACGCCCGAGGGCCATTTTGAGTACCTAGTTATGCCATTCGGACTTGCCAATGCTCCATCGGTGTTTCAGTCCTTTATGCACGACATCTTCCGAGAGTACCTGGATAAATTCCTGATTGTATACTTGGATGATATTTTGGTCTTCTCGGATGATTGGGAGTTTCATGTGAAGCAGGTCAGAATGGTGTTCCATGTCCTGCGTGCTAATTCTTTGTTTGTGAAGGGATCAAAGTGTCTCTTTGGTGTTCAGAAGGTTTCATTTTTGGGGTTCATTTTTTCCCCTTCTACTATCGAGATGGACCCTGTTAAGGTCCAGGCCATCTATGATTGGACTCAGCCGACATCTCTGAAGAGTCTGCAAAAGTTCCTGGGCTCTGCTAATTTTTATCGTCGTTTCATCTGTAATTTTTCTAGTATTGCTAAACCATTGACCGATTTGACCAAGAAGGGTGCTGATGTGGTCAATTGGTCTTCTGCTGCTGTGGAAGCTTTTCAAGAGTTAAAGCGTCGTTTTTCTTCTGCCCCTGTGTTGTGTCAACCAGATGTTTCGCTTCCGTTCCAGGTCGAGGTTGATGCTTCTGAAATTGGAGCGGGGGCTGTTCTGTCGCAAAGAGGTTCTGATTGCTCGGTGATGAAACCATGCGCCTTCTTTTCCAGGAAGTTTTCGCCTGCTGAGCGAAATTATGATGTTGGCAATCGAGAGTTGCTGGCCATGAAGTGGGCATTCGAGGAGTGGCGTCATTGGCTTGAAGGAGCTAAGCATCGCGTGGTGGTCTTGACTGATCACAAGAATTTAACTTATCTCGAGTCTGCCAAACGGTTGAATCCTAGATAGGCTCGTTGGTCGCTGTTTTTCTCCCGTTTTGACTTTGTGGTTTCGTACCTTCCGGGCTCTAAAAATGTGAAGGCGGATGCCCTGTCTAGGAGTTTTGTGCCCGACTCTCCGGGTTTGTCTGAGCCGGCGGGTATTCTCAAAGAGGGAGTAATTTTGTCTGCCATCTCCCCTGATTTGCGGCGGGTGCTGCAAAAATTTCAGGCTAATAAACCTGATCGTTGCCCAGCGGAGAAACTGTTTGTCCATGATAGGTGGACGAATAAAGTTATCTCTGAGGTTCATTGTTCGGTGTTGGCTGGTCATCCTGGAATCTTTGGTACCAGAGAGTTAGTGGCTAGATCCTTTTGGTGGCCATCTCTGTCGCGGGATGTGCGTTCTTTTGTGCAGTCCTGTGGGATTTGTGCTCGGGCTAAGCCCTGCTGTTCTCGTGCCAGTGGGTTGCTTTTGCCCTTGCCGGTCCCGAAGAGGCCTTGGACACATATCTCTATGGATTTTATTTCGGATCTCCCCGTTTCTCAAAAAATGTCGGTCATTTGGGTGGTTTGTGATCGCTTCTCTAAGATGGTCCATTTGGTACCCTTGTCTAAATTACCTTCCTCCTCTGATTTGGTGCCATTGTTCTTCCAGCATGTGGTTGGTTTACATGGCATTCCAGAGAACATTGTTTCTGACAGAGGTTCCCAGTTTGTTTCGAGGTTTTGGCGAGCCTTTTGTGCTAGGATGGGCATTGATTTGTCTTTTTCCTCGGCTTTCCATCCTCAGACAAATGGCCAGACCGAACGAACCAATCAGACCTTGGAAACATATCTGAGATGCTTTGTTTCTGCTGATCAGGATGATTGGGTGTCCTTCTTGCCTTTGGCGGAGTTCGCCCTTAATAATCGGGCCAGCTCGGCTACCTTGGTTTCGCCATTTTTCTGCAACTCTGAGTTCCATCCTCGTTTCTCTTTAGGGCAGGTTGAGTCTTCGGACTGTCCTGGTGTGGATACTGTGGTGGACAGGTTACAGCAGATTTGGACTCATGTAGTGGACAATTTGACCTTGTCCCAGGAGAAGGCTCAACGTTTCGCTAATCGCAGACGCTGTGTGGGTCCCCGACTTCGTGTTGGGGATTTGGTTTGGTTGTCATCTCGTCATATTCCTATGAAGGTTTCCTCTCCTAAGATTAAGCCTCGTTTCATTGGTCCTTATAGGATTTCTGAGGTTCTTAATCCTGTGTCTTTTCGTTTGACCCTTCCAGATTCTTTTTCCATCCATAACGTATTCCATAGGTCATTGTTGCGGAGATACGTGGCACCTATGGTTCCATCTGTTGATCCTCCTGCCCCGGTTTTGGTGGAGGGGGAGTTGGAGTATATTGTAGAGAAGATTTTGGATTCTCGTGTTTCGAGACGGAAACTCCAGTATCTGGTTAAGTGGAAGGGTTATGGTCAGGAGGATAATTCCTGGGTCTTTGCCTCTGATGTTCATGCTGCCGATCTTGTTCGTGCCTTTCATATGGCTCATCCTGGTCGGCCTGGGGGCTCTGGTGAGGGTTCGGTGACCCCTCCTCAAGGGGGGGGTACTGTTGTGAATTCTGTGGCAGAGCTCCCTCCTGTGGTCACAAGTGGTACTGCGGCTTCTGAGTTTCCTTCCTCAGGTGATGTGGTGAAGTCGTTAGGTGCTGCTCTATTTAACTCCACCTAGTGCTTTGCTCCTGGCCTCCAGTCAATGTTCTAGTATTGGTCTTGCTTCCTCCTGGATCGTTCCTGTGGCCGTCTGCTCTGCATAAGCTAAGTTTTTGCTTGTGTTATTTTTGTTTTGCTATTTTTTCTGTCCAGCTTGCTCAATTGGTTTTTCTTGCTTGCTGGAAGCTCTGGGACGCAGAGGGAGCACCTCCGTACCGTTAGTCGGTGCGGAGGGTCTTTTTGCCCCTCTGCGTGGTTGTTTGTAGGATTTTGTGTTGACCGCAAAGCTCTCTTTCCTATCCTCGGTCTATTCAGTAAGTCGGGCCTCACTTTGCTCAATCTATTTCATCTCTGCGTTTGTATCTTCATCTCTACTCACAGTCATTATATGTGGGGGGCTGCCTTTTCCTTTGGGGAATTTCTCTGAGGCAAGGTAGGCTTATTTTTCTATCTTCAGGGCTAGCTAGTTTCTCAGGCTGTGCCCGAGGCGCCTAGGTCTGGTCAGGAGCGCTCCACGGCTACCTCTAGTGTGGTATGATAGCATTAGGGATTGCGGTCAGCAGAGTTCCCACGTCTCAGAGCTTGTCCTATGTCTTTTGGTTATTGTCAGGTCACTTTGTGTGCTCTGAACTTCAAGGTCCATTGTGGTTCTGAATTACCTAATCATAACACCTGGTATAGGGTATCTTTGAAAGGTAAAGAAATTATTATGGAGTATGAACTGCATGCTTGCATACAAAAAAATCTTTTTGTATGGGTGTCAATCATGTATCAATGTCTATGATTGTTTTAAAACACACCAGTCCCGGACTTCGGGTTCCGGCACTGAGGATGTAGCACGCTGAAGGAACAGTTCCCACACAGAAATCCTACTAACAAATCTGCCGACATCTACAGCTCCTACACAAGAGAAAGACAGATTATGGTCACCACTCCACATCACCTATAAAGGTCAGTCACTATAATCCTGGACCACTCCTGAGACCTGGAGGGTCTTGGCCGGCTGCCCACGTGCGCAGCAAGGCCTGGAGGGGCCGCTCTCCCCACAGCAAAACCCACTATGACTAAAGGCTACAACTACACGTACCTGCTTTGTGTTATAGGGAGAGCTATTTCTATAGCTGCCATGAAACATAAAAACTGTTAATTCTCTGGAGAAAGGATAAACTGCAACAACAGAGGGCTCATACGCTGACTCCATTTACATCACTAATTCAGTAAATAGATCTCTACATGTTACGTAGCTCACAAAAGCCAGAGAGCCCTAGGCAAACAAGCAGTGGGAACCACAGTAAGAGAGAAGACATCATGGACCCAAGCCCCACAGGAGAGGATGCTACTGCAACACACTCGCAACAGAAAACCTTTGGTAGGGAGGGCATTGAAGACCTAACTGAGTGTAGCAGGGAAGACCCTTCAAGATTGATAACAATAGACTAACAAACTGGTGGCTGACATGGCAAGTAGCATCATGCCAGGCATCCAAAAGACCCTGGAACAGGCTATCAAGAAGGCCCTCCAGCACATTTAAGAGGAATTGAGCAAACATAATGGACAGATAGAGGAGCTGGAGCAGAGGGTCTCACAACTGGAGGGTGATAATATGCAGCTCTCACAGTTGAAAGAGACAACTACAGAAACAAAACACCTGTCTGAGAAGGTCGAGGACCTGGAAAACAGGTCAAGGCGCAGCAGCTTAAGGCTAGTGGGGCTCTCGAAGTCGATCCCTGCAGCTGAACTGCAAATCAAGTTATCATGAAATTCCTGGACTATAATGAAAAGTTTGATATAATGAGAGCATATAGAAGATGTTCCCAGACAGTGACTTTGAGAGTGTCACGCACACGCCCTGACTGGTGGGCATGAGCTCGGGGGGTTTGTGGCCCCACTGTGTCACAAACCAGACTACCCTGGAAGGGGCGTGACTATGACAGCTACCTGGGTTTTCACTGGAGCCTCTGATGGTGAGGACAGGCTTGTGCAGCAGGCAGCTACCAGGTGCTACTCCAGGGTGGTGTCTGGCTGTGGCTGCTGATCCCACTTGGGAGACAGGAACACCAGGATTGGTGCGGGCATTAGGCAGGACTGGCAGAAGAGCACGGCTGGAACTCAGACGAGTAGGCTGGCACGGCTGAGACACAGGGTTGGCAGAGACACGGCAGAGAACACAGTGCTGGCAGAAACACGGCAGGAAACACAGGACTGGCTAGGACAGCAGGAACACAGGACTGGAAGGCAGGGCAGGAACGACAGGACTGGCAGGAACACAGGATTGGGAGGCACGGCAGAGAACACAGGACTGGTTGATGTGGTATATGAAGGAACAGGTAGGGACCTGTTCACACTGGAGGTGCAGGAACAGATATGAAATATGAAGGAACAAGCAGAAAGGAATGAGGTATGAAGAAACAGGTTGGGACCTGTTCATACAGGAGAGGAGTGCAAGACTGCAGATAGGAGTGGAAAAGCAGCAAGAGATAGCGTAGCAACAAAAGCTGAGCAGAGCCACAAAGAATGTGGAGAGAAGCTGCAGCAAGAGATACTGCAGAAGCTAAGCAGAGTGGAACCGCAAGGATTGCAGAGAGGAACTGCAGCAAGAGGTTTCTGCAGCAACGGGAGCGGAGCAGAGAAGAACGGAGCAGAACCGCAGGAGTGCGGAGCAGCGGTAAAGCCACCAAGATACAGAGCAGGCAGAGCCGCAAGAGTGCGGAGTGTTAAGCAGACTGAGAACACAAGGAAAGACACAGCAGGGAAGGAAGCCACAGACAAGGAGACCGAGATAAGACTAAGTACAGACAAGGCAATGGAACAAGACACAAGGACAAAGACACAGGGACAAAGACACAGGGACCAGGATATACAGCCTCCTGGAGGGCGGACAACAAGATCAAGGCAATAGCACAGAGAAAAGCCTCCAAAGAGGGAGTAACTCAGAGCAAGGCCTGGCAAACTCAGAAGCAAGAAACAAACTGAGCTAACACATTGCACAGGCCCAGACCACAGGGTGGAGCTGCACTATATACTGGAGGCCTCTTGGTAATTGGTCAGGACCAGATTAGACAGATGCACCTGATTCCTATAAGAACCAGAGAGTTCAGGCGCCGGCCCCCTATACACAAAGCCATGAAGCATGAAGACACAAAAGAGAATGGTAAAACCAAAAACACTCAGTTTGAAAAAATGTTTGCAGTAATCCGCAAGTGCTAGTAAAAGATGTAAATAACAGGGTATTTGGTTGATACGTTTTTTGCAAAAAATGTATACTAAGCTGCTCTACCAATCTTCACGGTATACCCATATCAGAGCAGTCCTAACTAATGTATGCAATCCCTATCTGATGTATTTAAAAACCTGATCATCTGTGCAGAGAGCAGAGACACAGAACATGGAGCTGGCATGAAACAGAAACCACATCATGACCTGGAGCAGTGGGTAAGATAGTGTGAGAGATGCGAGGCCATGCCGTGAAGCCAGCAGAGTTGTTACAGAGAGGGATGAAAGTCCTACTATTTGAAGACTATTTTGCGGAAGTGGCAAAATGCAGGCGAGCCTTTAGTAAAATATGTGCAGCACTCTATCAAGCAAAGAAAAGCTTTGCACTGCAATACCCAGCGACACTGAGGATTTTCCAAAACGAAGGTGATAACCTCAACTACAACTCGCCGAGTGATGCAGAAAAAGATATGGAAAAAATACTGCGCAGCGCAAAAAACATCGAAGAAGAGGCTGTGAGGAAGACAGCTTCTCCTCAACACCAAAGCCTCAGAGGACATCTGGCCAGCCCATGTTAAGCACCATAGAAATGGACTGCAGCATATACATTTTGCTCTTGACGGTTCTCCCCCCACCACCACGCACACTTTTCCTACAAACAGGACAATGTCTCCCCAAGATAACAGAAGTGTCCATCTGCTCCATATTTGGGGGATTGGACCCGGGTTTTGGCAGGGTGGAGGGAGGGCAAAGAGCTATGCAAAGGTGCTGCCCAGGGCGGAGGAGAAGATGCAGATGACATCTTGACAATTATTTATGACATGTGGTGTGGGATATGTTTCTTCCCACAGGTTTTTTTTTCCTCTTTTTTTTTTTCTTTGGTGGTTTTTACTTCCTCAGAAAAAAGCAAAGTACACAACGATATTAGTGGTGTAAGAAGCTAGAAAAACACTACAGCGTATTGAGAACTCACTGCTTACTTGCTTTAAGGTTTAAATCTCTATCCCCTTTCATATCTTTGTTGAGTCTTTTTTCTTTCTTTTCTACCCTTCTCTAACCACCTGAGAATCTCCCTTTAATCCCAAGAACCCTTAGAAGGAAAACAAAGCAAAAGGCAATAGGCAGTAGTGACAGTGATTATGAAGATCATCTCCTGGAATGCGAAAGGCCTAAGATCCCCGAATAAAAGAGTAAATATACTGAGATATCTGAAAAGGTACTCTCTAGATATTGTATTGCTTTAAGAAACCCATCTAAAGCAAGAGGATTTTTCTAGGCTCAACAAGCTGTCGTTAGGGAAAGTAGTGGGCTTGGCAGCTCAAGGTAGACATGCAGGGATAGTGATACTATTCCATCGTAATTTTGTATTTAATCTGCTGTCCCAGGATTGAGAAGATGGGTTTGGGTCACCATAGAGCATGGAGGAGAAGTCTATTCAATCTACAATGTATATGAACTTAATGGTTCAAACAAAGTCTTCTTTGATGACTTGGAGAGGAAAATTGTCTTGGACAACTCACCTCCGATAATTACGGGGGAGACTTGAATATGGCTCACAATGGAGAGGAGGACAGAAAGAGCCATAGTCTGATCCCTTCAAAAAAGACTATTCTCCCTTCTTTCCATTAACAAACTGGATTGAGAGATATTGGCGTTGGCTCCATCCAGAGGATAGAGAGTTTCTCTCATGCCCACCAATCTTGGTCAAGGATAGACTATCTTTTGATCTTGGAGAGACTATTAAATAGAATGAAGTCGGTGGAGATCCATGACCTGGTCATATCTGACCATGCTCCGGTGGGTATGGAATTGGTGGATAAGCAGATAAAAGGAACACATTACATATGGAAATTTCCAGCTTATCTTACAAAAGATGAGAGATTTAATGACAAACTTGGGGGCTGGTGGGAGGAATTTGAATGGGACAACAAACCAACACGCTTTGTACTGGAATACAGCAAAAGCGGTGCTAAGAGGCAAAATTATGATGTTTGTGGCCTCACTCAAGAAAAGAGTAGAATACTCAGATTCTAGTGCGAAGCTTAGAAATCTATATACAGAATTCTTGCAGAGCCCCACAAGTCAAAACAGGGAACAATGGAAGCTGGCCAAACAAGAGTTTGAAACCTGGATTGATAGGAGGGAGCAGATATTCTGCTCTAAGCAGGAGGCTGAATTGCTGAGATATGGGAACAGAGCGGTGAAATTGCTGGCAAGACTGGCAAAAGGGTGACTGTAGGTGAATCCAATAGGTAGATTACGAGATGGCCAGGGAAATATAACCTCCAACCCCAGGAAAATCAATGAAACACTACAAAAGTTTTACAAAGAATTGTATAAACTCTCACATACTAATTTGGCAGATGGTAAAAAATTCCTCCAACAAGTCACTCTTGCAAAACTAACACAAGAACAACAAGATGCAATTAATGCAGAAATAACAGAAGAAGTGAGACAAACCATAAGTCATCTTCAAAATGGGAAAACATCAGGCCCAGATGGATTTGGCTTCATAGGGCCCTAATGGAACATATCTCCCCACTGCTAACAAACTATTACAACACCATTCTCTTACCGGGAGTCATACCAGAAAGATCTAATGAAACACGTATTAACCCCTTTCTGACATCGGACGTACTATCCCGTCGAGGTGGGGTGGGCCCCTATGACCACGGATGGGATAGTACGTCCAGCGCGATCGGCGGCGCTCACGGGGGGAGCGCGGCCGATCGCGGCCGGGTGTCAGCTGCCTATCGCAGCTGACATCCGGCACTATGTGCCAGGAGCGGTCACGGACCACCCCTGGCACATTAACCCCTGGCACACCGCGATCAAAGATGATCGCGATGTGCCGGCAGTGCAGGGAAGCATCGCGCAGGGAGGGGGCTCCCTGCGGGCTTCCCTGAGCCCCCCGCAGCAACGCGATGTGATCGCGTTGCTGCGAGGGTCTTACCTCCCTCCCTGCCTGCTCCAGACCCGGATCCAAGATGGCCGCGGATTCGGGTCCTGCAGGGAGGGAGGTGGCTTCACAGCGCCTGCTCAGAGCAGGCACTGTGAAGCCTGCATCGCTCTAAGTGAGATCAGTGATCTGACAGAGTGTGTGCACACTGTCAGATCACCGATCTGTGATGTCCCCCCCTGGGACAAAGTAAAAAAGTTAAAAAAAAAAATTCCAAATGTGTAAAAAAAAAATAAAAAAAATATTCCTAAATAATGAAAAAAAAAATATTAATCCCATAAATACATTTCTTTATCTAAATAAATAAAAAAAACAATAAAAGTACATATATTTAGTATCGCCGCGTCCGTAACGGCCCGACCTATAAAACTGGCCCACTAGTTAACCCCTTCAGTAAACACCGTAAGAAAAAAAAAAACAAGGCAAACAACAACGCTTTATTATCATACTGCCGAACAAAAAGTGGAATAACACGCGATCAAAAGGACAGATATAAATAACCATGGTACCGCTGAAAGCGTCATCTTGTCCCGCAAAAAAACGAGCCGCCATACAGCATCATCAGCAAAAAAACAAAAAAGTTATAGTCCTGAGAATAAAGCGATGCAAAAATAATTATTTTTTCTATAAAATAGTTTTTATTGTATAAAAGCGCCAAAACATAAAAAAATGATATAAATGAGGTGTCGCTGTAATGGTACTGACCCGAAGAATAAAACTGCTTTATCAATTTTACCAAACGCGGAACGGTATAAACGCCTCCCCCAAAAGAAATTCATGAATAGCTGGTTTTTGGTAATTCTGCCTCACAAAAATCGGAATAAAAAGCGATCAAAAAATGTCACGTGCACGAAAATGTTACCAATAAAAACGTCAACTCGTCCAGCAAAAAACAAGACCTCACATGACTCTGTGGACCAAAATATGGAAAAATTATAGCTCTCAAAATGTGGTAACGCAAAAAATATTTTTTGCAATAAAAAGCGTCTTTCAGTGTGTGACGGCTGCCAATCATAAAAATCCGCTAAAAAACCCGCTATAAAAGTAAATCAAACCCCCCTTCATCACCCCCTTAGTTAGGGAAACATTAAAAAAAATGTATTTATTTCCATTTTCCCATTAGGGCTAGGGTTAGGGCTAGGGTTAGGGCTAGGGTTAGGGCTAGGGTTAGGGTTAGGGCTAGGGTTAGGGCTAGGGTTAGGGCTAGGGTTAGGGTTAAGGCTAGGGTTAGGGTTAGGGCTAGGGTTAGGGCTAGGGTTAGGGCTAGGGCTACAGTTTGGGTTGGGGCTAAAGGTACAGTTAGGGTTTAGATTACATTTACAGTTGGGAATAGGGTTGGGATTAGGGTTAGGGGTGTGTCTGGGTTAGAGGTGTGGTTAGGGTTACCGTTGGAATTAGGGTTAGGGGTGTGTTTGGATTAGGGTTTCAGTTATAATTGGGGGGTTTCCACTGTTTAGGCACATCAGGGGCTCTCCAAACGCGACATGGCGTCCGATCTTAATTCCAGCCAATTCTGCGTTGAAAAAGTAAAACAGTGCTTCTTCCCTTCCGAGCTCTCCCGTGTGCCCAAACAGGGGTTTACCCCAACATATGGGGTATCAGCGTACTCAGGACAAATAGGACAACAACTGTTGGGGTCCAATTTCTCCTGTTACCCTTGGGAAAATACAAAACTGGGGGCTAAAAAATAATTTTTGTGGGAAAAAAAGGATTTTTTATTTTTACGGCTCTGCGTTATAAACTGTAGTGAAACACTTGGGGGTTCAAAGTTCTCACAACACATCTAGATAAGTTCCCTGGGGGGTCTAGTTTCCAATATGGGGTCACTTGTGGGGGGTTTCTACTGTTTAGGTACATTAGGGATTCTGCAAACGCAATGTGACGCCTGCAGACCATTCCATCTAAGTCTGCATTCCAAATGGCACTCCTTCCCTTCCGAGCCCTCCCATGCGCCCAAACGGTGGTTCCCCCCAACATATGCGGTATCAGCGTACTCAGGACAAATTGGTCAACAACTTTTGGGGTCGAATTTCTCCTCTTACCCTCGGGAAAATACAAAACTGGGGGCTAAAAAATAATTTTGGGGGGAAAGATTTTTTTTTTTATTTTCACGGCTCTGCGTTACAAACTGTAGTGAAACACTTGGGGGTTCAAAGCTCTCACAACACATCTAGATGAGTTCCTTAGGGGGTCTAGTTTCCAAAATGGTGTCACTTGTGGGGGGTTTCTACTGTTTAGGTACATTAGGGGATCTGCAAATGCAATGTGACACCTGCAGACCATTACATCTAAGTCTGCATTCCAAATGGAGCTCCTTCCCTTCCGAGCCCTCCCATGCGCCCAAACAGTGGTTCTCCCCACATATGGGGTATCAGCGCACTCAGGACAAATTGGACAACAAATTTTGGGGTCCAATTTCTCCTGTTACCCTCAGGAAAATACAAAACTGGGGGCTAAAAAATAATTTTTGTGGGAAAAAATTTTTGTTTTATTTTTACGGCTCTCCATTATAAACTTCTGTGAAGCCCTTGGAGGGTCAAAGCGCTCACCACACATCTAGATAAGTTCCTTAGGGGGTCTACTTTCCAAAATGGTGTCACTTGTGGGGGGTTTCTACTGTTTAGGTACATTAGGGGCTCTGCAAACGCAATGTGACACCTGCAGACCATTCCATCTAAGTCTGCATTCAAATGGCACTCCTTCCCTTCCGAGCCCTCCCATGCGCCCAAACAGTGGTTTCCCCCCACATATGGGGTATCAGCGCACTCAGGACAAATTGGACAACAAATTTTGGGGTCTAATTTCTCCTGTTACCCTCGGGAAAATACAAAACTGGGGGCTAAAAAATAATTTTGGGCGGAAAGATTTTTTTTTTAATTTTCACGGCTCTGCGTTACAAACTGTAGTGAAACACTTGGGTGTTCAAAGCTCTCACAACACATCTAGATGAGTTCCTTAGGGGGTCTAGTCTCCAAAATGGTGTCACTTGTGGGGGGTTTCTACTGTTTAGGTACATTAGGGGATCTGCAAATGCAATGTGACACCTGCAGACCATTCCATCTAAGTCTGCATTCCAAATGGAGCTCCTTCCCTTCCGAGCCCTCCCATGCGCCCAAACAGTGGTTCTCCCCACATATGGGGTATCAGCGCACTCAGGACAAATTGGACAACAAATTTTGGGGTCCAATTTCTCCTGTTACCCTCGGGAAAATACAAAACTGGGGGCTAAAAAATAATTTTTGTGGGAAAAAATTTTTGTTTTATTTTTACGGCTCTCCATTATAAACTTCTGTGAAGCCCTTGGTGGGTCAAAGCGCTCACCACACATCTAGATAAGTTCCTTAGGGGGTCTACTTTCCAAAATGGTGTCACTTGTGGGGGGTTTCTACTGTTTAGGTACATTAGGGGCTCTGCAAACGCAATGTGACACCTGCAGACCATTCCATCTAAGTCTGTATTCAAATGGCACTCCTTCCCTTCCGAGCCCTCCCATGCGCCCAAACAGTGGTTTCCCCCCACATATGGGGCATCAGCGCACTCAGGACAAATTGGACAACAAATTTTGGGGTCCAATTTCTCCTGTTACCCTCGGGAAAATACAAAACTGGGGGCTAAAAAATAATTTTTGTGAGAAAAAATTTTTGTTTTATTTTTACGGCTCTCCATTATAAACTTCTGTGAAGCCCTTGGTGGGTCAAAGCGCTCACCACACATCTAGATAAGTTCCTTAGGGGGTCTACTTTCCAAAATGGTGTCACTTGTGAGGGGTTTCTACTATTTAGGTACATTAGGGGCTCTGCAAACGCAACATGGCGTCTCATCTCAATTCCTGTCAATTTTGCATTGAAAAGTCAAACGGCGCTCCTTCCCTTCCGAGCTCTCCCATCCGCCCAAACAGTGGTTTACCCGCACATATGGGGTATCAGCATACTCAGGACAAATTGTACAACAACTTTTGGGGTCCAATTTCTTCTCTTACCCTTGGGAAAATAAAAAATTGGGGGCGAAAAGATAATTTTTGTGAAAAAATATGATTTTTTATTTTTACGGTTCTACATTATAAACTTCTGTGAAGCACTTGGTGGGTCAAAGTGCTCACCACACCTCTAGATAAGTTCCTTAGGGGGTCTACTTTCCAAAATGGTGTCACTTGTGGGGGTTTCAATGTTTAGGCACATCAGGGGCTCTCCAAACGCAACATGGCGTCCCATCTCAATTCCTGTCAATTTTGCATTGAAAAGTCAAACGGCGCTCCTTCCCTTCCGAGCTCTCCCATCCGCCCAAACAGTGGTTTACCCCCACATATGGGGTATCAGCGTACTCAGGACAAATTGTACAACAACTATTGGGGTCCAATTTCTTCTCTTACCCTTGGGAAAATAAAAAATTGGGGGCGGAAAGTTAATTTTTGTGAAAAAATATGATTTTTTATTTTTACGGTTCTACATTATAAACTTCTGTGAAGCACTTGGTGGGTTAAAGTGCTCACCACACCTCTAGATAAGTTCCTTAGGGGGTCTACTTTCCAAAATGGTGTCACTTGTGGGGGGTTTCAATGTTTAGGCACATCAGGGGCTCTCCAAACGAAACATGGCGTCCCATCTCAATTCCAGTCAATTTTGCATTGAAAAGTCAAATGGCGCTCCTTCGCTTCCGAGCTCTGCCATGCGCCCAAACAGTGGTTTACCCCCACATGTGGGGTATTGGCGTACTCAGGACAAATTGAACAACAATGTTTGGGGTCCATTTTCTCCTGTTACCCTTGGTAAAATAAAACAAATTGGAGCTGAATTAAATTTTTTGTGAAAAAAAGTTAAATGTTCATTTTTATTTAAACATTCAAAAAATTCCTGTGAAGCACCGGAAGGGTTAATAAACTTCTTGAATATGGTTTTGAGCACCTTGAGGGGTGTAGTTTTTAGAATGGTGTCACACTTGGGTATTTTCTATCATATAGACCCCTCAAAATGACTTCAAATGAGATGTGGTCCCTAAAAAAAAATGGTGTTGTAGAAATGAGAAATTGCTGGTCAACTTTTAACCCTTATAACTCCCTAACAAAAAAAAATTTTGGTTCCAAAATTGTGCTGATGTAAAGTAGACATGTGGGAAATGTTACTTATTAAGTATTTTGTGTGACATATCTCTGTGATTTAATTGCATAAAAATTCAAAGTTGGAAAATTGCGAAATTTTCATAATTTTCGCCAAATTTCCGTTTTTTTCACAAATAAACGCAGGTACTATCAAAGAATTTTTACCATTGTCATGAAGTACAATATGTCACGAGAAAACAATGCCAGAATCACTGGGATCCGTTGAAGCGTTCCAGAGTTATAACCTCACAAAGGGACAGTGGTCAGAATTGTAAAAATTGGCCCGGTCATTAACGTGCAAACCACCCTTGGGGGTAAAGGGGTTAAAGTCATACCCAAACCAGGCAAGGACCCCCATGTAGACCAGAAGATTATGTCAAAAATAATGTAGAACTGATTGGTAGTAGTATTACCCCAACTGGTGAACCCTGCAAAAGTTGGATTTGTTAAGGGTAGGGCGGCGGAGAAACACATACGAAAGGTACTAACTGTGTTGGACGGAGTGGGTTGCCGCAGCTAGTCGGGAGAGAAACCGGCTTTGCTGGCTCTGAATGCATAAAAAGATTTTGATAATGTTAGCTGGGACTGGCTGAGGGCAACTCTGGACTCGTTCAACATAAAGGGCAATTTTAGAATATACCTGGAGGGGGTGTATAGGGACCCGACAGCTAGAATACACACGCCAGGCTTCCTCTTTGAGCCATTTCATTTATATAAAGGGACCAGGCAGGGGTGCCTGCTGTCACCACTACTGTTCAACTTAGCTTTGGAACCCTTTGCTCGGTATATGGAAGAGTCAGACTTATTTGAGGGAATCGGGGTGGGCGCTAGCAGCACTAAAATATCATTATTTGCAGATGATGTCATCTTGTTTTTGTTCTGGCCACTGGAACAATTAGGAAATATCTTTTCGGTGAATACTCAGGCTATAAGGTCAGTATCGCCAAGAGCGAACTCTTGGAATTGGGGGACAAAACGCCTGCAGAACAATGGAAGAAACTAGGTTTACAACTACATATTGCAAAGACATATATCACCTACCTGGGAATTAAGATAGGCAGGCTCCCGACAACTATTTTCGCTAAATTATAGACCTCTCATCGAAAAAATGCTAGGAGAACTTCGGAGATGGCAGAATCTACCGCTATCTTTTCTGGGAAGATGCCATTTAATTAAAATGATCAGCTTTGCCAGACTACTATACCCATTACAGACATTACCCCTGATACTCAAACATCTAGATATAAACAAAATAAATAGAGCCTTTACCCATTTTTGTATGGGCGGGTAAAAGGCCCAGAATCGCATTGGGAAAACTGATGCTAAGTAGGAGTGAAGGTGGGATCAATTTTTCGAATGTCGGAGCCTACAACATAGCAAGTCTTTTTAGACATGTGATAGATTGGCTACAGGAGACTAACTGCTACTCTAATACTTAATAATCAGCTTTTGGTATTAAAGCGTTCTAAGTAATCACAGCATTATTATATTGAGTTTTATCAACCTTATTGTAAAGGTACCTTCACACATAACGATTTCGTTAACGATATAGTTGCTTTTTGTGACGTAGCAACGATATCGTTAACAAAATCGTTATGCGTGACATGACCAACGATCAGACCCCTGCTGGGAGATCGTTGGTCGCTGGGAGTGATCAGGACCTTTTTTTTGGTCGCTGATCACCCGCTGTCATCACTGAATCGGTGTGTGACGCTGATCCAGCGATGTGTTCACTGGTAACCAGGGTAAATATCGGGTTACTAAGCGCAGGGCCGCGCTTAGTAACCCGATATTTACCCTGGTTACCATTGTAAAAGTTAAAAAAAAAACACTACATACTCACATTCCTGTCACGTCCCCCGGCGTCAGCTTCCCACACTGACTGTGTCAGCGCCGGCCGGCCGTAAAGCAGAGCACAGCGGTGACGTCACCGCTCTGTTTTACGGCCGGCGCTTACACAGTGCAGGGAAGCTGACGCTGGGGGACGTGACAGGAATGTGAGTATGTACTGGTTGTTTTTTTTTTACTTTTACAATAGTAACCAGGGTAAATATCGGGTTACTAAGCGCGGCCCTGCACTTAGTAACCCGATGTTTAGCCTGGTTACCTGGGGACTTTGGCATCGTTGAAGACAGTTTCAACGATGACGAAGTTGTTCCCCTGATCGTTGGTCGCTGGAGAGAGCTGTCTGTGTGACAGCTCCCCAGCGACCACACAACGACTTACCAACGATCACGGCCAGGTCGTATCGTTGGTCGTGATCGTTGGTAAATCGTTTCGTGTAACGGTACCTTAAGTCCTGGGGTCAGATAATAGTCTAAATGCTTCTGCCAGATAATCCCCCCCCCCTCCCGTTCCTGTACCACTATCCCCCTCCCTCATCTGCCATGTGGATGACAAGGTCTGGACTGCTCTTTAGGGATTTTAGGGAATATTTACTTATAACGCTTTAATATCAAAAGCTGATAGACAGAATATTCTGAATAAATCAGAAAAAATTTTTAAGAGTTGTCAATCCCCTGATTGCCTTTTTCTATCACCTCCCCAAAATCCACAAGGATGCTAAAAGACTCGGAGACCCATAATTTAAGGGATAGGGTCCCTGACATCAAAACTTGAAAATTATGTGGATGTAGTGATGCGCACACATGTAGACCAACTACCCAGTTACTTGAGGGACTCCAGTCATCTAATCCGACTTACGAAGGACATCCCATATAAGAACACTTTTGTTTTCATTTCCATTCATTTCCGCCCTCTATTCCAGCATCCCACATTATTTGGGACTGGTGTGTTCTAAAACATTCAAAGATACTAAGTACTGCTTCAATTTCATTGCCACTTTTTCAGCCCAGAACAAGAGAATTCGTCGGGTTCTGAAAAAACATTGGGGCATACTTCTTAATGATCCCATATTGGGGAAGCTTCTTCCCAACAATCCCCTGATAACTTTCCAAAGGGCCCCAACATTAAAAAACATGTTGGCCCCCATCCGGCTAAAGAAAAATGAGGATTTGAATCCCTCTGCAAAAAGCCCAGACAAGGCTCCTATAGTGTAGATGTGGCATCCTGAGATGCCTATGTTGCTCCAGCATCAATCATGATGCAAAAACTTTTTCATCAGACAGTGGAAAGTTTCAAAATTGAGTTTCAAATCAATTACCATTTGACTTGCCAATCCAGTTTTGTCATCTATGTCATTACATGCAAATGAAAGAAATTATATGTGGGCAGGACAAAGCAACAGCTGCATAAAAGAATAAACTCGCACAGATATAATATAAAAGATGGATTTTTACAGCATGGCCTTTCCAGACGTTATGTGATATATCACAACAAAAGGATCTTCTTCAGGGTGATCCCTATTGACCATGCCCCCCTTGATAACCCTAATCGAGTCCAGACTCTTAACAGGAAAGAGATCTTCTTGATTCACAAGCTGAACACTATAAATCCCCATGGACTCAACGAAACAACTGATTTGTTCAATGGATTTGGATTTTTCTGTGGATTCTGCTCAATTCCCCTGTAGAACCTCATTTTTCCTTTGCACTTTATAATGGTAAAGATCTGACAAACAACTGCTCCTTGTTATGAAGAGCTTGTATCCATTCATTGTGGTTATTCTCGGCTTGCTGTTATTTATTATTATTATTATTTTAATTTTTGCAAAAACATTTTTAGAATTTTTTTTCAAAAATTATTATTATTTTTTTCCACTTTTATCTCTTTGATTTCACGGACTCTTGTGAAACTACCACAAAATAAAGTGATCCAATCAAATCCACCCACGGCTCAATATTTTAAAGCATCAGTAGCAGGGTCCTGACAAAGAATAAATGGGTTAACACCATAGGTTCAAGCACTCCCCCAGCTTGAAAAATGTATTCATTTATTTAACTAATTTTTTATTGTGTTTCTCTGTATTTAGATTTTTAAATGTATGAGCAGTGGTTTTAAGTGATATACTTGTTTATGTTTTACTAGATGGTGGCCCGATTCTAATGCATCGAGTATTCTAGAATATGCATGTCCACGTAGTATATTGCACAGCCCACGTAGTATATTGCCCAGCCACGTAGTATATTGCCCAGCCACGTGGTATATTTCCCAGTCACGTAGTATATTGCCCAGTCACGTAGTATATTGCCCAGTCACGTAGTATATTGCCCAATGACGTAGTATATTGCCCAACCACGTAGTATATTGCCCAGTCACGTAGTATATTGCACAGCCACGTAGTATATTGCCCAGTCACGTAGTATATTGCCCAGCCACGTGGTATATTGCCCAGTCACGTAGTATATTGCCCAGTCACGTAGTATATTGCCCATTGACGTAGTATATTGCCCAGCCACGTAGTATATTGCCCAGTCACGTAGTATATTGCACAGCCACATAGTATATTGCCCAGTCACGTAGTATATTGCCCAGCTACATAGTATATTGCACAGCCACGTAGTATATTGCACAGCCATGTAGTATATTGCCTAGCCACGTAGTATATTGCACAGCGACGTAGTATACAGCACAGACACGTAGTATACAGCACAGACACGTAGTATATTGGCCAGTCACATAGTATATTGCCTAGTCACGTATGTAACAGGTTAAAAAAGACTTAAAATAAAAAATAAACATATACTCACCTTCCGAGGGCCCCTTGTAGTTCTGTCGCCTGTGTGCGGTGCACGCAGCAGCTTCCGGTCCCGGGATTGGTATGAGCGCATGACCTGTGATGACGTCGCGGTCACATGACCGTGACGTCATGGCAGCTCCTTCTCGCATAGCATCCTTGGCACCGGAACCTGCCGCTTGCACTGCCGAGGACAGGGCGAGACGTAGGAGGGTGATAAAACGTTTTTTTTTTATTATTATAATTTGCAACATGCTGAATACGCAGCATCAATAGTAAAAAGTTGGTCACACAGGGTTAATATCTGTGTTAATGGAGTGCGTCACACCGCGGTCTATTAAGACTGGCATTAACCCTGTGTGAGGGCTGACTGGAGGGGAGTATGTATTTAAGTCTGATTCCCCACCCATTGGGTGCGGCGTTTTTTTGAAAGGAGGTGTCTCCATGTGTTTTCTTTTGCTATAAATACCAGATCCTGTATGTGTATGTGTATAGACTGTCCTGAGGAAGTGGTGTGATCACCACGAAACGCGTAGAAATAAAGTCTATTCTCTATTAGATCTATTTGGACTTCTCTGGTACATTATCCTGACAGGCGAGCAGTGCAGTCTGATGCCCCATTCACTTCATCTAGCAAAGGAGCAGCATTCACCGAGCGCCCCCGGCAATCGCGCCGGAAATACGCCCACCGGTGACCCGCATCACGTGATCGCGGGTCACAGGTGTGTTAGAATGACAACCGGAGGTCTCTTGGAGACCTCTATGGTTGACAGTGCCGGATTGCTGTGAGCGCCACCCAGTGGTCAGCGCTGATAGCAAGTGAGCAATTCTGCTATATAGAGGCGATCTGATCATGGTCTCTATGTAGCAGAGCCGATCAGGTTGTGACAGTTTCTAGTCTCCCACGGAGACTATTGAAGCATGCCAAGAGTAACAATGTTTTTAAAAATATAAAAAAATAAAAATATATAAAAGTTCAAATTACCCCCCTTTCTTTCGCCCCATTCAAAATTAAACAATAAAAAATTCAAACATACACATATTTGGTATTGTTGCGATCAGAATTGCCCGATCTATCAATAAAAAACGATTAACCTGATCGTTCAACGGAGTAGCAAGAAAAAAAGTAAAAAAAAGAGAATTACGTTTTTCGGGTTTTCAATAAATTGTATCTGTACCAAAATGGTATCATTAAAAACTTCTGCTCAGCATGCAGAAAATAAGCCCTCACCCAACCCGGGATCATGAAAAATGGAGACGCTGCGGGTATCGGAAAATGGTACAATATTGTGGGGGTTTTTTTAGCAAAGTTTGGAATTTTTTTTCACCACTTATATAAAAAAGAACCTAGACATGTTGGGTGTATATGAACTCATAATGATCTGGAGAATCATAATGGCAGGTCAGTTTTAGCATTTAGTGAACCTCGTAAAAAAGTCAAGCAAAAAACAAATGTGGGATTGCACTCTTTTTGCAATTTTACCGCGCTTGGAATTTTTTACCCATTTTCTAGTACACAACATGGTAAAACCAATGGTGTTGTTCAAAAGTACAACTTGTCCCGCAAAAAACAAGCCCTCACATGGCCATATTGACAAAAAAATAAATAAAATATGGCTCTGAGAAGAAGGGGAGCAAAAAACGGAAAACCGAAAAAAGCTGTGGGGGTTAAAAACCGCCAATACGCCTTTTAACAGGCAGCAATTAAGGATACTTATGCCTCAGTGTTGATTTTTAATGGTGCTGAGAAGTAAGTGTATAGCGCCCCCCAGATTCGGAATTTCTCCGGGGTCTCGGCTACCAGGTGGTACCTGAGACCCCAGAGAACATGATTCGGGTCGATTTTTACCGACCTCAGTGTTGCAATTGCCGTTATTAACGGAATAACGGCAACCACAAAAAAAAAATCAGATTTCCCATTTAATTTCTCTCTCCTCTGACGTGATTGCACATCGGAGGAGAGAGAAATTGGGCCCCCCAATCCCCTGCCCTCCCTGTACCTCCGGAGTCCCTGCATCCCCCAAGAAGTCCCCTGAGCAGTCAGCTTCTTTGGGGAAGAAAATGTCGGGCGCATGCGCAGTGCGCCCCCCGAGATCTTCCGGCCGTCACCCGGCAACAATAGGAAATTTTTCCCGTTGGTTCATTTTGATCACCAAGATAGAACCTATCACAGTGATCAAAATAAAAGTAAATAAAACCCCCCTTTATCACCTCCTTAGTTAGGGAAAAATAATAAAATAAAAAGAAGAATTTATTTCAATTTTTCCATTAGGGTTAGGGTTAGGCTAAAGTTAGGGTTGGGCTAAAGTTAAGGTTGGGGTAAAGTTAGTATGGTTAGAGTTAGGGGTGTATTGAGTTTAGGGATGTGGTTAAGGTTGGGATTAGGGTTAGGGGTGTGTTGGGGTTGGGATTAGGGTTATGGTTAGGGTTAGGGGTGTGTTGGGGTTAGGGTTGTGGTTAGGGTTTGGATTAGGGTTAGGGATGTGTTGGGGTTGGGATTAGGGTTAGGGTTGTGTTAAGGGTTGGGATTAATGTTAGGGGTGTGTTGGGGTTAAGGTTGTAGTTAGGGGTGTGTTAGGGTTGTGGTTAGGGTTTGAGTTAGAATTGGGGGGTTCCACTGTTTAGGTACATCGGGGGTCTCCAAATGCGACATGGCACCATCATTGATTCCAGCCAATTTTGGGCTCAAAAAGTCAAACGGTTCTCCCTCCCTCCCGAGCCCTGCCATGCGCCTAAAAAGTAGCCTTCCCCCACATACGGGGTATTGACGTACTCAAGAGAAATTGCTCAACAAATTTTGTGGTCCATTTTCTCCTGATACCCTTGATACAGAGGATGGGTCGAGGGAAAGCTTTTTGAGGATGGGTGTGATTGAGGCATGTTTGAAGGATGAGGGGAAGACACCATTTGCAATTGAAAGGTTGAACAGATGTGTTAAGGTTGGAATGAAGACTGCGGCAAGGTTAGGGATGAGGTGGGACGGGAGCGGGTCAAGCATGCAAGTGGTGAGATGTGATCTTGACAGAAGCGTGGAGAGCTGATCTTCTGTCATGGTGGAGAAGCTGGTTTTGGAAGAACAGGGCTGAGCAGTCAAGAGGAGAGGCATTGGGCGCTGTGGGCCAAAGATTTATCTGATGTTACTGATCTTCTGCTTAAATCGAGAGGCAAAGTCTTCAATGAAAATGAAAGGAGAGAGAGGAGTTGCTAGGGGACAGAGTAAAGAATTGAAAGTGTTGAAAAGCTGTTTAAGGTTGTGAGACAAGAAGGATATGAGAAGTAAGTTTGTTTTGCGGCACTGAGCGTGGACTTGAAGCTGGCCAGCAACCCTGGAAGCCCGTCTCAGTTCTTTGGTTCGGCTTGTCAGTCAGGGTTGCCTGTTGATTGTACGAGTTTTGTTGTGCATGAGGGTGGTAGCTGAATCGAGTGCTGCTGGTATTGTGGTGATGTATAAAGTGGCAGCAGCATCTGTGTCAGGTAAGGAAGCTATGTCTGTAAGAGGGAGAAGGGACTCAGAGAATGAGTGTAAATTGAGGTATTTGAGATTTCTGTGAGGGTGGGTGAGTTTCTGGAGTGGGGTTGCGCACTAGGAGAGGAGAGGGAAGAGAATGCCAGTAGGTTGTGGTCAGACAGGTGGAGGGGTGAGTTAGTGAGATTAGTAAGGGAACAGAGGCGAGTGAAGATAAGGCCCAGCGTGTGGCCATCTTTGTGAGTTGCTGCGGAGGACCACTGAATGAGGCCAAAGGAGGCAGTCAGTGATAAAAGTTTACAGGCAGCTGAGGTGGAAGTGTCAATGGGGATGTTGAAGTCACCCATGATGATAGTGAGGATGTCAGCAGAAAGGAAATGAAGTAGCCAGGTGGTGAAGTGGTCGAGAAAGGTGGAGATGGCTAGTTCTGGGGCGCAGTAGTAAAACAAAAGTGTGAAACAACTGAAAATATGTCTTATATTCTAGGTTCTTCAAAGTAGCCACCTTTTGCTTTGATGACTGCTTTGCACACTCTTGTCATTCTCTTGATGAGCTTCAAGAGGTAGTCACCGGGAATGGTCTTCCAACAATCTTGAAGGAGTTCCCAGAGATGCTTAGCACTCGTTGGCCCTTTTGCCTTCACTCTGCGGTCTAGCTCACCCAAAACCATCTCGATTGGGTTCAGGTCTGGTGACTGTGGAAGCCAGGTCATCTGGCGTAGCACCCCATCACTCTCCTTCTTGGTCAAATAGCCCTTACACAGTCTGGAGGTGTGTTTGGGGTCATTGTCCTGTTGAAAAATAAATGATGGTCCAACTAAATGCAAGTCGGATGGAATAGCATGCCGCTGCAAGATGCTGCGGTAGACATGCTGGTTCAGTATGCCTTCAATTTTGAATAAATCCCCAACAGTGTCACCAGCAAAGCACCCCCACTCTATCACACCTCCTCCGTCATGTATCACAGTGGGAACCAGGCATGTAGAGTCCATCCGTTCACCTTTTCTGCGTCGCACAAAGACACGGTGGTTGGAACCAAAGATCTCAAATTTGGACTCATCAGACCAAAGCACAGATTTCCACTGGTCTGATGTCCATTCCTTGTGTTCTTTAGCCCAAACAAGTCTCTTCTACTTGTTGCCTGTCCTTAGCAGTTGTTTCCTAGCAGCTATATTACCATGAAGGCCTGCTGCTGCCCAAAGTCTCATCTTAACAGTTGTTGTAGACATGTGTCTGCTGCTAGAACTTTATGTGGCATTGACCTGGTCTCTAATCTGAGCTGCTGTTATCCTGCGATTTCTGAGGCTGGAGACTCGGATAAACTTATCCTCAGAAGCAGAGGTGACTCTTAGTCTTCCTTTCCTGGGGCGGTCCTCATGTGAGCCAGTTTCTTTATAGTGCTTGATGTTTTTGCCACTGCACTTGGGGACACTTTCAAAGTTTTCCCAATTTTTCGGACTGACTGACCTTCCTTTCTTAAAGTAATGATGGCCACTCATTTTTATTAGCTGCTTTTTTCTTGCCATAATACACATTCTAACAGTCTATTCAGTAGGACTATCAGCTGTGCATCCACCAGACTTCTGCTCAACACAACTGATGGTCCCAACCCCATTTTTAAGTCAAGAAATCCCACTTATTAAATCTGACAGGGCACACCTGTGAAGTGAAAACCATTCCCGGTGACTACCTCTTGAAGCTCATCAAGAGAATGCCAAGAGCATGCAAAGCAGTCATCAAAGCAAAAGGTGGCTATTTTGAAGAACCTAGAATATAAGGGTATGTGTCCACGTTCAGGATTGCATCAGGATTTGACGCAGGTAAAATCTGCACCAAATCTGCACCTGAGGTCACTGGCAGGTCACCTGCGTTTTTCATGCGTTTTTTTACGCGTTTTTCATGCGTATTTTGACTCTTTTTCATGCGGATTTGTGTGTGTTTTTGTAAGCTCAATAAAGATTTACCAAAAAAAAAAGGTGATGTCATTTCTTGTCCAACCTCTTCATTTACATACTCCATTGAAGTATAATGTTTACACACACAGACAGATAGATGATAGATAACAGATAGATAGATCGATAGATAGATAATAGATGATAGATAGATAGATGATAGATATGGGATAGATAGATAGTATATAGATAATAGATAGATCTATCGTATCTATCTATCGTATCTATCGTATCTATTATCTATCTATAAAAATATCTATCGATAGATATATCTATAGATAGCTGGATAGATATATTGATAGATAATAGATAGATAGATGATAGATAGATAATAGATAGATACGATAGATAGATAGATAATACCAAGCCCGATGTTTAGTATATCTATGTATCTATAGATATATCTATCTATAAATATATCTATAGATAGATTATTAATCTATCTATATAATCATCTAAGGGGTACTTCCGTCTGTTTGTCTGTCTGTAACGGAAATCCCGAGTTGCTGATTGGCAGTCCGGCCGCGAATTTTGGCTATGCAGCATCAATAGTAAAAAGATATAATGGTAAAAGTAATACAAAAAAAATAAAAAATCATGCTATTCTGACCTTCCGTTGCCTCCGCAGCTTTCCTGCTCCTCCCGATGCTCTCGGCAGCTTCCGTTCCCAGAGATGCATTGTGAAATTACACAGATGACTTAGCGGTCTCTGGCAAAGACCACTAAGTCATCTGGGTAATTTCGCAATGCATCTCTGGGAACGGAAGCTGCCGGCCGCATCGCGAGGAGCAGGACAGCTTCTGTGGACGACGGAAGGTGAGTATATAACTATTTTTATGTTAATTCTTTTTGTGGGCTGTGTTATTTACTACGTGGCTGCTATATACTATGTGGCTGCTATATACTACGTGGCTGCACTATCTACTGCCTTGGCTGTGCTATATACTACATGGATGTGCGATCTACTGCATGGGCTGTGCTATATACTACGTGGGCTGTGTTATATACTACATCGCTGTGCTATATACTACGTGGCTGTGCTATATACTACGTGGCTGCTATATACTACATGGCTGTGCTATCTACTGTGTGGGCTGTGTTATATACTACGTGGGCTGTGTTATATACTACATCACTGTGCTATATACTACGTGGCTGCTATATACTACGTGGCTGCGCTATCTACTGTGTTGGCTGTGCTATATACTACGTGGCTGTGTTATATACTACGTGGGCTGTGCTATATACTACATCGCTGTGCTATATACTACATCGCTGTGCTATATGCTACGTGGCTGGGCAATATACTACGTGGCTGCTATATACTACGTGGCTGTGCTATATACTACGTGGTTGTGCTATATACTACGTGGGCTGTGCTATACACTATGTGGCTGTGCTATATACTACATCGCTGTGCTATATACTACGTGGCTGTGCTATATACTACGTGGCTGTGCTATATACTACGCGGCCGGCCGTGACCAATCAGCGATATTGGCGCGGAATTTAACCCCCACTCACAGTGCGACGTACATACATACATACATATTCTAGAATACCCAATGCCTTAGAATCAAGCCACCATCTAGTATATATATAATCGTTTAAGGGTCTGTTTGTCTGTAACAGAAATCCCGCGTTGCTGATTGGTCGCAGGCGGCTGGCGCGACCAATCAGCGACAGGTGCAGTCCAGCCGTGAATTGGCGCCTGATTTAAACCACGCTTCGCTGATTGCTCGCGCCTGGCCGGCCGCGACCAATCAGCGATATTGAAGCGAGATTTAAACACCACTTCGTAAATAAACTACATACATATTCTGGAATACCCGATGCATTAGAATCGGGCCACCATCTAGTAGATATGTAATAGCAAGGCCGATGTTTATGAATGAACGTTTAATTTAAAAAAAAAATGTCGTGGGCTCCCGCGCAATTTTCTGCATCAGAGGGGGAAAGCCGACGGCTGGGGGCCAATATTTGTAGCCTGGGAATGGGGTAATACCCATGGCCCCTCTCTAGGCTATGAATATCAGCCCGCAGCTGTCTGCGTAGACTTTACTGGCTATAAAGATAGGGGGACCCCCCCAAAAAAAGACGTGGGGTCCCCCTATATTTTATAGCCAGGAAGGCTACGCAGACAGCTGAAGGCTGATATTCATAGCCTAGAGAGGGGCTATGGTTATTGCCCCCCGGCTACAAATACCAGCCCGCAGCCGCCCCAGAAATGGCGCATCTGTAAGATGCGCCAATTCCGGCACTTAGCCCCTCTCTTCCCACTCCCGTGTAGCGGTGGGATATGGGGTAATAAGGGGTTAATGTCACCTTGCTATTGGAAGGTGACATTAAGCCGGGTTAATAATGGAGAGGCGTCAATAAGACGCCTATCCATTATTAATCCTAGAGTAGAGAAAGAGTTAAAAAATAAAATAAAGACACAGCCAGAAAAAGTATTTTAATATTCTTAATTTAACTATACTTACCAAACTCAATCACCTGCAAAAAATTAAAAATAATAAACCGTATACTACCTGTCCGCCGTAGTCCAATTAATGACGAGTGGCCCATGATGATCTCCCCTATAGAACAGTGACATCTCGTGATGTCACCGCTTTATAGACCTCCAGTGACACACTGACAGGAGACAATGGCTCCTGCAGTGCATCACTGAGGTTACCTGAGTTCAGGGTCTCACTGTCACGCTGTAAGCGGCGTTAAAGGGGCAGGACGGCGTACTGGGACCCGCACCTGACCCTACCACTTTAATGGGGCCCTGGCTTTCCCTTATCTCGGGGGTACCTATGAAGGTTAGGAGGCCCGAGCCGCCATCGTATCCCTGTCTCCTGTGCAGGCCCTATCAGTGGCCCCCTTTCCCCCCAAAGGAGGTGGAGTGCACCCGTGTAATAATACAACAAATAACAGGGTAAACAGACAAGGTAACTAAAAGATTCAAACTCACTAAATGCTCACACAATCACAGAGGAAACAGAGAAGGGAAGAGAAGGAATAAACTTAGGAAGGAAAACAGGTTTAACAGGCAACCAAAACTGCAGACACCAATCTCTTTAAATAAACCTCCAACACCAACACCTCTCTCCATCAACCTCCAGCCAGGCAGTAGAACTGATCACTGACAATAGCTGAAGTCAGGACTGGGTCTATATAGAGGATCAGATTACAAAATCCAGTTCAGTTGAGAGAGACTTAGCTCTCAGCAATAAGGTTAACTCCTGCACTGCTGGCACTAAGCAGCCAGGTCAGAATATAGGTGAAGAACTTCTGTTCACAGTGTGTGAATGAGGCCCAGAGCGCTGCGGTTCTCTGGAACCTATCTGTCGCGGTAGCCCCGTGACACTCACTTTATGGCATTACTGCGTGGAAACTTTCTCACACAGCGGTGCCAGAAGTGAGACTAGGGACAATTTTCTCACAGGGGCGTAGGAATAAATTGTGGGGAATACTGTTGTGAATTCCGTTCTTGGGCTCCCTCTTGTGGTTTCAAGTGGTATGGCTGCTCCTTCAGCTGCTTCCACTGATTGTCTTTTCTGCTCGGCTATTTATGCCTGGCTCTTTCTTCAGCCAGTGCCACTTGTAAATGGTTCCTGGTTGGATTCACATCTCTTTGGATTTCCCTGTTATCCTGACCAGTTCAGCAAAGCTAAGTCCTTGCTTGCTCTTTTCTGTCCACAGGTTGTGGACTTATCCGTTCTGTGCTTGCTATGTTTGTCCAGCTTGTCAGTATGATTTCATTCTGTTGCTGGAAGCTCTGGGAAGCAGATTTACCCTCCACACCTTTAGTCAGGTGTGGAGATTTTTGTAATCTCTGCGTGGATTTTTGTAGTGTTTGTTACTGACCGCACAGTAGTCCATCCTGTCCTCTCTATCTAGCTAGACTGGCCTCCTGTGCTTATTCTGGTTTCATTCTGTGTATGTCTTTTTCCCTCTCCTCTCACAGTCATTATTTGTGGGGGGCTAATCTATCCTTTGGGGATTTTCTCTGAGGCAAGATAGCTTTCCTGTTTCTATCTTTAGGGGTAGATAGCTCTTAAGCTGTGACGAGGTGACTAGGGAGAGTTAGGAGCATCCCACGGCTACTTCTAGTGTTGTGTTGAGCTTAGGGACTGCGGTCAGTACAGATACCACTTCCTTTAGAGCTCGTTCCATGTTGCTCCTAAACCACCAGATCATAACAGAATACATTGTGGAAGGATACCTTCCATCTTTGTATTCCTGGAGAGCGGTCGCATCAGCTGATGCTGATGCTCTCCACGGGAGATTGTCGTGGGACACTCGTTTTAATTGGATTTGTGTGGAGCAGGGAGTATAGTGTTTATTATTTTAATATTTTTTACAGGTGACACTGGCTTCGGGGATCAAAGTGACAAGTGATGGTGAGTATGTACTCTATGTTATATGTACTGTTTGTCTATATGTATTGTAGCGTGGCTAAAGGGTGTGTAGTCGACGGGAGGTATGTATCACATAGGTGGCTTGTCGCTGTGATGTAGCCCGGAGTGTTTTCTTTATTTCACATAACAATGTATATTTATGTTTTTCAGGACCTGTGGTGATGTCAGACCACATGTCTACTCATGTGATGAGTTCCTGAGTGTGGTTAGCTCTATATAAGACAGGCTAATGCTTTACACAAGAGATATGTGTGGAGGTGAAACCCTCCTGAGTGTGTTAAGGCTTTAGGACTGAGCCTGAAGGACTGGACCTTTGTTTTCTTCCCTGAGCCAAAGGCTATTTGTTTTCTGTTATTTTTGCCATGTGGTTTATGAAGCAATAAACCCTGTGAACTTTTAAAGGAACGTGCCTCCTGAGTGTCAGCCGTTGCACCTGAGTGAGTGAAATCCCTACAATTGGTGGTAGACGTGCGGGCAGCGTTCCCAGTGGAGACGTAAGTCTATTATTTAATGTCCTGGGTCAAGTCTGTTGCAAGCCAGCAAGCATTGCCGGGGAAAATGGAGGACCTGCTGAAACACTTGGTCCAGTTGCAGTCACAGCAGGAGCAGCGGTAGCAGATACAGCAAGAGACCAACAAGCGGTTGATGCAGCAGATACAACAGAGCCAGCAGGAGCAACGGCAGCTGATACAACAGAGCCAGCAGGAGCAACGGCAGCTGATACAACAGAGCCAGCAGGAGCAATGGCAGCAGTTACAACAGAGCCAGCAGGAGCAACAGCAGCAGATGCAGCTTCTGGCAACCGCCATCCAGGGCAAGACGTGCGCCCCAACCCCAGGTCTGGCTGATGACACCCACGTCCGGAAGATGGTAAGACGCGCATTGCAGAAAATGACCTCCGGGGATGATGTTGAGGCCTTCCTATCGGTGTTTGAGAGGGTCGCTGAGAGGGAAAAATTTCCGCCAGAGCAGTGGGCAGAGGTACTGGCGCCATACCTGACAGGAGAACCCCAGAAGGCGTACTATGACTTGACCTTGCAGGATGCCAAGGAGTATCACAAATTGAAAGCCGAGATTCTCGCACGTTTGGGGGTGACACTGACTGTCAGGGCACAGCGAATTCACTGCTGGGCCTATCACCAGGACAAACCACCTCGCTCCCAAATATTTGATCTGTTGCACCTGGTCCAGAAATGGCTGCAGCCAGAGTCATCTACAGCTGCACAGATGGTAGAACGGGTGATGATGGATCGGTTTGTCCATTCCCTCCCGAGGCCTATACAGTCTTGGGTTGTCCAGGGTGATCCCCAGAATGCCGACGAGCTGATCGGACTGGTTGAGAGATACCAAGGGTTGGAAGGCTCCTTCGGGAGGCAGCCCATGCCGTACTGGGGGTCCCAGAAGGGAGTTGAGTCACAAAAAGGGGTGGGGCGTCCAAGGTCACAAAGGGCGGGGGAGGTGGTGCCCAAGGTCCCTACGGGTGATATTATTTGCTGGAGGTGCCACAAGCCAGGACATATAGCTGCCCGTTGTTCCCAGACCACTGAGCAGATGGACTGCAGCATGGGACGCTGTAGTTCATACTATGCGTATCCAGCCTGCAGTGTGAACTCTCCGCCCAACGAGCATCCTCAAGCGTGTCCCGTAAAGGTGAATGGTCGAGCAGTAACGGCGCTGTTAGACTCGGGGAGCTTAGTGACCCTGGTGAGGGCCACTTTTCCTCTTCACCTGCTCCCGGGAAAGAAGGTCGGAGTGCGATGCATACATGGTGATGCAAAGGATTACCCTGTGGCCAGGGTGGACATTTAAACGGCATATGGCACTGAGTCCCATATAGTTGGCGTCGTTCGGGACTTGTTGCACCCTATAATTATTGGCTGGGATTTCTGTTTGTTTTGGGATTTGTGGGGAAAAGGTTCTGAGCTCCCTAGCAAGAGTAGGGAACCAATGAACCCTGGAAGGGTGTCACCACACCCAGAGGCAGACAGGTTTCCTTTTTGTGTTCTGGTTGGGGATGAGGAGGAAGTGTCCCCTGCATCTGGCATTCTGGAGTTAGAGGTAACCGGTGAAAATTTTGGGACTGCCCAACATAGGAACCCCACTCTGAGGGAAGCCTTTAATAATGTCACAGTTATTAATGGGGTTGTACAGGAGCTGGGGGCAGACACAAGAGTTCCATATTTTCTGATGAGTGGGGAGTTGTTGTACCGGGTCACGAAAATAAAGGAGCTGGTAGAGCAGTTGGTAGTGCCGGGTCCATATAGACGGAAGGTGTTGGACATGGCCCATTCACACATCTTGGGTGGACACCTAGGGGTGGAAAAAACGCAGGAACGGGTTGTGCAGAGGTTCTATTGGCCTTGGTGTCACCGGGAAATAATGAACTATTGCAGGTTCTGCCCTACATGTCAGCTAACTGCTCCCACTCCTCATTTCCGGAACCCCCTTGTGCCATTGCCCATTATTGAGGTGCCGTTCGAGAGAATTGCCATGGACTTGGTCGGTCCCTTAGTTAAATCAGCCCGGGGCCATCAGTATATATTAGTCATCCTGGACTATGCCACACGCTATCCTGAGGCAATTCCCTTGAGAAATTCTTCCTCGAAGAGTATAGCCCGTGAGTTGGTCCATGTGTTTTCCCGGACAGGTCTGCCGAAGGAGATCCTGGTGGACCAGGGGACACCTTTCATGAGCAAAGTGATGAGGGAGTTATGCAAAGTCTTGAAAATCTCCCAGTTGAGGACTTTGGTGTACCATCCCCAGTCAGATGGCCTTGTTGAGAGATTTAACAAGACACTGAAGAGCATGCTGAGAAAAGCTATAGAGAAAGACGGTAGAGACTGGGATTGTCTCTTACCATATCTGATGTTTTCCATTCATGAAGTTCCACAGGCCTCCACAGGGTTCTCACCGTTTGAGCTTCTATATGGCCGACATCCGCGAGGACTCCTGGATATAGCCAAGGAAACCTAAGAAGCCAAAGTCACGCCCCACAGAAGCGTCATTGATTATGTGGCCCTGATGCAGCAGAGGATTGCAAAGGTGATGCCTATCGTGAAAGAACACCTCCAGGCACAAGAAGCTCAGGCCAGGGTCTACAACCGGTCTGCAAGAGTTAGGCAGTTCAATCCGGGAGACCGAGTTCTTGTGTTAGTTCCGACGGTGGAGAGCAAGTTCTTAGCCAAATGGCAAGGGCCATATGAGGTCGTCGAGAAACTTGGTGAGGTAAATTATAAAATTCACCAACCAGGAAGACGGAAACCATTCCAAGTTTACCATGTCAACCTCATCAAGCCATGGCAAGATAGAGAGCCGGCAGTAACTCCATCTTTGTTAAGCAACCCAGAAGGTGAGGTTGAAGCGGTTACTATAGCGGAGACGCTATCGAAGACCCAGAAACAGCAGTGCCGGGAGTTACTCCAGAAAAACAGGGACCTGTTTTCAGAGTTGCCAGGATACACGAAGGTCATAGAGCACGAGGTCCTAACAGAGTCACATGTGCGGGTGAACGTGAAGCCCTATCGTATTCCTGAGGCTCATCGAGAAGTAATCTCCAAGGAGGTGGAGCGTATGTTGAAGCTTGGAGTCATTGAGGAATCCAAGAGCGGTTGGTCGAGCCCAATTGTCCTGGTCTCAAAACCTGATGGAGAGTGGAGGTTTTGCAACGACTATCGGAAGTTGAATGAGGTCTCCAAGTTCGACGCTTATCCCATGCCCCGCGTTGATGAGCTCATCGAAAGGCTTGGGCACGCCAGATATATAACCACCTTGGATTTGACGAAGGGGTATTGGCAGATCCCCATGGCACAGGAAGCCAAGGAGAAGATGGCGTTTTCTACACCAGATGGATGCCTCCAGTATGTCCGGATGCTGTTTGGCCTACAGGGAGCTCCGGCGACCTTCCAGAGGGCTATGGATACAGTCCTTGCACCCCATAAGCCATACGCTGCTGCGTACCTGGTTGATATCGTCAACTTTAGCCCGGACTGGGAGAGTCATCTGGAAAAAGTCCAAGCGGTGTTTGATGCTTTAAGAGAGGCGGGGTTTACAATAAACCCAAAGAAGTGTGCCTTGGGTAAGGAAGAAGCTAAGTACCTAGGATATATAGTGGGTCGTGGAGAAATAAAGCCCCAAATCAGGAAAGTGGAGGCAATCCAAACATGGCAAGAACCACTCTCCAAAAAGCATGTTAAAGCCTTTCTGTGGATCGTGGGATATTACAGGAGGTTCATCCCGAACTTTGCCACAGTGGCTGCGCCTCTGACTGATCTGCTAAAGGGGACAAAATCAGTGATGGTTAAATGGTCCGAAGAGACAGAGTCAGCCTTCCAAGAATTGAAAGGGGCTCTATGTAAGCAACCTGTTCTGATGGCCCCAGATTTCAAGAAAGAATTTATTCTTCAGACTGATGCCTCCGATGTTGGGGTAGGAGCAGTCCTTTCCCAAGAGCTACATGGGGAGGAGCATCCTATTCTCTATCTGAGTAGAAAACTGTCCTCATCTGAGAAGAACTACTCAGTCGTAGAAAAAGAGTGTTTGGCCATAAAGTGGGCGGTGAACACGTTACGGTACTATCTGCTGGGTCGTAAGTTCAGACTAATATCCGACCATGCTCCACTTAGATGGATGAGGGAAACAAAGGGTAGAAATGCTAGGGTCACCCGTTGGTTCTTAGCCCTGAAGGACTTCAGTTTCCATGTGGTACATAGGGCCGGAAAGCTGCACGGTAATGCGGATGCCCTATCAAGAATCCCTTGTTTAGTGGGGGAAAGTGCCAAGCCCCACGGCTTTAGGCAGAGGGGGAGGTATGTAGCGTGGCTATAGGGTGTGTAGCCGACGGGAGGTATGTGTCACATTGGTGGCTTGTCGCTGTGATGTAGCCCGGAGTGTTTTCTTTATTTCACATTACCATGTATATATATATATGTGTTTCAGGACCTGTGGTGATGTCAGACCACATGTCTAATCATGTGATGGGTTCCTGGGTGTGGTTAGCTCTATATAAGACAGGCTAATGCTTTACACAGGAGATATGTGTGGAGGTGAAACCCTCCTGAGTGTGTTAAGGCTCCAGGACTGAGCCTGAAGGACTGGACATTTGTTTTCTTCCCTGAGCCAAAGGCTATTTGTTTTCTGTTATTTTTGCCATGTGGTTTATGAAGCAATAAACCCTGTGAACTTTTAAAGGAACGTGCCTCCTGAGTGTCAGCCGTCGCACCTGAGTGAGTGAAATCCCTACAGTATGTACTGTATGTATGTGTTGTATGGTGTATGTTGCATGTTGTATGGTGCATGTTGCATGTCGCATGTTATAGCATGTTGTCGCATGTCACATGTTGTCACATGTCACATGTTGTTGCATGTTGTCGCATGTTGCTGCATTTCGCATGTTGCTGCATGTCGCAGCATGTCACATGTTGTCGCATGTCACATGTTGCATGTCGTCGCATATCTTCACATGTTGTCGCATGTTGCATGTTGTCGCATGTTGTCACATGTTGTCGCATGTTGTCGCATGTTGCATATCGCATGTTGCATGTCGCATGGTGCATGGTGCATGTTGTCGCATGTTGCATGTCGCATGTTGTCGCATGTTGCATGTCACATGTTGTCGCACGTCGTCGCATGTAGCATGTCGCATGTTGCATGTCATCACATGTTGTTGCATGTTGTTGCATGTTGTCGCATGTTGCATGGTGTATGTTGTATGGTGCATGTTGTGTGTTGTATGTTGTGTGTTGTATGTGCAAACAGTCTAGACAAGTCCAGCTCTGCTACATCTGGATGCCTGACATCCAGATGTAGCAGAGCCGGTAGATGATCGCCGGAGATAACTCTCCAGCGATCACCTACACTACAGCGTTCTCACAATCAGCTGATCATCTGTTTGCGAGAACCAGACTAGTGACCGGAGATAACTTCCGGTCATGTGCACGGCAGTTCTCGCGATAACATAAGTTATCGCGAGAACTGCAGTGGACGAGGGACTTCCGGCGGCGGGACCGGTGAGCCGGCAGACATGCGTAGTAAGCTGTGTTTACGCAGTTTCTACGCATGTGACTAATCATTAGATGCGATTTTATTGCATCTAATGATAGTCTATGGTAAATTTATGGCGCGGCGACGGAGCATCGCCGCTTTGTAAACAGACATGCTGCGTTCTGAAAAGACATGCCGCATGTCCGTTTACGCTGGTCTGCCGCCTGCATGTTTTGCCGCATTTGTGGAGACGGGATTTCATGAAATCCCCTCCACTATGCTGTAATGCAGCGTCAAACACGCAGTGTTTCCTGAACGTGGAAACATACCCTAAGACATAAGTATATAATTCCAAATGTGTTAATTCATAGTTTTGATGCCTTCAGTGTGAATGTACAATTTTCACAGTCATGAAAATACAGAAAAATCTTTAAATGAGAAGGTGTGTCCAAACTTTTGGTCTGTACTTGTACATTAAAATGTAAGTGTTCTGGGTTCGGTATCGGACCTCGAACTTTACTGTTCAGGTTCACTCTTCCCTAATGGATGCCTTATGCTAATTGTATTGCTTTCCCACTTACTGTAGTGATTTAGCTTTTGAAGTTGATGGAGACAGATCTTGCTGATAAATCTGTAGTCATTATAACTCATCTAAATCTTAAGAAAAATATGTTTTCTTTTCAGATACTGTTCTTTCCAGTCTTGGAGTTTTGCCCAATGAGTTCACCATTGTTCTGCTTTGACATGTGGCTTGGTGATTACAGAATATAGGACTTAATTACATGTGCAGTTCTGAAAACTGGGTAATTATGCCACCGGTACACCAGCCAATGACAGGCAGCTATCCCCATGACTGTGAGTGCTTTCAACAGCAGGGAATGAGCTTCAGATCAGTGAATTAGAGGCACATAACAGAGTTGTAACTCAAATTACATCCAGTAATGTGAGCTTCCTGGCTTTTGAGAATGTCCTAGGGAGAAGATGGAATGGAAGAAAACATGATTGGCTGCATGGAAATGTTCAAACAACGGGGTGTTCATTAACTGTTATCAGAGCTGTTAGGATGCTGCGTATTCCAACTATCATCAAACATTGAACATGTTAACAGTCACCTCATCCTAATAAGACATAAAATTAATATCTTGATTTTCATTTGTGCAAATAGTAAAAAGCAGACTCTTGTGTCTGACTTTTTTAAGAGAATTCAATCAGTATGTGTCCTCCTTTCCAATGTGTCTTTCAACATCTATGAACTATATTCCACCACCTATCATCTGCAAAGAGAAATGTATTCTTAAATGCTGAATATTAATAACTAGGGTTGAGCGAAACGGATTGGACAATTTAAAAAAATCACGACTTTTGGCAAAGTTGGGTTTCGTGAAACCTGACCCGATCCTAGTGTGGGATCGGCCATGAGGTCGGCAATCTTCGCGCCAAAGTCGCGTTTCGTATGACGCTGTCAGCGCCATTTCTCCTCCAATGAAGGCGGACGCAGAGTGTGGGCAGCATGATGACATAGGTCTCGGTTCCCACCATCTTAGAGAAGGGCATTACAGTGATTGGCTTGCTTTCTGCGGCGTCACAGGGGCTGTAAAGGGGTGTGCACGCCGACCGCCATCTTACTTCTGCCGATCTTAGCATAGGGAGAGGTTGCTGCAGCTGCATCAGAAGAAGGGATATAGTTAGGGAGGGAAGATTAACCCCGAAACTGCTTGTGCTGTTGCGATTTCCACTGTCCAACACCACCTTTTCTTTGCAGGGACAGCGGAGTTTTTTTTTTGTGCATCAGCCCTGTAGCTTATTAGGCTGCCCTATAAGGCTCCCTGATAGCTGCATTACTGTTTGTACGCCGCTGTGCAAACCAACTGCTTTTTTAAAAGCAAAAATCCTGTTGCTCCTTTCTGCACAGTTCTCTTGTTTCTTTGTCCACACTTTTGTGTGCAGCAGTCCTTTTTATTGCTGCCATACTTGTCCTGAGATCATTGTAGGGAGATTAAAATTGTACTACAGCCCTTGTATTTTTTGATAAATCTGCCAGCCACGTTGTGCCACTTACATTGTGTAGTGTAATACACAGGGCCTGTTTTTTGCTGCAGTCTCCCCCCCCAAAAAAGGGAGATTGAAATTGACAACAAGTTTCTATACGTCAGTTCTGTTTGTCGTATATCTGCCAGCCACGTTCTGCCACTTACATTGTGTAGTGTAATACACAGGGCCTGTTTTTTGCTGCAGTCTCCCCCCAAAAAAAGGGAGATTTAAATTGACAACAAGTTTCTATACGTCAGTTCTGTTTGTCGTATATCTGCCAGCCACGTTCTGCCACTTACATTGTGTAGTGTAATACACAGGGCCTGTTTTTTGCTGCAGTCTCCCCCCCAAAAAAGGGAGGTTTAAATTGACAACAACTTTATATACACCTTCTACTTTGTTTAACAGTACCATATAATGGTTGTTATTTTGGTTAGATTTTCCAAAAAAATGAGGAATTTTGATGGAAGAAGCTGTGGGCGGTCGTTGCCAGCTGGTACTGATGGCGGTGGTGGTGGTGGAGCAGCATCTGGTGGTAGTGGGAAAAGCAAAATAGCACCTAAGGCTGGAGGTGTTGAGCCAGCGTCATTGTCTGGCTACACAAAGCCTTGAAGGCTCCCTTATCTGGGAGTAGGAAAACCGCTTTTAAAGCCGGAGAACCGGGAAAAAGTTTTGGCTTTCCTTGCTGACTCAGCCTCTAGCTCTTTTGCCTCCTCTTCAGAAAGTTCGAAATATAAAAGCAGCGAGTCGTCAGTGGATGCTCCCAATCAGGAACAAGTCGCTTCCCTGTGTCCTTCACCCAAAGCAAAAGTGAAGGATGCGGTAGGCGACACTACAGTTTACTCCATGGAGCTCTTTACACATACTGTGCCAGGGTTAGAAAGGGAACTAGTTAACAGGCCATTACAAGATGAATCGGACATGGAGTGCACAGATGCACAGCCACAGCTAGATTATTATGCTGTGCCATTGACTCAGATCACTACATTGCCCTCGCAGTGTATTGAGACAGAATCTGACCCTGATGAGACTATGGTGCCCCGTCCCGAACGCTATAGCACCTTACATGGTGACACAGAGGAAGGTGCACATGACATTGAAGAGGAGGTGATAGATGACCCAGTTGTTGACCCAGATTGGCAGCCATTGGGGGAACAGGGTGCCGCTGGCAGTAGCTCTGAAGCGGAGGAGGATGATCTGCAGCAGGCATCTACATCGCAACAGCTTTCATCTGGCAGGCCCGTATCTGGGCAAAAATGTTTGACAGGCCTGGATCTCTGGCAGGGAAGACGTGGCGTGCTACAGCTCCTGCTCCCAGTCCACAAAAATCTCCTTTCCACCACAGGAGAAAGCTTCCTAGAGGGTGTGGAGGACACCCCAACACCGAGAGAATGTGCAGGCTTGAATTTCGAGTGCGGAGGATCGGGCACACCTGAGGAGTGCAGGACGGGTGCAGGCGCGCCTCTTCACAGAAAACAACAGGCGCCATCTTTGCCTTACCTTTTCCCGCCTGCGGCCTCGGGGGCTCCTGTGATCGTGGCCGGCGGATCGCGGAGGAGGCGGAATTACCTGTGGCCGTGACACCCGGTGTGGGGGAGACTGTCTGGGAGTGTGCTGTCCCGCTTGCCGGAGAGAGAGGCAACATCGCTGGGAGCGATGTGAGCCAGCGCTCGTGTACCTGCGGAGGCGCAGGAGAGCTGCAGGGGGCCTGGAGGGCCTGGACGGAGCGAAGGAGGACAGGGAGACGTGTGGTTAGTCTCCCTGCATGCCTTGCCGGCTACACACATCGCAATCACCGCGCTTACCACCCCCGCCAGTGCTCTATATAGACACACTTGTTGCACCCTGGAGTGTCCTGCTTGCTGGTCCCCAGTGGAGAGTGACTAGCTGAGGGCATGTGAAATCACCTGCTACCGGGAGTGGACCTTGTGAGGTGGGGGGAGATTGATGCCTGCCTGCACACCTATTTAGATAAAGAGGACCCCCGGAACGATCCCTGGCATAGCTGGTACTGCCATATAATAACACCCACATGCGCTGACTGTGTGTTCTCCTTCGCTGGGTGCGTTCTGGTTCTCCCTGACTCCCACCATGACAGAACGCTGAATGCACCATAACACCTGTACCACCATTTAGGAACTCTGCTTTCATTATTTAGTAATCTAATCTTCTACCCAGCCATTTGGTGGTAATCCCCACCATTAATATGCTCACTTAGCTCTTCTCTTTCCCTATGCACGAGTGGTGACCCTATCAGCACACGCTATAAGTATAAATGATGGCTAAAACAAATAAAGAGCATGTTACAAGCTTGGAGACAGCCCTTTACCAGGGCAAACAGGGTGAGATGGAAAAATTTTTGAAACATAAATCTGAATCAACCCGGGCTACCCCAAAAAACTCTCACTTAAATACAGGCACGGATGAGCGCGTTGATGACTCAGACTCGAGTGACGAAGCCTCAGGCAGTGATCTTGCCCAATCTGACTCGGGCAAGCTCTCTAGATCTTTCCTGAAAAAATCGTTAGCCCAAGCCATGAAACCACTGGTCGCTGAAATATCTGGTATGAGAGCAGATCTACTACAAATTGGTAACAGGGTGGAGTCTCTGGAGACATCTCAGACCTCCCTGATTGCCCACTCTAATCACATGAAGGACCACTTAGACTTCCATAGAGCACAACTAAATACTTCGCTTCTGGCCCTGGAAGACCAGGAGAACCGGAGTCGCAGGAAAAATATTAGAATCAAGGGTCTACCTGAGAGTGTCTCCACAGAAATATTAGAAAAGGCAACAAAAGAGATCTTTGCCCTAGTTCTCCCACAGGAGAGATGCAACCAGATTGTTATAGAAAGAGTGCACAGATCCCTCAGTCCCAAACCAAAATCTGCCGATCCCTGTTGTGATTAGGTAATTCAGAACCACAATGGACCTGGTGGTTAAGAGCACACAAGTGACCTGATAGTTACAAATGAAATAGGACAAGCTCTGAGACGTGGGAACTCTGCTGACCGCAATCCCTAATCCTATCATACCACACTAGAGGTAGCCGTGGATTGCGCCTAACGCTCCCTATGCAACTCGGCACAGCCTGAGAAACTAGCTAGCCCTGAAGACAGAAAAATAAGCCTACCTTGCCTCAGAGAAATTCCCCAAAGGAAAAGGCAGCCCCCCACATATAAAGACTGTGAGTAAGATGAAAATACAAACACAGAGATGAAATAGATTATAGCAAAGTGAGGCCCGACTTACTGAATAGACCGAGGATAGGAAAGAGAGCTTTGCGGTCAACACAAAAACCTACAAACAACCACGCAGAGGGGCAAAAAGACCCTCCGCACCGACTAACGGTACGGAGGTGCTCCCTCTGCGCCTCAGAGCTTCCAGCAAGCAAGAAAAACCAAAATAGCAAGCTGGACAGAAAATATAGCAACAAAAATAACAAGCAGAACTTAGCTTATGCTGAGCAGACAGGCCACAGGAACGATCCAGGAGAAAGCAAGACCAATACTGGAACATTGACTGGAGGCCAGGATCAAGGCACTAGGTGGAGTTAAATAGAGCAGCACCTAACGACTTAACCTCATCACCTGAGGAAGGAAACTCAGAAGCCGCAGTACCACTCACATCCACCAACGGAAGCCCATAGACAGAATCAGCCGAAGTACCACTTGTGACCACAGGAGGGAGCTTGACCACAGAATTCACAACAGTACCCCCCCCTTGAGGAGGGGTCACTGAACCCTCACCAGAGCCCCCAGGCCGATCAGGATGAGCCATATGAAAGGCACGAACAAGATCAGCAGCATGGACATCAGAGGCAAAGACCCAGGAATTATCTTCCTGACCATAACCCTTCCACTTAACCAGATACTGGAGTTTCCATCTCGAAACACGAGAATCCAAAATCTTCTCCACTATATACTCCAACTCCCCCTCCACCAAAACCGGGGCAGGAGGATCAACAGATGGAACCATAGGTGCCACGTATCTCCGCAACAACGACCTATGGAATACGTTATGGATGGAAAAAGAATCTGGAAGGGTCAAACGAAAAGACACAGGATTAAGAACCTCAGAAATCCTATACGGACCAATGAAACGAGGCTTAAACTTAGGAGAGGAAACCTTCATAGGAATATAACGAGATGACAACCAAACCAAATCCCCAACACGAAGTCGGGGACCCACACAGCGTCTGCGATTAGCGAAACGTTGAGCCTTCTCCTGGGACAAGGTCAAATTGTCCACTACCTGAGTCCAAATCTGCTGCAACCTGTCCACCACCGTATCCACACCAGGACAGTCCGAAGACTCAACCTGCCCTGAAGAGAAACGAGGATGGAACCCAGAATTGCAGAAAAATGGCGAAACCAAGGTAGCCGAGCTGGCCCGATTATTAAGGGCGAACTCAGCCAACGGCAAAAAGGACACCCAATCATCCTGATCAGCAGAAACAAAGCATCTCAGATATGTTTCCAAGGTCTGATTGGTTCGTTCAGTCTGGCCATTAGTCTGAGGATGGAAAGCCGAGGAAAAAGACAAATCAATGCCCATCCTAGTACAAAAGGCTCGCCAAAACCTCGAAACAAACTGGGAACCTCTGTCAGAAACGATGTTCTCTGGAATGCCATGTAACCGAACCACATGCTGGAAGAACAATGGCACCAAATCAGAGGAGGAAGGTAATTTAGACAAGGGTACCAAATGGACCATCTTAGAGAAGCGATCACAAACCACCCAAATGACCGACATTTTTTGAGAGACGGGGAGATCCGAAATAAAATCCATAGAGATATGTGTCCAAGGCCTCTTCGGGACCGGCAAGGGCAAAAGCAACCGACTGGCACGAGAACAGCAGGGCTTAGCCCGAGCACAAATCCCACAGGACTGCATAAAAGAACGCACATCCCGCGACAGAGACGGCCACCAAAAGGATCTAGCCACTAAATCTCTGGTACCAAAGATACCAGGATGACCAGCCAACACCGAACAATGAACCTCAGAGATAACCTTATTCGTCCACCTATCAGGGACAAACAGTTTCTCTGCTGGGCAACGATCAGGTTTATTAGCTTGAAATTTTTGCAGCACCCGCCGCAAATCAGGGGAGATGGCAGACACAATTACTCCCTCTTTGAGAATACCCGCCGGCTCAGATAAACCCGGAGAGTCGGGCACAAAACTAGACAGGGCATCCGCCTTCACATTTTTAGAGCCCGGAAGGTACGAAACCACAAAGTCAAAACGGGAGAAAAACAGCGACCAACGAGCCTGTCTAGGATTCAACCGTTTGGCAGACTCGAGATAAGTCAAGTTCTTGTGATCAGTCAAGACCACCACGCGATGCTTAGCTCCTTCAAGCCAATGACGCCACTCCTCGAATGCCCACTTCATGGCCAGCAACTCTCGATTGCCAACATCATAATTTCGCTCAGCAGGCGAAAACTTCCTGGAAAAGAAGGCGCATGGCTTCATCACCGAGCAATCAGAACCTCTTTGCGACAAAACAGCCCCCGCTCCAATTTCAGAAGCATCAACCTCGACCTGGAACGGAAGCGAAACATCTGGTTGACACAACAAAGGGGCAGAAGAAAAACGACGCTTTAACTCTTGAAAAGCTTCCACAGCAGCAGAAGACCAATTGACCACATCAGCACCCTTCTTGGTCAAATCGGTCAATGGTTTAGCAATACTAGAAAAATTACAGATGAAGCGACGATAGAAATTAGCAAAGCCCAGGAACTTTTGCAGACTCTTCAGAGATGTCGGCTGAGTCCAATCATAAATGGCCTGGACCTTAACAGGGTCCATCTCGATAGTAGAAGGGGAAAAAATGAACCCCAAAAATGAAACCTTCTGAACACCAAAGAGACACTTTGATCCCTTCACAAACAAATAATTAGCACGCAGGACCTGGAACACCATTCTGACCTGCTTCATATGAGACTCCCAATCATCCGAGAAGACCAAAATGTCATCCAAGTATACAATCAGGAATTTATCCAAGTACTCTCGGAAGATGTCATGCATAAAGGACTGAAATACTGATGGAGCATTGGCAAGTCCGAATGGCATAACTAGGTACTCAAAATGACCCTCGGGCGTATTAAATGCAGTTTTCCATTCATCGCCCCGTTTAATACGCACAAGATTATATGCACCACGAAGATCTATCTTGGTGAACCAACTAGCCCCCTTAATCCGAGCAAACAAATCAGATAGCAGCGGCAAGGGGTACTGAAATTTGACCGTGATTTTATTTAGAAGGCGGTAATCAATACAAGGTCTCAGTGAACCATCCTTCTTGGCCACAAAAAAGAACCCTGCTCCCAATGGCGATGATGACGGGCGAATATGACCCTTCTCCAAGGATTCTTTTACGTAACTCCGCATAGCGGCGTGCTCAGGTACAGATAAATTAAACAGTCGACCTTTAGGAAACTTACTACCAGGAATCAAATCGATAGCACAATCACAATCCCTATGCGGAGGTAGGGCATTGGACTTGGGCTCATCAAATACATCCCGGTAATCAGACAAGAACTCTGGGACCTCAGAAGGGGTGGATAATGAGATAGACTGAAATGGAACATCACCATGTACCCCCTGACAACCCCAGCTGGACACAGACATTGATTTCCAATCTAATACTGGGTTATGGACTTGTAGCCATGGCAACCCCAACACGACCACATCATGCAAATTATGCAACACCAGAAAGCGAATATCCTCCTGGTGCGCAGGAGCCATGCACATGATCAGCTGGGTCCAATGCTGAGGTTTATTCTTGGCCAAAGGCATAGCATCAATTCCTCTCAATGGAATAAGACACTGCAAGGGTTCCAAGACAAACCCACAGCGCCTAGCAAACTCCAAGTCCATCAAATTCAGGGCAGCGCCCGAATCCACAAATGCCATGACAGAATAGGAAGACAAAGAGCAGATCAAAGTAACGGACAAAAGAAATTTCGACTGTACCGTACCAATGGAGGCAGACTTAGCGAACCGCTTAGTACGCTTAGGACAATCGGAGATAGCATGAGTGGAATCACCACAGTAGAAACACAGCCCATTCCGACGTCTGTGTTCTTGCCTTTCAGCTCTGGTCAAAGTCCTATCGCACTGCATAGGCTCAGGTTTATGCTCAGATAATACCGCCAAATGGTGCACAGATTTACGCTCACGCAAGCGTCGACCGATCTGAATGGCCAAAGACATAGACTCATTCAGGCCAGCCGGCATAGGAAATCCCACCATGACATCCTTAAGGGCTTTAGAGAGACCCTTTCTGAAAATAGCTGCCAGCGCACATTCATTCCATTGAGTGAGCACGGACCACTTTCTAAACTTCTGACAATAAATCTCAATCTCATCCTGACCCTGACACAGAGCCAGCAATTTTTTCTCTGCCTGATCCACTGAATTAGGCTCATCGTACAGTAATCCGAGCGCCAGAAAAAACGCATCAATATTACATAATGCAGGATCTCCTGGCGCAAGGGAAAATGCCCAGTCTTGAGGGTCGCCATGTAATAAAGAAATAATGATCTTAACTTGTTGAACTGGGTCACCAGAGGAGCGAGGTTTCAAAGCCAGAAACAGTTTGCAATTATTTTTGAAACTCAGAAATTTAGCTCTATCTCCAGAAAACAAATCAGGAATAGGAATTCTTGGTTCTAACATAGAATTCTGAGCCACAAAGTCTTGAATATTTTGTACTCTTGCAGTGAGATGATCCACACATGAAGACAGACCTTTGATGTCCATCACTACACCTGTGTCCTGAACTACCCAAATGTCTAGGGGAAAAAAAGGCAAAACACAGTGCAAAGAAAAAAAAATGGTCTCAGAACTTCTTTTTTCCCTCTATTGAGATGCATTAGTACTTTGGGCCTCCAGTACTGTTGTGATTAGGTAATTCAGAACCACAATGGACCTGGTGGTTAAGAGCACACAAGTGACCTGATAGTTACAAATGAAATAGGACAAGCTCTGAGACGTGGGAACTCTGCTGACCGCAATCCCTAATCCTATCATACCACACTAGAGGTAGCCGTGGATTGCGCCTAACGCTCCCTATGCAACTCGGCACAGCCTGAGAAATTAGCTAGCCCTGAAGACAGAAAAATAAGCCTACCTTGCCTCAGAGAAATTCCCCACAGGAAAAGGCAGCCCCCCACATATAAAGACTGTGAGTAAGATGAAAATACAAACACAGAGATGAAATAGATTATAGCAAAGTGAGGCCCGACTTACCGAATAGACCGAGGATAGGAAAGAGAACTTTGCGGTCAACACAAAAACCTATAAACAACCACGCAGAGGGGCAAAAAGACCCTCCGCACCGACTAACGGTACGGAGGTGCTCCCTCTGCGTCTCAGAGCTTCCAGCAAGCAAGAAAAACCAAAATAGCAAGCTGGACAGAAAATATAGCAACAAAAATAACACAAGCAGAACTTAGCTTATGCTAAGCAGACAGGCCACAGGAACGATCCAGGAGAAAGCAAGACCAATACTGGAATATTGACTGGAGGCCAGGATCAAGGCACTAGGTGGAGTTAAATAGAGCAGCACCTAACGACTTAACCTCATCACCTGAGGAAGGAAACTCAGAAGCCGCAGTACCACTCACATCCACCAACGGAAGCCCATAGACAGAATCAGCCGAAGTACCACTTGTGACCACAGGAGGGAGCTTGACCACAAAATTCACAACAGATCCCCCAAGGGATGTGATATGTGGCTTATTGAATTATCTTGATACTTTCACCATCCAATCAGCTTCCAGAGACACCAAATCTATCTCTTATGAGAGGGCTCCTGTTCAGATAAACCAGGATATAGCTCCGTCAACTCTAGCAAAACGAAGGACCCTTAAATCACTTCTAGATGTTCTGCGCTCCAATAAAATACTTTATAAATGGCTGTTCCCGTTTGGTCTGACGGTATATGGAGGTGGGAAACAGGTTACTGTTAGGAGCCCAGAGGATCTGCCCAGAGTGTGGGATACCTTTAATATAGCTGAAATGGACATTCCCTCGTGGTTGCCCTTAGACATGGACCCTCACTCGCCTTCTTCCCTTCATGCCTTTACGGGGGGACAGGGCAACTGGTCGCCAGTGAAAAGACACCTGTCTCCTAAACAAGGGAGAAGCGGAATGAAGAAGAAACCTCCCCCCTGAGTTGGTCCAGCAATTCTTGGATACATCACATAATGCGTGGCCTTATGAGATCCTCCTCGCCGTAAACATACTTTGGATCTGTTTCGTTCAATATGTTAACTGTTTGCTTAATATTACTTGATAATATTTTTTCTTCATAATTCACAGACTGCAACTCGTGCATCCGTTACGATTCTGCCTATCTGCTATGGGAGTAAGTTTTCACCCCTATCTCTGCAGCGGATGGGTATTCCCTTTGTATATATAAGTTGTTTTGCCTTCCTAGTTACTGTTAATACTACTGTATTGTTCTCATTGGTTTGTTGGTATGGAAAACATACAAAAGTCCTTCTACCTTCTATCTTTTACAGCATGAGCAGTAACAACCCACTAGCCACAATAAGAATAATAATAATAATCTTTATTTATATAGCGCCAACATATTCCGCAGCGCTTTACAGTTTAACAGTTTCAAACACAAAAGTCATAAGCAGTGGCGTAACTACAAAGTTAGGGGCCCCCCCGTTCCCCCGTCCCCCCGTCCCCCCGTCCCTCGTCCCTCATACTCACCTGTCTTCCCACTGCACGGCCGTGCCGACATCCCTCGCGCTCTGTCCCGACTCCAGACGGCGGCGCCGGCGCAGCACCTTCTTCCTGCTTGAGCGGTCATGTGACACCGTTCATTAAGATCATGAATATGCGCATATTCATGATCTTAATGAGCGGTGTCACGTGACCGCTCAAGCAGGAACGAGCTGCAGTGCAGACGCCGAGACCATCGCTGGAGCAGGGTGAGTATTCAAGGCAGCGGCGGCGGCGGCGGCGGGGAAGGGGGGGGAGGCCCTGGAGCGGGGGGAGGCACTGCCAGTCCGAGCCTGCCTGCCTGGCCCGGGCCCCTGACCTGCCGGGCCCGGTCGCACTGGCGACCGCTGCGACCGCGGTAGTTACGCCACTGGTCATAAGTAACAACGTTAACAATACAATAATTAAAGCAAAATAAGACGACCCTGCTCGTGAGAGCTTACAATCTACAATGAGGTGGGGGAGATACAAAGTACAGGTGTGTATTTACAATGATGTATTTACAATCATGGTCCAGCCATCTTCAGGGGTTGGGGAATAGATGGGGATAGTGAATGGGCTACACACACACAAACATAACATAACTTTGATTAGTGAACGTGATAGGCCGCTCTGAACAAATGTGTTTTGAGCGAGCGCCTAAAACTATGCAAATTATGGATGGTCCTAATATCTTGGGGTAGAGCATTCCAGAGGATTGGCGCAGCACGGGAGAAGTCTTGGAGTCGGGAGTGGGAGGTACGGATTAGTGCAGAGGTTAGCCGAAAGTCATTTGCAGAGCGCAGTGGTCTGTTAGGCTGATAGACAGAAATGAGGGAGGAGATGTAAGGGGGTGCCGCACTGTGGAGTGCTTTGTGGGTGAGAACAAGTACTTTGAATTGTATCCTGTAATGAATGGGCAGCCAGTGTAACGACTGGCGAAGAGCGGACGCGTCCGAGTAACGATTAGCCAGATGGACGACCCTGGCTGCTGCATTAAGGATGGACTGGAGAGGGGAAAGTCGAGTGAGGGGGAGGCCAATTAATAGAGCGTTACAGTAGTCCAGGCGGGAGTGGATCAGGGCGACCGTGAGGGTTTTAGCTGTCTCCATGGTGAGAAAAGGGCGGATTCTAGAGATGTTCTTTAGGTGTAAGCGGCACGAGCGGGCAAGAGATTGTATATGGGAGGTGAAGGAGAGATCGGAGTCAAACATAACACCCAGACAGCGCGCCTGCTGCCGGGGTGTTATTATGGTGCCACCCACGGAGAGGGAAATGTCAGATTTAGGGAGGTTAGTAGATGGTGGGAGCAGAAGAAGTTCAGTTTTGGAGAGGTTGAGTTTCAGATAGAGAGCGGACATGATGTTGGAGACTGCGGACAGACAGTCAGTGGCATTCTGTAGTACAGCGGGGGTAAGGTCAGGGGATGACGTATATAGTTGTGTGTCGTCGGCATAAAGATGGTACTGAAAGCCAAATCTGCTGATGGTCTGTCCAATTGGGGCCGTGTAGAGAGAGAACAGAAGGGGGCCAAGGACTGAGCCCTGAGGTACCCCAACAGTGAGAGGAAGAGGAGATGAAGTGGAGCCAGAGAACAGAACACTGAAGGAGCGGTCGGAAAGATAGGAGGAGAACCAGGAGAGAGCAGTGTCCTTAATGCCTAGTGACTGGAGCCTAGAGAGCAGGAGAGGGTGGTCAACAGTGTCAAAAGCTGCAGAAAGGTCGAGAAGAATGAGCAGAGAGTGGTCACCATTACGTTTTGCTGTCAGAAGGTCATTGGTCACTTTGATGAGTGCAGTTTCTGTCGAATGTAGGGGGCGGAAACCGGACTGTGAAGGGTCTAGGAGGGAGTGAGTGGAGAGGTAACGGGTAAGGCGGGAGTATATCAGGCGCTCCAAGAGTTTAGAGATGAAGGGGAGATTGGAGACCGGTCTGTAGTTGTTTGTGCAGGATGGGTCGAGGGTGGGTTTCTTTAGTAATGGAGTAATGATAGAGTGTTTGAAGGAGGAGGGGAAAATGCCAGAGGAGAGGGAGAGATTAAAGATTGTAGTTAGGTGACTTGTGACAACTGGAGAGAGAGACTGGAGGAGATGTGAGGGAATGGGGTCGGTAGTGCATGTAGTCGGACGAGAAGAGGAGAGGAGCTTGGAGACTTCTTCTTCTGTGATGGGATCGAATGTGGAGAGTGAGCCAGAGGCAATGAGGGGAGGGATGGGAGTCACTGAACTTAGTTGTTGGGAGCGGATTTCCTGACGGATATTGTCTATTTTCTCTATAAAGTGGGAGGCCAGGTCACCAGCACAAATATCTGTGATAGGGGCTTGTGCTTTTGGCCTGAGGAGGGAGTGAAAGGTGTCAAAAAAGTTTCTTGGGGTTGTTGGATAGTGAGGAGATCAGAGTGGTAAAGTAGGTCTGTTTAGCGAAGTGAAGGGCAAAGTTATAGGTCCTTAACATAAATTTGAAGTGTATGAAGTCTTCTGGTGTGCGTGTTTTCCTCCATAAGCGTTCAGCACACCTAGAGGATCGCTGGAGAAATAGTAGTTACCTCATATAATGTTAAGGGCATACGATCACCATGCAAGAGAAGTCAAATCATGAATCTTTTACACTCCAAAAAATCCCATATTGCCTTTCTGCAAGAGACACATTTTAGGGGGGCAGGGTCCCGGACATGTCCAGATCTCGCTACCCAACTTGTTTCCACAACACAGGGGGCTCGGCCTCCAGAGGAGTGAGTATAGCCATAAAAAAAAATGTACCCTTTGTGTCGGATGATAGCCTATCGGATCCAAAGGGTAGATATATCATGCTAAAAGGCCTCTTAGCAAACACTAAAGTCACTGTTGTGAATTCTGTTGTCAAGCTCCCTCCTGTGGTCATGAATGGTACTTCGGCTGGTTCTGTCCATGGACTTCCTCTGGTGGTTGTGAGTGGAGCTGCTGCTTCTGAGTTTCCTTCCACAGGTGACGAGGTTAATTCGTTAGCTGGCTGCTCTATTTAGCTCCACTTAGATCATTGCTCCATGCCACCTGTCAATGTTCCAGTATTGGTCTTGTTCTCTCCTGGATCGTTCTTGTGACCTGTCTTCCCAGCAGAAGCTAAGTTCCTGCTTGCTTTTCTCTGGTTTGCTATTTTTCTGTCCAGCTTGCTATTTTGATTTTGTCTTGCTTGCTGGAAGCTCTGGGACGCAGAGGGAGCGCCTCCGCACTGTGAGTCGGTGCGGAGGGTCTTTTTGCGCCCTCTGCGTGGTCTTTTTGTAGTTTTTTGTGCTGACCGCAAAGTTACCTTTCCTATCCTCTGTCTGTTCAGTAAGTCGGGCCTCACTTTGCTAAATCTATTTAATCTCTGTGTTTGTAATTTTCATCTTTACTCACAGTCATTATATGTGGGGGGCTGCCTTTTCCTTTGGGGAATTTCTCTGAGGCAAGGTAGGCTTTATTTTTCTATCTCTAGGGCTAGCTAGTTTCTTAGGCTGTGTCGAGTTGCATAGGGAGCGTTAGGAGCAATCCACGGCTATTTCTAGTGTGTGTGATAGGAATAGGGATTGCGGTCAGCAGAGTTCCCACGTCTCAGAGCTCGTCCTATATTATTGTAACTATCAGGTCTTTCCGTGTGCTCTTAACCACCAGGTCCATAATTGTCCTTACCACCAGGTCATAACAAGTCACCTTATGTAATCTTTATGCACCGAATAGGGACCAGGTTGGCTGGCTATGTAAAACACTAAACACGTTAAAATTATTTTCTGAGGGTCTTTTAATAGTGGGAGGGGATTTCAACGTATCTCTTAACCCATTTTTAGACACAACATCTGGCAGGTCTGCTATCTCCCAAAAAACTTTGAAAAAATTACACCTCTCCTTACAAGCCTTAAATCTACTAGATCCCTGGAGAACTCTTTTTCCCTCCTGTAGAGACTATACCTTTTTCTCTCACCCGCATAATAGTTACCATAGGATCGACTATTTGCTAACACAATCATCAAATCTCCCATTGGTAAAATCTGCAAAAATTGACATTATCTCCCTTTCGGACCACGCTCGCATTTTTCTTGAGTTAACCATCTCGACTTTACCGCTACCAGCTAGGACTTGGACTCTAAATGAGACTTTGCTTGATTCTAGTTTTCAAATTACAAAATTGTCAGACACTCTTGACCCTTATTTCCAAGAAAATATACAATCAGGCCCACATATACCTATGGTGTGGGAGTCTCATAAAGCGGTTATGAGAGGTGAGCTCATTGCTTTGGGTTCATACTTAAAGAAAGAGAGGTTAAAACAGACAATGTCTATCTTACACCAAATCAATTCTCTTGAAAAGATACACAAAAGGTCTCAGGTGAGTAGGACCCAAGGGGAATTGATAACTCTAAGGGTACCGTCACACAGTGGCACTTTGGTCGCTAGGACGGCACGATCTGTGACGTTCCAGCGATATCCTTACGATCTCGCTGTGTCTGACACGCTACTTCGATCAGGGACCCCGCTGAGAATCGTACGTCGTAGCAGATCGTTTGAAACTTTATTTCGTCGCTGGATCTCCGGCTGACATCGCTGAATCGGCGTGTGTGACGCCGATTCAGTGATATCTTCACTGGTAACCAGGATAAATATCGGGTTACTAAGCGCAGGGCCGCGCTTAGTAACCCGATATTTACCCTGGTTACCAGTGTAAATGTAAAAAAAACAAACACTACATACTTACATTCCCGGTATCTGGTCATGTCCCTCGCCTTCAGCTTCCCACACTGACTGGTGAGGGCCGGCCAGCCGTAAAGTACAGCGGTGACGTCACCGCTCTGCTTTCCGGCTGTCCGGCGCTCACTGTCAGTGCAGAGAAGCACAGCGCCGAGGGACGCAACAGGAATGTAAGTATGTAGTGTATTTTTTTTACGTTTACGCTGGTGTTATGTAGGCAATCCAGTGACACAGTGTGCCAGCAATCAGAGCACATACAGTGATTTGATAATAACCCAAAAACAATAGAACGAGCTCTGAGACGTGGAATCTCTGTAGACCACAATACCTGAACCTATCCTAAACACAACTAAAGGCAGCTGTGGATTGCGCCTGTCACTACCTATGCAACTCGGCACAGCCTGAGGAGCTGACTAGCCTGAAGATAGAAAAACAAGCCTGACTTGCCTCAGAGAAATACCCCAAAGGAAAAGGCAGCCCCCCACATATAATGACTGTTAGCAAGATGAAAAGACAAACGTAGGGATGAAATAGATTCGGCAAAGTGAGGCCCGATATTCTAGATAGAGCGAGGATAGCAAAGAGAACTTTGCAGTCTACAAAAAACCCTAAAGCAAAAAACCACGCAAGGGGGGCAAAAAGACCCACCGTGCCGAACTAACGGCACGGCGGTGCACCCCTTGCGTCTCAGAGCTTCCAGCAAAAACGAATAGACAAGCTGGACAGAAAAAGTAGCAACAAAAGCAAAGAAACACTTATCTAAGCAGAGCAGCAGGCCACAGGAAAGATCCAGAAGCTCAGGTCCAACACTGGAACATTGACAAGGAGCAAGGAAGACAGAATCAGGTGGAGTTAAATAACAAAGCAGCCAACGAGCTCACCAGAACACCTGAGGGAGGAAGCTCAGAAGCTGCAGTACCACTTGTGACCACAGGAGTGAATTCAGCCACAGAATTCACAACAGTACCCCCCCCTTGAGGAGGGGTCACCGAACCCTCACCAGAGCCCCCAGGCCGACCAGGATGAGCCACATGAAAGGCACGAACAAGATCTGGAGCATGGACATCAGAGGCAAAAACCCAGGAATTATCTTCCTGAGCATAACCCTTCCATTTAACCAGATACTGGAGTTTCCGTCTAGAAACACGAGAATCCAAAATTTTCTCCACAATATACTCCAATTCCCCCTCCACCAAAACCGGGGCAGGAGGTTCAACAGAAGGAACCATAGGTGCCACGTATCTCCGCAACAACGACCTATGGAATACATTATGTATGGAAAAGGAGTCTGGGTGGGTCAGACGAAAAGACACAGGATTGAGAATCTCAGAAATCCTATACGGACCAATAAAACGAGGTTTAAATTTAGGAGAGGAAACCTTCATAGGAATATGACGAGAAGATAACCAAACCAGATCCCCAACACGAAGTCGGGGATCCACACGGCGTCTGCGATTAGCGAAAAGTTGAGCCATCTCCTGGGACAAGGCCAAATTGTCCACTACCTGAGTCCAGATCTGCTGCAACCTGTCCACCACAGAATCCACACCAGGACAGTCCGAAGACTCAACCTGTCCTGAAGAGAAACGAGGATGGAACCCAGAATTGCAGAAAAATGGAGAGACCAAGGTAGCCGAGCTGGCCCGATTATTAAGGGCGAACTCAGCCAACGGCAAAAAGGACACCCAATCATCCTGGTCTGCAGAAACAAAACATCTCAGATATGTCTCCAAGGTCTGATTGGTTCGTTCGGTCTGGCCATTAGTCTGAGGATGGAAAGCCGAGGAAAAAGACAGGCCAATGCCCATCCTGCCACAAAAGGCTCGCCAAAACCTCGAAACAAACTGGGAACCTCTGTCAGAAACAATATTCTCAGGAATGCCATGCAAACGAACCACATGCTGGAAGAACAAAGGCACCAAATCAGAGGAGGAAGGCAATTTAACCAAGGGCACCAGATGGACCATTTTAGAAAAGCGATCACAGACCACCCAAATGACTGACATCTTTTGAGAAACGGGAAGGTCAGAAATGAAATCCATCGAAATATGTGTCCAAGGCCTCTTTGGGACCGGCAAGGGTAAAAGCAACCCACTGGCACGTGAACAGCAGGGCTTAGCCCTAGCACAAATCCCACAGGACTGCACAAAAGTACGTACATCCCGTGACAGAGATGGCCACCAGAAGGATCTAGCCACTAACTCTCTGGTACCAAATATTCCAGGATGACCAGCCAACACCGAACAATGAAGTTCAGAGATAACTTTAGTAGTCCACCTATCAGGGACGAACAGTTTCTCCGCCGGACAACGATCAGGTTTATTCGCCTGACATTTTTGCAACACTCGCCGCAAATCAGGGGAGATGGCAGACACAATGACTCCTTCCTTGAGGATACTCGCCGGCTCAGATGAATCCGGAGAGTCGGGCACAAAACTCCTAGACAGAGCATCCGCCTTCACATTTTTAGAGCCCGGAAGGTACGAAATCACAAAATCGAAGCGGGCAAAAAATAACGACCAACGGGCCTGTCTAGGATTCAAGCGCTTGGCAGACTCGAGATAAGTAAGGTTCTTATGATCAGTCAATACCACCACGCGATGCTTAGCTCCTTCAAGCCAATGACGCCATTCCTCGAATGCCCACTTCATGGCCAGCAACTCTCGGTTGCCCACATCATAATTACGCTCAGCAGCCGAAAACTTCCTGGAAAAGAAAGCACATGGTTTCAACACTGAGCAACCAGAACCTCTCTGTGACAAAACCGCCCCTGCTCCAATCTCAGAAGCATCAACCTCGACCTGGAACGGAAGAGAAACATCTGGTTGACACAACACAGGGGCAGAACAAAAACGATGCTTCAACTCCTGAAAAGCTTCCACAGCAGCAGAAGACCAATTAACCAAATCAGCACCCTTCTTGGTCAAATCGGTCAATGGTTTGGCAATGCTAGAAAAATTACAGATGAAGCGACGATAAAAATTAGCAAAGCCCAGGAATTTTTGCAGACTTTTCAGAGATGTCGGCTGAGTCCAATCCTGGATGGCTTGGACCTTAACCGGATCCATCTCGATAGTAGAAGGGGAAAAGATGAACCCCAAAAATGAAACTTTCTGCACACCGAAGAGACACTTTGATCCCTTCACAAACAAAAAATTAGCACGCAGGACCTGGAAAACCATTCTAACCTGCTTCACATGAGAGTTCCAATCATCTGAGAAGATCAAAATGTCATCCAAGTAAACAATCAGGAATTTATCCAGATACTCACGGAAGATGTCATGCATAAAAGACTGAAACACAGATGGAGCATTGGCAAGTCCGAATGGCATCACTAGATACTCAAAATGACCCTCGGGCGTATTAAATGCAGTTTTCCATTCATCTCCTTGCCTGATTCTCACCAGATTATACGCACCACGAAGATCTATCTTAGTGAACCAACTAGCCCCCTTAATCCGAGCAAACAAGTCAGATAACAATGGCAAGGGATACTGAAATTTAACAGTGATCTTATTAAGAAGGCGGTAATCAATACATGGTCTCAGCGAACCATCCTTCTTGGCTACAAAAAAGAACCCTGCTCCCAGTGGTGATGACGATGGGCGAATATGTCCCTTCTCCAGGGATTCCTTCACATAACTGCGCATAGCGGAGTGTTCAGGCACAGATAAATTAAATAATCGACCTTTAGGGAATTTACTACCAGGAATCAAATTGATAGCACAATCACAATCCCTATGCGGAGGTAGGGCATCGGACTTGGGCTCTTCAAATACATCCTGATAATCAGACAAGAACTCTGGGACCTCAGAAGGAGTGGATGACGAAATAGACAAAAATGGAACATCACCATGTACCCCCTGACAACCCCAGCTGGATACCGACATAGAGTTCCAATCCAATACTGGATTATGGGTTTGCAGCCATGGCAACCCCAACACGACCACATCATGCAGATTATGTAGCACCAGAAAGCGAATAACTTCCTTATGTGCAGGAGCCATGCACATGGTCAGCTGGGTCCAGTACTGAGGTTTATTCTTGGCCAAAGGTGTAGCATCAATTCCTCTCAACGGAATAGGACACCGCAAAGGCTCCAAGAAAAACCCACAACGTTTAGCATAATCCAAATCCATCAGATTCAGGGCAGCGCCTGAATCCACAAACGCCATGACAGAATACGATGACAAAGAGCATATCAAGGTAATGGACAGACGGAATTTGGATTGTACAGTACCAATGACGGCAGACCTATCGAACCGCTTAGTGCGCTTAGGACAATCAGAAATAGCATGAGTGGAATCACCACAGTAGAAACACAGACCATTCAGACGTCTGTGTTCTTGCCGTTCAACTCTGGTCATAGTCCTATCGCACTGCATAGGCTCAGGTTTAATCTTAGACAATACCGCCAAATGGTGCACAGATTTACGCTCGCGCAAGCGTCGACCGATCTGAATGGCCAAAGACATAGACTCATTCAAACCAGCAGGCATAGGAAAACCCACCATGACATCCTTAAGAGCCTCAGAGAGACCCTTTCTGAACAAAGCTGCCAGCGCAGATTCATTCCACAGAGTGAGTACAGACCACTTCCTAAATTTCTGACAATATACTTCTATATCATCCTGACCCTGGCACAAAGCCAGCAAATTTTTCTCAGCCTGATCCACTGAATTAGGCTCATCGTAAAGCAATCCGAGCGCCAGGAAAAACGCATTTACATTACTCAATGCAGGGTCTCCTGGCGCAAGAGAAAATGCCCAGTCCTGAGGGTCGCCGCGCAAAAAAGAAATAATAATCAAAACCTGTTGAATAGGATTACCAGAAGAATGAGGTTTCAAGGCCAGAAATAGCTTACAATTATTTTTGAAATTAAGAAACTTAGTTCTATCACCAAAAAACAAATCAGGAATAGGAATTATTGGTTCTAACATAGATTTCTGATCAATAGTATCTTGAATCCTTTGTACATTTGTAACGAGATTATCCATTGAAGAGCACAGACCCTGAATATCCATGTCCACACCTGTGTCCTGAAACACCCAAATGTCTAGGGGAAAAAAAAGACTGAACACAGAGCTGAGAAAAAAAAATGTCAGAACTTCTTTTTTCCCTCTATTGAGAATCATTAGGTCGGGCTCCTTGTACTGTTATGTAGGCAATCCAGTGACACAGTGTGCCAGCAATCAGAGCACATACAGTGATTTGATAATAACCCAAAAACAATAGAACGAGCTCTGAGACGTGGAATCTCTGTAGACCGCAATACCTGAACCTATCCTAAACACAACTAAAGGCAGCTGTGGATTGCGCCTGTCACTACCTATGCAACTCGGCACAGCCTGAGGAGCTGACTAGCCTGAAGATAGAAAAACAAGCCTGACTTGCCTCAGAGAAATACCCCAAAGGAAAAGGCAGCCCCCCACATATAATGACTGTTAGCAAGATGAAAAGACAAACGTAGGGATGAAATAGATTCAGCAAAGTGAGGCCCGATATTCTAGATAGAGCGAGGATAGCAAAGAGAACTTTGCAGTCTACAAAAAACCCTAAAGCAAAAAACCACGCAAGGGGGGCAAAAAGACCCACCGTGCCGAACTAACGGCACGGCGGTGCACCCCTTGCGTCTCAGAGCTTCCAGCAAAAACGAATAGACAAGCTGGACAGAAAAAGTAGCAACAAAAGCAAAGAAACACTTATCTAAGCAGAGCAGCAGGCCACAGGAAAGATCCAGAAGCTCAGGTCCAACACTGGAACATTGACAAGGAGCAAGGAAGACAGAATCAGGTGGAGTTAAATAACAAAGCAGCCAACGAGCTCACCAGAACACCTGAGGGAGGAAGCTCAGAAGCTGTAGTACCACTTGTGACCACAGGAGTGAATTCAGCCACAGAATTCACAACACGCTGGTAACCAGGGTAAACATCGGGTTACTAAGTGCGGCCCTGCGCTTAGTAACCCTATGTTTACCCTGGTAACCGGGGACTTCGGGATCGTTGGTCGCTGGAGAGCTGTCTGTGTGACAGCTCTCCAGTGACCAAACAGCGACGCTGCAGCGATCGACATCGTTGTCGTATCGCTGCAGCGTCGTTTTAGTGTGACGGTACCCTTAGGAATGACCTAAAAAATCTACTGAATGTCCAATCGGCCAAGATCTACATGAGAAGTAAACAGAGGTTCTACCTCCATGGCAATCGAAGCAGCAAACTTATGTCTTCTTTGCTCAAGAAACGCAAAGATAAGACGTTTATCACACAACTTAAAACCGAGAATGGTTCTTTATTGCTAGAGACTGCCGAAATTGCCAGGGAGTTCAGATCCTTTTATGAAAATCTTTACAACTTAAGTTTGCCGGATATTGACCGGGACCCTGTGTCGGCTGTCGAGAAAATCAATGAGTTCCTGACCCCTTTAAAACTTCCCAAAATAACTAAAGAGGGACACCCCCTGTTGACGTCCCCCGTTACCTCCAAGGAGATCCTGGATACCCTTTCTACAATCCCTAATGGCAAGGCCACGGGCCCAGACGGTATCCCTATTATTTACTACAAAAATCTTATAAAACCTTTTTGCCCCAACTGGTCACTCTATTTAACTCTTATCTTCAAGGTCAACCTATACCTAAACAATCTTTGGAAGCCTTTATCACTGTTCTGCTGAAGGAGGGTAAAGACCTTAACCTATGCTCTAGTTATAGACCAATACCGTAACTCAATGCGGACATTAAATTGTGGGCTAAAATATTAGCGGGAAGGCTCAGCAACATTCTGCCCAAACTGATCCACTCGGACCAGGCGGGTTTTGTCAAGGGAAGGGAGGGTAAAGACAATTCGACCAAAATCATACAATGTACGATGTTCGCTAGAAGTCGCAAGGTTCCCTTAGTTCTCTTGTCAACAGATGCTGAGAAAGCGTTTGACAGGGTGAGCTGGAGGTATATGGAACAAGTTATGATCAAATTTGGCTTCCCAGTGCAGTATATCTCAGCAATTCTCTCCCTCTATTCTCAACCTACAGCTAAAGTTCGGATTAATGGCACCCTATCTGATAGTTTCAATATTCATAATGGCAATAGACAGGGCTGTCCGTTATCCCCGTCATTATTCATACTAGTAACAGAGACGCTGATACAGAGTATTAGACAAGAAAAAGAGATAGAGGGATTGAAAGTTGCTTCCGTGGTACTAAAAGCATTAGCTTTTGCAGATGACCTACTCTTCCTCATCTCTAACCCGTTCCAGGCCTTTCCAATTATTCTCAAGATATTTCATCAATTCGGCCTTCTCTCAAATTTCAAAATTAATACAGGGAAATGCGTAGCCTTAAATATTACTCGAGATCTCAAATGATTGCCCTCTGCACCCAAACCCCTTTCTCATGGGCCCCGTCCTCTATAAAATATTTGGGGATATTAATAACTGGAAATCCTCTAGACCTCTTCCAGGCTAATTACCCTCCATTATTAAAGAGGGTTGAAGCTTTGATGAAGTCCTATAGTTTGCCCACATTATCTTGGATGGGACGTATTAATGTGTTTAAAGCATATCTTATGCCAATAATACTATATACTATGAATATGGTTCCTATTCAGATACCTTTGACCTACTTTAAGGGTTTAAAATCAATTATTTCTAAATTCATTTGGAAGTCAAAACCGGCCAGACTACCCTTTAAATCACTATCTTACTCCATCTCCTTGGGAGGGCTGGGAGTCCCTGACCCATACCTTTACTACAAAGCTATACATCTTAGCAGATGGCTGAAAGTGATATCTTGTTGTGAAGAGGGAGTTAGAGACAATATCGACATGGCTTTGCTGGGCCCTCGCGATGTCCCTTTCCTTTGGTCCGGAGACAAGCCACTGGCTGCTCTTGGACTTGATGAGGTGACCCTAACAACTTTGAGAATTAAAAGACTACTCAATAAGGAGCTTCCACCAGACACCTTCCCTTCTACGCTGACACCAATTTGCTCTATACCATTCTTAATCGATCCAACTTTTCGTGACCCATATAAATTATGGACGAATCTACCCAAAGAAACCTTAAATAGTCTCTATAACAATATAATTCTCCAGAATGGGATATGGCCTCCAAACACACCTGTCCAGCCAAAAAATTTCATTCAAATACAACACGTCAAACGCACAGTCTGTTACGAAGTATCCGACCAGGTCAAATTGGTCTTGGTTGGATGTCTTGGCCAAATTTCTGCTCCCACGACTTAACATCATATCCCGTATATATTCCCATCTTTCCGCCCCCCCCTTTACAAAATAAACCCTCATTTATTCACTAATGGGAGTTAGAACTTAAGATCTCCTTTTCAGAGGCCCAAATTACTAGGATGTTGTCTAGTGCTAGAGGTTTTTCCAGGTGTATACTCCTGCAGGAGTACGCATATAAAATCCTGACTAGATGGCATTTGACCCCAGCAAAACTCTTTCAGAGAGGTCTCGCAGACAACGATACCTGCTGGAGATGCCAAAAATCGTCAGGACATCACACACATATATTCTGGGATTGCCCCAAAATAAGAAACTTCTGGGAGAATATTGGTTACATCCTCAAAAAATTAAGCTTAATTAAATCAAATTTATGGGCGGCAGAGGCTCTCCTTTCCTGTCCATCCTCTCATTACTTACCAAAAAAACATGGCCTTCTCCCTCTTCTGATAGGTGCCGCTAAACATCTGATTGTACTACACTGGAGGGATGCCTCCCCCCCCACTATATCAGAATGGTATACTAAAGTGGACCAAATCTCATGCCTCGAAGAACTGTCGAGTTGGGAGGTTTCTAACCATGATACATATATGTCCATACGGGCTTCCTGGAAAAAATTTCGAGAGGACAGCGTCTCTTGATTGCCCTTAATATCCTGTTTCGCTAGAAGGTCATTCTTACATCCAAATATACCTAATCTTGACAGTATGTACCCATGCCAATAGTTAATTTATTTTGTTCTTATGTAGTTATATGTTTTCTGCCCCTTCTCTCCCCCTCACCCTTTCTCCGCCCCTCCTTATCTTCCTTCCCTGTTCCTGCTACCCTCCCTCAAACTCCTACCTCTCCCAACCCCTCACCTTCCTCCTTTCCTCAACTCTCGATTTAATGTCGATTCACGTCTTGTAATGCTGTTATCACATGTACAACAGACAGGATAATAATTTGCTTTATTGTTGTACTGTTTATTGTTCCTTTCATAAATAATTAAAAAAAAAATGTTTGACAAAACCAAAAACACTTTTAGGACAGCGTGGCTATCCGGTGAAAGGAGAACAGTGTGCAATGCCTGAAAAGGTATTCGATAGTAGGAAGAGTGCAGTGTGGGAATTTTCTAACCAAGATCCGAATAATCAGCGCAAAGTTATCTGTAAGAAATGCTCAAAGACCTTTAGCAGAGGGAAGAATGTCCAAAATTTAAATACAACGTGAATGCATAGACATTTAACCAGCATGTACTTGCAAGCCTGGACTAACTACCAAACGTTCCATACCGTTGGTGCACCCGCTCAGAATGAAGGTACTCAGCAACGCTACATTGCTTCCCTCACTGTAAGCCCACCAGTTAGGACACCACCAACAGCAAATATGGAGGTATCGTCGCAAGGCCAAAGTAGTCAGGGAATCACAAGGTTCTTGGTAGGAAACACTGTAGGTAGGCCAACATCAAGAATACCATCACCAACCCTCTCTCAATCTGCCATGTCATCCACCACCCCCGCTAGTTCCACCATATGCAGCTCTCCAGTCCAGCTCACCCTACAAGAGACTCTTGTTAGGAAAAGGAAGTACTCATCCTCTCATCCGCGTTGTAGCATAGCGACTGGTCATGTGAATGATGGATGGTATGTATCGCAGAGGTGGATGGCCCTGTGATTGAAGCCTGGGTATGTTTTGCTAAAGCAGATCTACTGCTTAGGGGTTTGTTTACATTGGGAAGGCTTCCAGGTGATTGGAGAGACAGGTGGGTTCAGTCACCTACAAACCCAGCCAAAGAGGCGTGTCTGAACACGTAAGATGGTTTTGTGTGTAAGGACCTGTGGTGATGTCATGCTCACCTGACTAGCCATGTGACAGGTACTTGGGTGTGGTTACACCTACTGTATGTAAAGGAGGTGTGTGTAGCACATGAAAAGAGAGATTGAGTGAGTGTGTGAGTGTCTGTCAGGGTGGACACACTTCCATGTGTCCTGGCAGGACACTGCAGAATGGCCTGTGTGTTGGACGGTTCCAAGTGGTGACGTCCTGGAAGCACACAGAGACCATTCCAGGCTGGAGAGCCTGCATGCTGGACATAGCACCTGGACGGTCGGTGTTGGAGGCTCCTGTGAGTGGAGTTGTCCTGGAAGCACCTGGAAACCGTAGACCTGGACGGTCGGTGTTGGAGGCTCCTGTGAGTGGAGTTGTCCTGGAAGCACCTGGAGACCGTAGACCTGGACGGTCTGTGTTGAGGACCTGGGACTGACCTGAAGTCAGTGTAAGGAGTGGAACTTCTGAGAGGTAACCCCGGACAACGGGATTATAATATACAGCAGAGAAGTCTATCTGCTACGTGAACTGTGCAATGTTTCATGGCTGTAATGAAATGGACTGTACCCTGTCTGGTTTATGCGGAGTTTGAATAAACCATATGGACTGATATGTGTGAGATATCGTGCCTGAAGTGTTTATCCTGCTGCCAAGCGATTATCCCCAAGGCCCGTAGCGGGTGAAATGCTACAGCGTACACAGGGTTTGAACGCCCACATTGCTAGACTAATCTCGTTAGAGATGATGCCCTACCGGTTGGTTGAAAGCAAAGCTTTCAAAGCCCTGATGGCCTACGCAGTACCACGCTATGACCTACCCAGTCGACACTTCTTTGCGAGAAAAGCCATCCCAGCCCTCCACCAGCATGTCAAAGACCGCATTGTCCATACACTCAGGCAATCAGTCAGTGGAAAGGTGCACCTCACAACAGATGCATTGACCAGTAGGTATGGCCAGGGACATTACGTGTCCATCATGGCGCACTGGGTTAATGTAGTGGATGCAGAGTCCACAGGGGACAGCCATAGTGGGACAGTTCTGCCTAGCCCACGGTCTAGGAAACAGTTGGCAGTAGGCGTTCGACACCCCCCCCTCCTTCTCCAGAAGCGAAAGCTCGTCCACAGAGCGCCGTCGCCCGACCACTTCATCTGCAGCTGCCAGTGTTGCACACGAGGTGTCCCATTATGGAACAGCAAGTGGTAAGCGTCAGCAGGCTGTGTTGGAAATGAAGTGTTTGGGCGACAACAGACACACCGCGGAAGTACTGGCCGAGTACTTGCGGCAAGAAACTCAGTCATGGCTGGGCAGTGTACATCTTGAGGCAGGCAAGGTAGTCAGTGATAACGGAAGGAATTTTATGGCTGCCATAGCTGTTATGATACAGTGGTCTAGGAGCAACATGGAACGAGCTCTGAAGGAAGTGGTAACTGTACTGACCACCGTCCCTAAGCTCAACACAACACTAGAAGTAGCCGTGGAATGCTCCTAACTCTCCCTAGGCATCTCGTCACAGCCTAAGAGCTAACTACCCCTAAAGAAAGAAGCAGGAAAGCTATCTTGCCTCAGAGAAAATCCCCAAAGGATAGATAAGCCCCCCACAAATAATGACTGTGAGTGGAGAGGGAAATGACATACACAGAATGAAACCAGGATGAGCACAGGAGGCCAGTCTAGCTAAATAGATAGGACAGGATGGAATACTGTGCGGTCAGTATAAAACACTACAAAAATCCACGCAGAGTTTACAAAAAATCTCCACACCTGACTAAAGGTGTGGAGGGCAAATCTGCCTCCCAGAACTTCCAGCAAGACAGAATTAATTCACACTGATAAGCTGGACAAACATAGAAAGCACAGAATGGATAAGTCCACAATCTATGGACAGAAAAGAGCAAGCAAAAACTTAGCTTTGCTGAACTGGTCAGGATAACAGGGAACTCCAAAGAGATGTGAATCCAACCAGGAACCATTTACAAGTGGCACTGGCTGAAGAAAGAGCCAGGCCTAAATAGCCGAGCAGAAGAGACGATAAGTGGAGGCAGCTGATGACAGCTAACTCCAAGGAGCAGCCATACCACTAGAAACCACAAGAGGGAGCCCAAGAGCAGAACTCACAAAAGTGCCACTTACAACCACCGGAGGGAGCCCAGGAGCGGAATTCACAACAGTACCCCCCCCTTGAAGAGGGGTCACCGAACCCTCACCAGAGCCCCCAGGCCGATCAGGACAAGCCAAGTGAAAAGCACGAACCAAATCGGTGGCATGGACATCGGAGGCAACAACCCAAGAATTATCCTCCTGGCCATAACCCTTCCACTTGACAAGATACTGAAGCCTCCGCCTCGAAAAACGAGAATCCAAAATCTTCTCAACCTTATATTCCAACTCTCCCTCAACCAACACCGGGGCAGGAGGGTCAACGGAGGGAACAACGGGCACCACATATCTCCGCAACAATGATCTATGGAAAACATTATGAATGGCAAAAGAGGCTGGAAGAGCCAAACGAAAAGACACTGGATTAATAATTTCAGAAATTTTATAAGGACCAATAAACCGAGGCTTAAACTTAGGAGAAGAAACCTTCATAGGAACTGTTATGCTGTGCTATCAGGCAACACAGTGTGCAGTAATCAGCGCACATACAGTGATATGGCAATAACCCAAAAACAATAGAACAAGCTCTGAGACGTGGAATCTCTGCAGACTGCAATACCTGAACCTATCCTCACACAACTAAAAGCAGCAGTGGATTGCGCCTAACACTACCTATGCAACTCGGCACTGCCTGAGGAGCTGACTAGCCTGAAGATAGAAATACAAGCCTGACTTGCCTCAGAGAAATACCCCAAAGGAATAGGCAGCCCCCCACATATAATGACTGTTAGCAAGATGAAAAGACAAAACGTAGGAATGAAATAGATTCAGCAAAGTGAGGCCCGATATTCTAGACAGAGCGAGGATAGCAAAGAGAACTATGCAGTCTACAAAAAACCCTAAAGCAGAACCACGCAAAGGGGGGCAAAAAGACCCACCGTGCCGAACTAACGGCACGGCGGTGCACCCTTTGCGTCTCAGAGCTTCCAGCAAAAGAGAATAGCACAGCTGGACAGAAAAAACGGAAACAAAAACAAAGTAACACTTATCTAGCAGAGCAGCAGGCCACAGGAAAGATGCAGTAGCTCAGATCCAACACTGGAACATTGACAAGGAGCAAGGAAGACAGACTCAGGTGGAGTTAAATAGCAAGGCAGCCAACGAGCTCACCAAAACACCTGAGGGAGGAAGCCCAGAGGCTGCAATACCACTTGTGACCACAGGAGTGAATTCAGCCACAGAATTCACAACAGTACCCCCCCCTTGAGGAGGGGTCACTGAACCCTCACCAGAACCCCCAGGCCGACCAGGATGAGCCACATGAAAGGCACGAACAAGATCTGGGGCATGGACATCAGAGGCAAAAACCCAGGAATTATCCTCCTGAGCATAACCCTTCCATTTGACCAGATACTGGAGTTTCCGTCTAGAGACACGAGAATCCAAAATTTTCTCCACAATATACTCCAATTCCCCCTCCACCAAAACAGGGGCAGGAGGCTCCACAGATGGAACCATAGGTGCCACGTATCTTCTCAACAACGACCTATGGAATACATTATGTATGGAAAAGGAGTCTGGGAGGGTCAGACGAAAAGACACCGGATTGAGAATCTCAGAAAACCTATACGGACCAATAAAACGAGGTTTAAATTTAGGAGAGGAAACCTTCATAGGAATATGACGAGAAGATAACCAAACCAGATCCCCAACACGAAGTCGGGGACCCACACGGCGTCTACGATTAGCGAAAAGCTGAGCCTTCTCCTGGGACAAGGTCAAATTGTCCACTACCTGAGTCCAGATCTGCTGCAACCTGTCCACCACAGAATCCACACCAGGACAGTCCGAAGACTCAACCTGTCCTGAAGAGAAACGAGGATGGAACCCAGAATTGCAGAAAAATGGAGAGACCAAGGTAGCCGAGCTGGCCCGATTATTAAGGGCGAACTCAGCCAACGGCAAAAATGACACCCAATCATCCTGGTCAGCAGAAACAAAACATCTCAGATATGTTTCCAAGGTCTGATTGGTTCGTTCGGTCTGGCCATTAGTCTGAGGATGGAAGGCCGAGGAAAAAGATAGGTCAATGCCCATCCTACCACAAAAGGCTCGCCAGAACCTCGAGACAAACTGGGAACCTCTGTCAGAAACAATATTCTCAGGAATGCCATGCAAACGAACCACATGCTGGAAGAACAAAGGCACCAAATCAGAGGAGGAAGGCAATTTAACCAAGGGCACCAGATGGACCATTTTAGAAAAGCGATCACAGACCACCCAAATGACCGACATCTTTTGAGAAACGGGAAGGTCAGAAATGAAATCCATCGAAATATGTGTCCAAGGCCTCTTCGGGACCGGCAAGGGCAAAAGCAACCCACTGGCACGTGAACAGCAGGGCTTAGCCCTAGCACAAATCCCACAGGACTGCACAAAAGCACGCACATCCCGTGACAGAGATGGCCACCAGAAGGATCTAGCCACTCCTCGAATGCCCACTTCATGGCCAGCAACTCTCGGTTGCCCACATCATAATTACGCTCAGCAGCAGAAAATTTCCTGGAAAAGAAAGCACATGGTTTCAACACTGAGCAATCAGAACCTCTCTGTGACAAAACCGCCCCTGCTCCAATCTCAGAAGCATCAACCTCGACCTGGAACGGAAGAGAAACATCTGGTTGACACAACACAGGGGCACAGCAAAAACGACGCTTCAACTCCTGAATAGCTTCCACGGCAGCAGAAGACCAATTAACCAAATCAGCACCCTTCTTGGTCAAATCGGTCAATGGTCTGGCAATGCTAGAAAAATTACAGATGAAGCGACGATAAAAATTAGCAAAGCCCAGGAATTTCTGCAGACTTTTCAGAGATGTCGGCTGAGTCCAATCCTGGATGGCCTGGACCTTAACCGGATCCATCTCGATAGTAGAAGGGGAAAAGATGAACCCCAAAAATGAAACTTTCTGCACACCGAAGAGACACTTTGATCCCTTCACGAACAAGGAATTAGCACGCAGTACCTGGAAAACCATTCTGACTTGCTTCACATGAGACTCCCAATCATCAGAGAAGATCAAAATGTCATCCAAGTAAACAATCAGGAATTTATCCAGATACTCACGGAAAATGTCATGCATAAAAGACTGAAAAACAGATAGAGCATTGGCAAGTCCGAACGGCATCACCAGATACTCAAAATGACCCTCGGGCGTATTAAATGCCGTTTTCCATTCATCTCCCTGCCTGATTCTCACCAGATTATACGCACCACGAAGATCAATCTTAGTAAACCAACTAGCCCCCTTAATCCGAGCAAACAAGTCAGATATCAATGGCAAGGGATACTGAAACTTAACAGTGATCTTATTAAGAAGGCGATAATCAATACACGGTCTTAGCGAACCATCCTTTTTGGCTACAAAAAAGAACCCTGCTCCCAATGGTGATGACGATGGGCGAATATGTCCCTTCTCCAGGGATTTTTTCACATAACTGCGCATAGCGGTGTGTTCAGGCACGGACAAATTAAATAAACGACCCTTAGGGAATTTACTACCAGGAATCAAATTGATAGCACAATCACAATTCCTATGCGGAGGTAGGGCATCAGACTTGGGCTCTTCAAATACATCCTGAAAGTCAGACAAGAACTCTGGAATGTCAGAAGGAATGGATGACGAAATAGACAAAAATGGAACATCACCATGTACTCCCTGACAACCCCAGCTGGTTACCGACATAGAGTTCCAATCTAATACTGGATTATGGGTTTGTAGCCATGGCAACCCCAACACGACCACATCATGCAGATTATGCAGTACCAGAAAGCGAATAACTTACTGATGTGCAGGAGCCATGCACATGGTCAGCTGGGCCCAGTACTGAGGCTTATTCATGGCCAAAGGTGTAGCATCAATTCCTCTCAACGGAATAGGACACCGCAAAGGCTCCAAGAAAAATCCACAACGTTTAGCATAATCCAAATCCATCAGATTCAGGGCAGCGCCTGAATCCACAAACGCCATGACAGAATACGATGACAAAGAGCATATCAAGGTAATGGACAGAAGGAATTTGGACTGTACAGTACCAATGACGGCAGAGCTATCGAACCGCCTAGTGCGCTTAGGACAATTAGAAATAGCATGAGTGGAATCACCACAGTAGAAACACAGCCTGATCAGACGTCTGTGTTCTTGCCGTTCAACTTTAGTCATAGTCCTGTCGCACTGCATAGGCTCAGGTTTACTCTCAGACAATACCGCCAGATGGTGCACAGATTTACGCTCGCGCAAGCGACGACCGATCTGAATGGCCAAGGACATAGACTCATTCAAACCAGCAGGCATAGGAAATCCCACCATGACATCCTTAAGAGCTTCAGAGAGACCCTTTCTGAACCAAGCCGCCAGTGCAGATTCATTCCACAGAGTGAGTACTGACCACTTCCTAAATTTCTGACAATATACTTCTACATCATCCTGACCCTGGCATAAAGCCAGCAAATTTTTCTCAGCCTGATCCACTGAATTAGGCTCATCGTAAAGCAATCCAAGCGCCTGGAAAAACGCATCAACATTACTCAATGCAGGGTCTCCTGGCGCAAGAGAAAACGCCTAGTCCTGTGGGTCGCCGCGCAAAAAAGAAATAATAATCAAAACCTGTTGAATAGGATTACCAGAAGAATGAGGTTTCAAGGCCAGAAATAGCTTACAATTATTTTTGAAGCTCAGGAACTTAGTTCTGTCACCAAAAAACAAATCAGGAATAGGAATTCTTGGTTCTAGCATAGATTTCTGATCAATTGTATCTTGAATCTTTTGTACATTTATAACAAGATTATCCATTGAGGAGCACAGAGCCTGAATATCCATGTCCACAGCTGTGTCCTGAAGCACTCTAATGTCTAGGGGGAAAAAAAAAAAAAAAAAACTGAAGACAGAGCTGAGGAAAAAAAAAAAATGATGTCAGGACTTCTTTTTTCCCTCTATTGAGAATCATTGGTTGGGCTCCTTGTACTGTTATGCTGTGCTATCAGGCAACACAGTGTGCAGTAATCAGCGCACATACAGTGATATGGCAATAACCCAAAAACAATAGAACAAGCTCTGAGACGTGGAATCTCTGCAGACTGCAATACCTGAACCTATCCTCACACAACTAAAAGCAGCAGTGGATTGCGCCTAACACTACCTATGCAACTCGGCACTGCCTGAGGAGCTGACTAGCCTGAAGATAGAAATACAAGCCTGACTTGCCTCAGAGAAATACCCCAAAGGAATAGGCAGCCCCCCACATATAATGACTGTTAGCAAGATGAAAAGACAAAACGTAGGAATGAAATAGATTCAGCAAAGTGAGGCCCGATATTCTAGACAGAGCGAGGATAGCAAAGAGAACTATGCAGTCTACAAAAAACCCTAAAGCAGAACCACGCAAAGGGGGGCAAAAGACCCACCGTGCCGAACTAACGGCACGGCGGTGCACCCTTTGCGTCTCAGAGCTTCCAGCAAAAGAGAATAGCACAGCTGGACAGAAAAAACGGAAACAAAAACAAAGTAACACTTATCTAGCAGAGCAGCAGGCCACAGGAAAGATGCAGTAGCTCAGATCCAACACTGGAACATTGACAAGGAGCAAGGAAGACAGACTCAGGTGGAGTTAAATAGCAAGGCAGCCAACGAGCTCACCAAAACACCTGAGGGACGAAGCCCAGAGGCTGCAATACCACTTGTGACCACAGGAGTGAATTCAGCCACAGAATTCACAACAAGGAACATGACGAGAAGACAACCAAACCAAATCCCCCACACGAAGTCGGGGACCCACACAGCGTCTGCGATTAGCGAAACGTTGAGCCTTCTCCTGGGACAAGGTCAAATTGTCCACTACATGAGTCCAAATCTGCTGCAGCCTGTCCACCACAGAATCAACACCAGGACAATCAGAAGGCTCAACCTGCCCAGAAGAAAAACGAGGATGAAAACCAAAATTACAAAAGAAAGGTGAAACCAAAGTAGCCGAACTAGCCCGATTATTAAGGGCAAACTCGGCCAACAGCAAGAAAGACACCCAATCATCCTGATCAGCAGACACAAAGCATCTCAAATAGGTCTCCAAGGTCTGATTAGTTCGCTCAGTTTGTCCATTAGTCTGAGGATGAAACGCCGAAGAAAAAGACAAATCAATGCCTATCCTAGCACAAAAGGCCCGCCAAAATCTAGAGACAAACTGAGAACCTCTGTCAGACACAATATTCTCCGGAATGCCATGCAAACGAACCACATGCTGAAAAAATAATGGAACCAGATCTGAGGAGGAAGGCAACTTAGGCAAAGTTACCAGATGGACCATTTTAGAGAACCGGTCACAAACAACCCAGATAACAGACATCTTCTGGGAAACAGGAAGATCCGAAATAAAATCCATGGAAATATGCGTCCAGGGCCTCTCAGGGACCGGCAAAGGCAAAAGCAACCCACTAGCGCGGGAACAGCAAGGCTTGGCCCGGGCGCAAGTCCCACAGGACTGCACAAAAGCACGCACATCGCGCGACAAGGAAGGCCACCAAAAGGACCTAGCAACCAAATCTCTGGTACCAAAAATCCCAGGATGACCAGCCAACACTGAACAATGAACCTCAGAAATTACCTTATTTGTCCATCTATCAGGAACAAACAGCTTCCCCACTGGACAGCGGTCAGGCCTATCAGCCTGAAATTCCTGAAGCACCCGCCGCAAATCAAGGGAGATAGCAGAAAGAATCACCCCCTCCTTAAGAATGCCAACCAGCTCAAGGACTCCAGGAGAATCAGGCGAAAAACTCCTAGAGAGGGCATCAGCCTTAACATTCTTAGATCCCGGAAGATACGAGACCACAAAATCAAAACGGGAGAAAAACAGGGACCATCGAGCCTGTCTAGGATTCAGCCGCTTGGCCGACTCGAGGTAAATCAGATTCTTATGATCGGTCAGGACCACAACACGGTGTTTAGCTCCCTCAAGCCAATGTCGCCACTCCTCAAACGCCCACTTCATAGCCAACAACTCCCGATTGCCGACATCATAATTGCGTTCCGCAGGCGAAAACTTTCTGGAAAAAAAGCACACGGTTTCATCAAAGAACCATCAGACTCCCTCTGAGACAAAACGGCCTCTGCCCCAATCTCAGAAGCGTCGACCTCAACCTGAAAAGGAAGAGAAACATCCGGCTGACGCAACACAGGGGCAGAAGTAAATCGGCGTTTAAGCTCCTGAAAGGCCTCAACAGCCTCAGAGGACCAATTCGTCACATCAGCGCCTTTCTTCATCAAATCAGTAAGGGGCTTAACCACACTGGAAAAGTTGGCAATGAAACGGCGATAGAAATTAGCAAAGCCCAAAAATTTTTGAAGACCCTTCACAGATGTGGGTTGGATCCAGTCATGAATAGCTTGGACCTTAACAGGATCCATTTCTATAGATGAGGGAGAAAAAATAAAACCCAAAAAAGAGACCTTCTGAACTCCGAATAGGCACTTAGACCCCTTCACAAATAAAGCATTATCACGAAGGATCTGGAACACCATCCTGACCTGCTTCACATGAGACTCCTAATCATCGGAAAAAATCAAAATATCATCCAAATATACGACCATGAATTTATCAAGATAATTGCGGAAAATATCATGCATGAAAGACTGGAACACAGATGGAGCATTAGAGAGCCCAAATGGCATCACAAGGTATTCAAAATGGCCTTCGGGCGTATTAAATGCAGTTTTCCATTCGTCACCCTGTTTAATACGAACAAGATTATATGCCCCTCGGAGGTCAATCTTAGTAAGCCAACTATCCCCCTTAATCTGAGCAAACAAATCAGTAAGCAAAGGCAAGGGGTATTGGAATTTGACCGTGATCTTATTAAGAAGACGATAATCAATACAGGGTCTCAAGGAGCCATCCTTCTTAGCAACAAAAAATAAACCCGCTCCCAATGGTGACAAAGAGGGCCGAATATGCCCCTTCTCCAAAGACTCCTTAACATAACTTCGCATGGCGGCATGCTCTGGCACAGACAGATTGAAAAGTCGGCCCTTAGGGAACTTGCAACCAGGAATCAAGTTAATAGCACAATCACAGTCCCTGTGCGGAGGAAGGGAACTGGACTTGGGCTCATCAAATACATCCTGGAAATCCGACAAAAACTCAGGGACCTCAGAAGAGGGGGAAGAGGAAATTGACATCAAAGGAACGTCACTATGTACTCCTCGACAACCCCAACTAGTCACCGACATAGTTTTCCAATCCAGCACCGGATTATGTTCCTGTAACCATGGAAATCCCAGTACAACAACATCATTCAGGTTATGCAACACCAGAAAACGGCAATCTTCCTGATGTGCAGGAGCCATGTACATAGTCATCTGTGTCCAGTACTGAGGTTTATCCTTGGCCAAGGGTGTAGCATCAATACCCCTCAAAGGAATAGGGCTCTGCAAAGGCTGCAAGGAAAAACCACAGCGCCTGGCGAATTCTAAGTCCATTAAGTTCAGGGCAGCGCCTGAATCCACAAATGCCATGACAGAAAAGGACGACAATGAGCAAATCAGGGTCACAGATAAGAGAAATTTAGGCTGTATAGTACTAATGGTAACAGACCTAGCGACTCTCTTAGTACGCTTAGGGCAATCAGAGATAACATGAGCCGAATCACCACAGTAAAAACACAGCCATTCTGATGTCTGAATTCCTGCTGTTCTATTCAAGTCAAAATCCTATCACATTGCATAGGTTCAGGACTTTGCTCAGAGGATACTGCCATATGGTGCACAGCTTTGCGCTCGCGCAGACGCCGATCAATCTGAATGGCTAGAGACATAGATTCGCTCAAACCGGCAGGCGTAGGAAAGCCCACCATAACAAGGGTTTCAGAAAGACCTTTTCTGAAAATAGCAGCCAGAGCCTCTTCATTCCATTTAGTGAGCACAGACCATTTTCTAAATTTCTGGCAGTGTAACTCTGCCGCTTCCTGACCTTGACACAAGGCCAACAGGGTTTTTTCTGCATGATCCACAGAATTAGGTTCGTCATACAATAATCCGAGCGCTTGAAAAAATTCATCTACATTCAATAATGCCGGATCCCCTGTTTCAAGAAAAAAAAGCCCAGTCTTGAGGGTCACCACGCAGCAAGGATATGATGATTTTTACTTGCTGAATGGCATCACCAGAAGAACGGGGTTTCAAAGCAAAAAACAATTTGCAGTTATTTTTAAAGTTCAAAAACTTGGATCTGTCCTGTTGTGAATTCTGTGGCAGAGCTCCCTCCTGTGGTCACGAGTGGTACTGCGGCTTCTGAGTTTCCTTCCTCAGGTGATGTGGTGAAGTCGTTAGGTGCTGCTCTATTTAACTCCACCTAGTGCTTTGCTCCTGGCCTCCAGTCAATGTTCTAGTATTGGTCTTGCTTCCTCCTGGATCGTTCCTGTGGCCGTCTGCTCTGCATAAGCTAAGTTTTGCTTGTGTTATTTTTGTTTTGCTATTTTTTCTGTCCAGCTTGCTTAATTGGTTTTTCTTGCTTGCTGGAAGCTCTGGGACGCAGAGGGAGCACCTCCGTACCGTTAGTCGGTGCGGAGGGTCTTTTTGCCCCTCTGCGTGGTTGTTTGTAGGATTTTGTGTTGACCGCAAAGCTCTCTTTCCTATCCTCGGTCTATTCAGTAAGTCGGGCCTCACTTTGCTCAATCTATTTCATCTCTGCGTTTGTATTTTCATCTCTACTCACAGTCATTATATGTGGGGGGCTGCCTTTTCCTTTGGGGAATTTCTCTGAGGCAAGGTAGGCTTTATTTTCTATCTTCAGGGCTAGCTAGTTTCTCACGCTGTGCCCGAGGCGCCCAGGTCTGGTCAGGAGCGCTCCACGGCTACCTCTAGTGTGGTATGATAGGATTAGGGATTGCGGTCAGCAGAGTTCCCACGTCTCAGAGCTTGTCCTATGTTTTTTGGTTATTGTCAGGTCACTTTGCGTGCTCTGAACTTCAAGGTCCATTGTGGTTCTGAATTACCTAATCATAACAGTACTGGAGGCCCAAAGTACTAATGCTTCTCAATAGAGGGAAAAAAGAAGTTCTGAGACCATTTTTTTTTCTTTGCACTGTGTTTTGCCTTTTTTTTTCCCTAGACATTTGGGTAGTTCAGGACACAGGTGTAGTGATGGACATTAAAGGTCTGTCTTCATGTGTGGATCATCTCACTGCAAGAGTACAAAATATTCAAGACTTTGTGGTTCAGAATTCTATGTTAGAACCAAGAATTCCTATTCCTGATTTGTTTTCTGGAGATAGAGCAAAATTTCTGAGTTTTAAAAATAATTGTAAACTGTTTCTGGCTATGAAACCTCGCTCCTCTGGTGACCCAGTTCAACAAGTTAAGATCATTATTTCTTTATTACGTGGCGACCCTCAAGACTGGGCATTTTCCCTTGCGCCAGGAGATCCTGCATTATGTAATATTGATGCGTTTTTCCTGGCGCTCGGATTGCTGTACGATGAACCTAATTCGGTGGATCAGGCAGAGAAAAATTTGCTGGCTCTGTGTCAGGGTCAGGATGAGATAGAGATTTATTGTCAGAAGTTTAGAAAGTGGTCCGTGCTCACTCAGTGGAATGAAGGTGCGCTGACAGCTATCTTCAGAAAGGGTCTCTCTGAAGCCCTTAAGGATGTCATGGTGGGATTTCCTATGCCTACTGGTCTGAATGAGTCTATGTCTTTAGCCATTCAGATCGGTCGACGCTTGCGTGAGCGTAAATCTGTGCACCATTTGGCGGTATTATCCGAGCATAAACCTGAGCCTATGCAGTGCGATAGGACTTTGACCAGAGTTGAACGGCAAGAACACAGACGTCAGAATGGGCTGTGTTTCTACTGTGGTGATTCCACTCATGCTATCTCCGATTGTCCTAAGCGCACTAAGCGGTTCGCTAGGTCTGCCACCATTGGTACGGTACAGTCAAAATTTCTTTTGTCCGTTACTTTGATCTGCTCTTTGTCATCTTATTCTGTTATGGCATTTGTGGATTCAGGCGCTGCCCTGAATTTGATGGACTTGGAATATGCCAGGCGTTGTGGGTTTTTCTTGGAGCCTTTGCAGTGTCCTATTCCATTGAGAGGAATTGATGCTACGCCTTTGGCCAAGAATAAGCCTCAGTACTGGACCCAGCTGACCATGTGCATGGCTCCTGCACATCAGGAGGATATTCGCTTTCTGGTGTTGCATAATCTGCATGATGTGATCGTATTGAGGTTGCCATGGCTACAAGTCCATAACCCAGTATTAGATTGGAAATCAATGTCTGTGTCCAGCTGGGGTTGTCAGGGGGTACATGGTGATGTCCCATTTCTGTCTATTTCGTCATCCACCCCTTCTGAGGTCCCAGAGTTCTTGTCTGATTACCGGGATGTATTTGATGAGCCCAAGTCCAATGCCCTACCTACGCATAGGGATTGTGATTGTGCTATCGATTTGATTCCTGGTAGTAAGTTTCCTAAAGGTCAACTGTTTAATTTATCCGTACCTGAGCACGCCGCTATGCGGAGTTACGTGAAGGAGTCCTTGGAGAAGGGTCATATTCGCCCGTCATCGTCGCCATTGGGAGCGGGGTTCTTTTTTGTGGCCAAGAAGGATGGTTCGCTGAGACCTTGTATAGATTACCGCCTTCTTAATAAGATCACAGTTAAATTTCAGTACCCCTTGCCATTGTTATCTGATCTGTTTGCTCGGATTAAGGGGGCTAGTTGGTTCACAAAGATAGATCTTCGTGGTGCGTATAATCTGGTGCGAATTAAGCAAGGCGATGAATGGAAAACTGCATTTAATACGCCCGAGGGTCATTTTGAGTATCTCGTGATGCCGTTCGGACTTGCCAATGCTCCATCAGTGTTTCAGTCCTTTATGCATGACATCTTCCGAGAGTACCTGGATAAATTCCTGATTGTATACTTGGATGATATTTTGGTCTTCTCGGATGATTGGGAGTCTCATGTGAAGCAGGTCAGAATGGTGTTCCAGGTCCTGCGTGCTAATTCTTTGTTTGTGAAGGGATCAAAGTGTCTCTTTGGTGTTCAGAAGGTTTCATTTTTGGGGTTCATTTTTTCCCCTTCTACTATCGAGATGGACCCTGTTAAGGTCCAGGCCATCTATGATTGGACCCAGCCGACATCTCTGAAGAGTCTGCAAAAGTTCCTGGGCTTTGCTAATTTTTATCCTCGCTTCATCTGTAATTTTTCTAGTATTGCTAAACCATTGACCGATTTGACCAAGAAGGGTGCTGATGTGGTCAATTGGTCTTCTGCTGCTGTGGAAGCTTTTCAAGAGTTAAAGCGTCGTATTTCTTCTGCCCCTGTGTTGTGTCAACCAGATGTTTCGCTTCTGTTCCAGGTCGAGGTTGATGCTTCTGAAATTGGAGCGGGGGCTGTTTTGTCGCAGAGAAGTACTGATTGCTCGGTGATGAAACCATGCGCCTTCTTTTCCAGGAAGTTTTCGCCTGCTGAGCGAAATTATGATGTTGGCAATCGAGAGTTGCTGGCCATGAAGTGGGCATTCGAGGAGTGGCGTCATTGGCTTGAAGGAGCTAAGCATCGCGTGGTGGTCTTGACTGATCACAAGAACTGGACTTATCTCGAGTCTGCCAAACGGTTGAATCCTAGACAGGCTCGTTGGTCGCTGTTTTTCTCCCGTTTTGACTTTGTGGTTTCGTACCTTCCGGGCTCTAAAAATGTGAAGGCGGATGCCCTGTCTAGGAGTTTTGTGCCTGACTCTCCGGGTTTGTCTGAGCCGGCGGGTATTCTCAAAGAGGGAGTAATTTTGTCTGTCATCTCCCCTGATTTACGGCGGGTGCTGCAAAAATTTCAGGCTAATAAACCTGATCGTTGCCCAGCGGAGAAACTGTTTGTCCCTGATAGGTGGACGAATAAAGTTATCTCTGAGGTTCATTGTTCGGTGTTGGCTGGTCATCCTGGAATCTTTGGTACCAGAGATTTAGTGGCTAGATCCTTTTGGTGGCCGTCTCTGTCGCGGGATGTGCGTTCTTTTGTGCAGTCCTGTGGGATTTGTGCTCGGGTTAAGCCCTGCTGTTCTCGTGCCAGTGGGTTGCTTTTGCCCTTGCCGGTCCCGAAGAGGCCTTGGACACATATCTCTATGGATTTTATTTCGGATCTCCCCGTCTCTCAAAAAATGTCGGTCATTTGGGTGGTTTGTGATCGCTTCTCTAAGATGATCCATTTGGTACCCTTGTCTAAATTGCCTTCTTCCTCTGATTGGTGCCATTGTTCTTCCAGCATGTGGTTCGTTTACATGGCATTCCAGAGAACATCGTTTCTGACAGAGGTTCCCAGTTTGTTTCGAGGTTTTGGCGAGCTTTTTGTGCTAGGATGGGCATTGATTTGTCTTTTTCCTCGGCTTTCCATCCTCAGACTAAGGCCAGACCAAACGAACCAATCAGACCTTGGAAACATATCTGAGATGCTTTGTTTCTGCTGATCAGGATGATTGGGTGTCCTTCTTGCCTTTGGCTGAATTCGCCCTTAATAATCGGGCCAGCTCGGTTACCTTGGTTTCGCCGTTTTTCTGCAACTCTGGGTTCCATCCTCGTTTCTCTTCAGGGCAGGTTGAGTCTTCGGACTGTCCTGGTGTGGATACGGTGGTGGACAGGTTACAGCAGATTTGGACTCATGTAGTGGACAATTTGACCTTGTCCCAGGAGAAGGCTCAACGTTTCGCTAATCGCAGACGCTGTGTGGGTCCCCGACTTCGTGTTGGGGATTTGGTTTGGTTGTCATCTCGTCATATTCCTATGAAGGTTTCCTCTCCTAAGTTTAAGCCTCGTTTCATTGGTCCGTATAGGATTTCTGAGGTTCTTAATCCTGTGTCTTTTCGTTTGACCCTTCCAGATTCTTTTTCCATCCATAACGTATTCCATAGGTCATTGTTGCGGAGAAACGTGGCACCTATGGTTCCATCTGTTGATCCTCCTGCCCCGGTTTTGGTGGAGGGGGAGTTGGAGTATATTGTGGAGAAGATTTTGGATTCTCGTGTTTTGAGACGGAAACTCCAGTATCTGGTTAAGTGGAAGGGTTATGGTCAGGAAGATAATTCCTGGGTCTTTGCCTCTGATGTCCATGCTGCCGATCTTGTTCGTGCCTTTCATGTGGCTGATCCTGGTCGGCCTGGGGGCTCTGGTGAGGGTTCGGTGACCCCTCCTCAAGGGGGGGTACTGTTGTGAATTCTGTGGCAGAGCTCCCTCCTGTGGTCACGAGTGGTACTGCGGCTTCTGAGTTTCCTTCCTCAGGTGATGTGGTGAAGTCGTTAGGTGCTGCTCTATTTAACTCCACCTAGTGCTTTGCTCCTGGCCTCCAGTCAATGTTCTAGTATTGGTCTTGCTTCCTCCTGGATCGTTCCTGTGGCCGTCTGCTCTGCATAAGCTAAGTTTTGCTTGTGTTATTTTTGTTTTGCTATTTTTTCTGTCCCATATTATTAAGGCCATTCCTACGGGCCAGTTTTTACGGTTGAGGCGCATCTGCTCGAGTGAGGATGATTTAATCAACCGGGCAGGTGAACTCACGTCTCGTTTCCTGGCAAGGGAATATAGCAGGCGTGCTCTAAAGAAGGCCTACCATCGGGCGAAACATGCGGACCGTGATAGCCTTCTTTATAGAAGTAATTCTGGTAATTCTGGTAGTAGTAATCAAATAAGGTTTATAACATCCTATCACTCTCAGCATGCAGATATGCGAATGGCGATGAAGAGGGCCTGGCCGATATTACAGGCTGACCCTACCATTAAGAAATTTCTCCCTAAATATCCGCTAATGACATTCCGGCGTGCGAGAAATCTAAGGGATCAACTTACCCATAGTCATTATGTTGGGCAGACTATGCCTACGTTCCTCGACGGCGCTGCCGCACGGAGTGGTTGTTCTCCATGTGGTAAATGTGTTGCGTGTCCTAATATTGAGCGTTGTTCATCGTTCTCTAACTCTGACGGTAGTAAAAACTATATAATAAAAAAACGTATCACATGTACGTCCAGATATGTGATTTATCATGCTACCTGCCCGTGCGGCCTTATATATGTCGGTTTGACCACGAGGCAATTAAAAGTCAGAGTTAGAGAACATGTTCTCGGTATTCAGGCAGCAACTACATGTCTTGATGTTACCACTCTTAAAACACTACCGAGACATTTTAGAGACTTCCACTCCTGTGACGCGGCGTCGTTGAGGGTGCGTGGCATAGATCTGCTCAATATTAACATTCGTGGCGGCGGGTTGTCCAAACGCCTTGCTCAACTCGAGTCAAGGTGGATTTGGACATTGCGTACTATTTACCCAGATGGGTTAAATGAGAATATCTCCTTTGCCCCATTCTTATGATCCACACCTGTATGTGCATTGTATATGGGGTATGGTGCTTATGGTTTTGGTTTTATCACTTGTATTTTAATGATTTTTTTCTTGTTGTATTTTTAGTACGGTTATGGTGATATGTTGGAACTGTGCGTGTATATACGGTGCTGCCGGCAGAATGGTTCGTCGCGTCAAGATTTGGAGCCCAGTATCTATGTGTTTAATATCTTGTTTATATTAGTATAGCCTCATGCTCATACACATGTGTGTATATGTGTATGTGTATATATATGTATATATGTGTGTATGTATATGTATGTGTATGTGTGTGCAGTTTTTCTTTACTGTATATATATATATTTTTTGTACATTGATGCCCCTTAACATGCGGAGGATATGTATATGCACATTATGTAATTGTGTCTTGTATTGTCTATTCTGTTTGTTGTTTATGTTATCCATGCATTTTGACTTTTGTTGGGGATTTAGGTTTACCAGTGGTATATATAATTTGTTTTGGGTATACATGGATGGGCACTCTTCGTGTGCATGTTCGTATATACCAATTCCATTGTTTACTGTTGTATTGTATTTCTTTTATTTTTGTATTTGTTTTCATATATTGTTTGTGGTTTACATTTGTGCGTCCTTACACCTATATATTGATACATAATGTCCGTATATATGTGGCATCGGTATTATTAGTGGTGTGCCTTTTACTGTTGCCCTTAATGTATCCCAGTTCCAATATGGCGGCGCTGCGCTGGATTTCCTGTGCGCATGCGCCGTGGCCTTTTGTCAGTGTGCGCGCCTGCGGCTGCCGTCCGGCACCGATCACGTTGGGCCCTGCGTGTTTCCGGTGCCGGCGGCCATGTTGGAGGTGGCGCGCACTGTCCTTAGTGCCTTCTGTGGGATGGGCGTCAGTATTGGCACTTCCGGGTTCCGGTCGGTAGCGCTTATATGCGCGCACTATTTGCTTTATGGGTACCCCCTGATGAAGGAGCGGTATGCTCCGAAACGTGCGTCGGGGTCAGATCTGCGTGTCCGGTTCTTAGACCACCGCCATTTACTGTAAGTACTATGATGTATTGTTCATGCATTGTCTATGTATGATAGGAATCCCTGTGTAGGGGTATTTGCCCTATGTATTCAGCATACTTATGCTTACTATATGACATGGGGGTTCTCTCTTTTTGTCTAGCCTTGTGCTAGTCTAGCAGTGTGGTCTAAATTATCGGCTCGCAGTTCTGGTTTGTTATTACCATTTGTGTGCATACTTCCATTTCCCCTTCCTGTACACCTCTTTTAGCCTGGTGTTTTTTATATATATATATATTATTTAATAAAGTGTATTTTTATGGGACCATATGGCTGCTTGTGTCTTTGTTCGTGTTTCATATGTTCTTAGTGGCAGCTGGCCCCCTACAGTTATCCATATATAGCATATATGATTCTCTTATAGTACATCTCGTATTTATGTTATTGGTTTAAATATGCTGGCTTTGATATTATTATGAAACATTGACAGGAAGCATGGATCAAAGCATCAGGTGGAGTTAAGTAGAGAAGAAGCTAACGAGCTCACCAGATCACCTGAGGGAGGAAACTCAGAAGCTGCAGTACCACTTTCCTCCACAAACGGAAGATCCCAGAGAGAATCAGCCGAAGTACCACTTGTGACCACAGGAGTGAACTCTGCCACAGAATTCACAACAGAACCCCCCCTTGAGGAGGGGTCACCGAACCCTCACCAGAGCCCCCAGGCCGACCAGGATGAGCCACATGAAAGGCACGAACAAGATCGGGAGCATGGACATCAGAGGCAAAAACCCAGGAATTATCTTCCTGAGCATAACCCTTCCATTTAACCAGATACTGGAGTTTCCGTCTTGAAACACGAGAATCCAAAATCTTCTCCACAATATACTCCAATTCCCCCTCCACCAAAACCGAGGCAGGAGGCTCAACAGATGGAACCATAGGTGCCACGTATCTCCGCAACAATGACCTATGGAATACGTTATGTATGGAAAAAGAATCTGGAAGGGTCAGACGAAAAGACACAGGATTAAGAACCTCAGAAATCCTATACGGACCAATAAAACGAGGTTTAAACTTAGGAGAGGAAACCTTCATAGGAATATGACGAGAAGATAACCAAACCAGATCCCCAACACGAAGTCGGGGACCCACACGGCGTCTGCGATTAGCGAAAAGTTGAGCCTTCTCCTGGGACAAGGTCAAATTGTCCACTACCTGAGTCCAAATCTGCTGCAACCTGTCCACCACAGTATCCACACCAGGACAGTCCGAAGACTCAAACTGTCCAGAAGAGAAACGAGGATGGAACCCAGAATTGCAGAAAAACGGTGAAACCAAGGTTGCCGAGCTGGCCCGATTATTAAGGGCGAACTCAGCCAAAGGCAAAAAGGACACCCAGTCATCCTGATCAGCAGAAACAAAGCACCTCAGATATGTTTCCAAGGTCTGATTGGTTCGCTCGGTCTGGCCATTAGTCTGAGGATGGAAAGCGGAGGAAAAAGACAAGTCAATGCCCATCCTACCACAAAAGGCTCGCCAAAACCTCGAAACAAACTGGGAACCTCTGTCAGAAACAATATTCTCTGGAATGCCATGCAAACGAACCACATGCTGGAAGAACAAAGGCACCAAATCAGAGGAGGAAGGCAATTTAGACAAGGGTACCAGATGGACCATCTTAGAAAAGCGATCACAGACCACCCAAATGACTGACATCTTTTGAGAAACGGGAAGGTCAGAAATAAAATCCATAGAGATATGTGTCCAAGGCCTCTTCGGGACCGGCAAGGGCAAAAGCAACCCACTGGCACGAGAACAGCAGGGCTTAGCCCGAGCACAAATCCCACAGGACTGCACAAAAGTACGCACATCCCGCGACAGAGAGGGCCACCAAAAGGATCTAGCCACTAACTCTCTGGTACCAAAGATTCCAGGATGACCAGCCAACACCGAACAATGAAGTTCAGAGATAACTCTATTCGTCCACCTATCAGGGACAAACAGTTTCTCCGCTGGGCAACGATCAGGTTTATTAGCCTGAAATTTTTGCAGCACCCGCCGCAAATCAGGGGAGATGGCAGACACAATTACTCCCTCTTTGAGGATACCCGCCGGCTCAGACAAACCCGGAGAGTCGGGCACAAAACTCCTAGACAGAGCATCCGCCTTCACATTTTTAGAGCCCGGAAGGTACGAAATCACAAAGTCAAAATGGGCAAAAAACAACGACCAACGAGCTTGTCTAGGATTCAAGCGCTTGGCAGACTCGAGATAAGTCAAGTTCTTATGATCAGTCAATACCACCACGCGATGCTTAGCTCCTTCAAGCCAATGACGCCACTCCTCGAATGCCCACTTCATGGCCAGCAACTCTCGGTTGCCCACATCATAATTTCGCTCAGCAGGCGAAAACTTCCTGGAAAAGAAAGCGCATGGTTTCATCACTGAGCAACCAGAACCTCTCTGTGACAAAACAGCCCCTGCTCCAATCTCAGAAGCATCAACCTCGACCTGGAACGGAAGAGAAACATCTGGTTGACACAACACAGGGGCAGAAGAAAAACGACGCTTCAACTCTTGAAAAGCTTCCACAGCAGCAGAAGACCAATTGACCACATCAGCACCCTTCTTGGTCAAATCGGTCAATGGTTTAGCAATACTAGAAAAATTGCAGATGAAGCGACGATAAAAATTAGCAAAGCCCAGGAACTTTTGCAGACTTTTCAGAGATGTCGGCTGAGTCCAATCATGGATGGCTTGGACCTTAACAGGATCCATCTCGATAGTAGAAGGGGAAAAAATGAACCCCAAAAATGAAACCTTCTGCACACCAAAGAGACACTTTGATCCCTTCACAAACAAAGAATTAGCACGCAGGACCTGAAAAACCGTTCTGACCTGCTTCACATGAGACTCCCAATCATCCGAGAAGATCAAAATGTCATCCAAGTACACAATCAGGAATTTATCCAGGTACTCTCGGAAGATGTCATGCATAAAGGACTGAAACACTGATGGAGCATTGGCAAGTCCGAACGGCATCACGAGATACTCAAAATGACCCTCGGGCGTATTAAATGCAGTTTTCCATTCATCGCCTTGCTTAATTCGCACCAGATTATACGCACCACGAAGATCTATCTTTGTGAACCAACTAGCCCCCTTAATCCGAGCAAACAGATCAGATAACAATGGCAAGGGGTACTGAAATTTAACTGTGATCTTATTAAGAAGGCGGTAATCTATACAAGGTCTCAGCGAACCATCCTTCTTGGCTACAAAAAAGAACCCTGCTCCTAATGGCGACGATGACGGGCGAATATGCCCCTTCTCCAGGGATTCCTTCATATAACTGCGCATAGCGGTGTGCTCAGGCACGGACAAATTAAACAATAGACCTTTTGGGAATTTACTACCAGGAATCAAATTGATAGCACAATCACAATCCCTATGCGGAGGTAGGGTATTGGACTTGGGCTCATCAAATACATCCCGGTAATCAGACAAGAACTCTGGGACCTCAGAAGGGGTGGATGACGAAATTGACAGAAATGGAACATCACCATGTACCCCCTGACAACCCCAGCTGGACACCGACATGGATTTCCAATCTAATACTGGCTTATGGGCTTGTAGCCATGGCAACCCCAACACAACTACATCATGCAGATTATGCAACACCAGAAAGCGAATAACCTCCTGATGTGCAGGAGCCATGCACATGGTCAGCTGGGTCCAGTATTGAGGCTTATTCTTGGCCAAAGGCGTAGCATCAATTCCTCTCAATGGAATAGGACACTGCAAGGGCTCCAAGAAAAACCCACAACGCTTAGCATATTCCAAGTCCATCAAATTCAGGGCAGCGCCTGAATCCACAAATGCTATGACAGAATACGATGACAAAGAGCAGATCAAGGTAACGGACAGAAGAAATTTTGACTGTACAGTACCAATGGTGGCAGACCTAGCGAACCGCTTAGTGCGCTTAGGACAATCAGAGATAGCATGAGTGGAATCACCACAGTAGAAACACAGACCATTCAGACGTCTATGTTCTTGCCGTTCAACTCTGGCCAAGGTCCTATCACACTGCATAGGCTCAGGTTTAAGTTCAGGTAATACCGCCAAATGGTGCACAGATTTACGCTCACGCAAGCGTCGACCGATCCGAATGGCCAAAGACATAGACTCATTCAAACCAGCAGGCATAGGAAATCCCACCATGACATCCTTAAGGTCTTCAGAGAGACCCTTTCTGAATATTGCTGCCAGCGCAGATTCATTCCATTGAGTGAGCACTGACCACTTTCTAAATTTCTGACAATATACCTCTATCTCATCCTGAGCCTGACAAAGAGCCAGCTAATTTTTTTCTGCCTGATCCACTGAATTAGGCTCATCATACAGCAACCCAAGCGCCAGGAAAAATGCATCGATATTACTCAATGCAGGATCTCCTGACGCAAGAGAAAACGCCCAGTCCTGAGGGTCGCCGCGCAAAAAAGAAATGACGATCCTAACCTGTTGAATTGGGTCACCAGAAGAGCAAGGTTTCAAAGCCAGAAATAGTTTACAATTATTTTTGAAACTCAGAAATTTAGTTCTATCTCCAAAAAACAAATCTGGAATAGGAATTCTCGGTTCTAGCAAAGAATTCTGAACCACAAAATCTTGAATATTTTGAACTCTTGCCGTGAGCTGATCCACACATGAAGACAGACCTTTAATGTCCATTGCTACACCTGTGTCCTGAACCACCCAAATGTCTAGGGGAAAAAAAAACAAAACACAGTGCAAAGAAAAAAAAATGGTCTCAGAACTTCTTTTTTCCCTCTATTGAGAATCATGAGCACTTTTGGCTTCCTGTACTGTTATGAAAGACAATTCAGAATCACAATGGACATGGAGGTCAGAGCACATACAGTGTTCTGACAGTAACCCAAAATAATAGAACGAGCTCTGAGACGTGGGAACTCTGCAGACCGCAAACCCTAATCCTATCAAACCACACTAAAGGTAGCCGTGGAGCGCTCCTGACCAGAACCTAGGCGCCTCGTCACAGCCTGAGAAACTAGCTAGTCCTGAAGATAGAAAAATAAGCCTACCTTGCCTCAGAGAAATTCCACAAAGGAAAAGGCAGCCCCCCACATATAATGACTGTGAGTAAGATGAAAACACAAACATAGAGATGAAACAGATTTAGCAAAGTGAGGCCCGACTAGCTGAACAGAACGAGGATAGGGAAGATAACTTTGCGGTCAGCACAAAAACCTATAAATAACCACGCAGAGGGGACAAAAAGACCCTCCGCACCGACTAACGGTACGGAGGTGGTCCCTCTGCGTCTCAGAGCTTCCAGCAGGTGAGAAAAAACAATTAAGCAAGCTGGACTGAAAAATAGCAACAAAATAACATAAGCAAAACTTAGCTTTGCAGAGCAGCAGGCCACAGGAATGATCCAGGGAAAAAACAAGTCCTACACTGAAACATTGACAGGAAGCATGGATCAAAGCATCAGGTGGAGTTAAGTAGAGAAGAAGCTAACGAGCTCACCAGATCACCTGAGGGAGGAAACTCAGAAGCTGCAGTACCACTTTCCTCCACAAACGGAAGATCCCAGAGAGAATCAGCCGAAGTACCACTTGTGACCACAGGAGTGAACTCTGCCACAGAATTCACACCTGTCTAGGATTCAACCGTTTGGCAGACTCGAGATAAGTCAAGTTCTTGTGATCAGTCAAGACCACCACGCGATGCTTAGCTCCTTCAAGCCAATGACGCCACTCCTCGAATGCCCACTTCATGGCCAGCAACTCTCGATTGCCAACATCATAATTTCGCTCAGCAGGCGAAAACTTCCTGGAAAAGAAGGCGCATGGTTTCATCACCGAGCAATCAGTACTTCTCTGCGACAAAACAGCCCCCGCTCCAATTTCAGAAGCATCAACCTCGACCTGGAACGGAAGCGAAACATCTGGTTGACACAACACAGGGGCAGAAGAAAAACGACGCTTTAACTCTTGAAAAGCTTCCACAGCAGCAGAAGACCAACTGACCACATCAGCACCCTTCTTGGTCAAATCGGTCAATGGTTTAGCAATACTAGAAAAATTACAGATGAAGCAACGATAAAAATTAGCAAAGCCCAGGAACTTTTGCAGACTCTTCAGAGATGTCGGCTGAGTCCAATCATAGATGGCCTGGACCTTAACAGGGTCCATCTCGATAGTAGAAGGGGAAAAAATGAACCCCAAAAATGAAACCTTCTGAACACCAAAGAGACACTTTGATCCCTTCACAAACAAAGAATTAGCACGCAGGACCTGGAACACCATTCTGACCTGCTTCACATGAGACTCCCAATCATCCGAGAAGACCAAAATATCATCCAAGTATACAATCAGGAATTTATCCAGGTACTCTCGGAAGATGTCATGCATAAAGGACTGAAACACCGATGGAGCATTGGCAAGTCCGAAAGGCATAACTAGGTACTCAAAATGGCCCTCGGGCGTATTAAATGCAGTTTTCCATTCATCGCCCCGCTTAATACGCACAAGATTATACGCACCACGAAGATCTATCTTGGTGAACCAACTAGCCCCCTTGATCCGAGCAAACAAATCAGATAGCAGCAGCAAGGGGTACTGAAATTTGACCGTGATTTTATTTAGAAGGCGGTAATCTATACAAGGTCTCAGCGAACCATCCTTCTTGGCCACAAAAAAGAACCCCGCTCCCAATGGCGACGATGACGGGCAAATATGACCCTTCTCCAAGGACTCCTTCACGTAACTCCGCATAGCGGCGTGCTCAGGTACAGATAAATTAAACAGTCGACCTTTAGGAAACTTACTACCAGGAATCAAATCGATAGCACAGTCACAATCCCTATGCGGAGGTAGGGCATTGGACTTGGGCTCATCAAATACATCCCGGTAATCAGACAAGAACTCTGGGACCTCAGAAGGGGCGGATGACGAAATAGACAGAAATGGGACATCACCATGTACCCCCTGACAACCCCAGCTGGACAAAGACATTGATTTCCAATCTAATACTGGGTTATGGACTTGTAGCCATGGCAACCCCAACACGACCACATCATGCAGATTATGCAACACCAGAAAGCGAATATCCTCCTGATGTGCAGGAGCCATGCACATGGTCAGCTGGGTCCAGTACTGAGGCTTATTCTTGGCCAAAGGCGTAGCATCAATTCCTCTCAATGGAATAGGACACTGCAAGGGCTCCATGAAAAACCCACAACGCCTAGCATACTCCAAGTCCATCAAATTCAGGGCAGCGCCTGAATCCACAAATGCCATGACAGAATAAGATGACAAAGAGCAGATCAAAGTAACGGACAAAAGAAATTTTGACTGTACCGTACCAATGGTGGCAGACCTAGCGAACCGCTTAGTGCGCTTAGGACAATCGAAGATAGCATGAGTGGAATCACCACAGTAGAAACACAGCCCATTCTGACGTCTGTGTTCTTGCCGTTCAACTCTGGTCAAAGTCATATCGCACTGAATAGGCTCAGGTTTATGCTCGGATAATACCGCCAAATGGTGCACAGATTTACGCTCACGCAAGCGTCGACCGATCTGAATGGCTAAAGACATAGACTCATTCAGACCAGCAGGCATGGGAAATCCCACCATGACATCCTTAAGGGCTTCAGAGAGACCCTTTCTGAAGATAGCTGCCAGCGCACCTTCATTCCATTGAGTGAGTACGGACCACTTTCTAAACTTCTGACAATAAATCTCTATCTCATCCTGACCCTGACACAGAGCCAGCAGATTTTTCTCTGCCTGATCCACCGAATTAGGTTCATCGTACAGCAATCCGAGCGCCAGGAAAAACGCATCAATATTACTTAATGCAGGATCTCCTGGCGCAAGGAAAAATGCCCAGTCTTGAGGGTTGCCACGTAATAAAGAAATAATAATCTTAACTTGTTGAACTGGGTCACCAGAGGAGCGAGGTTTCAAAGCCAGAAACAGTTTACAATTATTTTTGAAACTCAGAAATTTTGCTCTATCTCCAGAAAACAAATCAGGAATAGGAATTCTTGGTTCTAACATAGAATTCTGAACCACAAAGTCTTGAATATTTTGTACTCTTGCAGTAAGATGATCCACACATGAAGACAGACCTTTAATGTCCATCACTACACCTGTGTTCTGCACTACCCAAATGTCTAGGGGAAAAAAAAGGCAAAACACAGTGCAAAGAAAAAAAAATGGTCTCAGAATTTCTTTTTTCCCTCTATTGAGAAGCATTAGTACTTTGGGCCTCCAGTACTGTTATGATTAGGTAATTCAGAACCACAATGGACCTTGAAGTTCAGAGCACGCAAAGTGACCTGACAATAACCAAAAGACATAGGACAAGCTCTGAGACGTGGGAACTCTACTGACCGCAATCCCTAATCCTATCCAACCACACTAGAGGCAGCCGTGGATTGCGCCTAACGCTCCCTATGCAACTCGGCACAGCCTGAGAAACTAGCTAGGCCTAAGAAAGAAAAACAAGCCTACCTTGCCTCAGAGAAATACCCCAAAGGAAAAGGCAGCCCCCCACATATAATGACTGTGAGTAGAGATGAAAATACAAACGCAGAGATGAAATAGATTTAGCAAAGTGAGGCCCAACTTACTGAACAGACCGAAGATAGAAAGAAACTTTGCGGTCAACACAAAACCCTACAAACAACCACGCAGAGGGGCAAAAAGACCCTCCTCACTGACTAACGGTACGGAGGTGCACCCTCTGCGTCCCAGAGCTTCCAGCAAGCAAGAAAAACCAATTAAGCAAGCTGGACAGAAAAAAAAGCAAAACAAAAATAACACAAGCAAAACTTAGCTTATGCAGAGCAGACGGCCACAGGAACGATCCAGGAGGAAGCAAGACCAATACTAGAACATTGACTGGAGGCCAGGAGCAAAGCACCAGGTGGAGTTAAATAGAGCAGCACCTAACGACTTCACCACATCACCTGAGGAAGGAAACTCAGAAGCCGCAGTACCACTCGTGACCACAGGAGGGAGCTCTGCCACAGAATTCACAACAAGAGACGATAAGTGGAGGCAGCTGATGACAGCTAACTCCAAGGAGCAGCCATACCACTAGAAACCACAAGAGGGAGCCCAAGAGCAGAACTCACAAAAGTGCCACTTACAACCACCGGAGGGAGCCCAAGAGCGGAATTCACAACACATAGCCATTTCAGAACTGAAACACATACCTTGCCTGGCTCACACCTTGAACCTGGTGGTGCAGTGCTTCCTGAAAAATTATCCGGGGTTACCAGCCCTGCTCCTGAAGGTGCGAAGACTTTGCTCGCACATATGCCAGTCACCCGTACACTCCAGCCGTATGCGGAAGCATCAGCGATCGCTGAAGCTTCCCCAGCACCGCCTAATAATCGACGTTGCAACAAGGTGGAACTCCACATTGCACATGCTTCACACATGCATGCAAGGTGGAACTCCACACATGCACATGCGCGAACAGAGGCGTGCTGTAATGTATTTGTGGGAGGATACACATACACGGGCAGGCAGTTGGATGGCAGACATGGAGTTGTCTGGTGTGCAGTGGTCAAAGCTACAAGATCTCTGTCAAGTCCTTCAGTGTTTTGAGGAATGCACGCGGCTTGTAAGTGCAGACGACGCCATCATAAGCATGAGCATCCCACTAATGCGTCTGCTGATGCAAAGTTTGACGCACATAAAGGAGCATGCGTCTGCGGCCGAGGAGGAGGGAAGCCTTGATGACAGTCAGCCATTGTCTACTCAGGGAACTCTCCTGGACAAGGTGGCGGACAAAGAGGAGGAGGATGATGGGGATGAATATTTATGGGAGGAGGAAGCTTCTCGGGGCAATAGAAACTGGTGGCATTGCAAAATCAGGTACAGGGTTTTTGCGGGAGACAAGTGATGTTGATTTGCAAGAAAGGGCTCCTCAACCCAGCACAAGCAGTGAACTGACACCTGGAACATTGGCCCACATAGCTGATTGTGCCTTGCGTAACCTAAAAAGGGACCCCCGCATTATAAAAATGATGATCGATGACGATTACTGGTTAGCCTGCCTCCTGGATCCACGATATAAAGGGAAATTACAAAATATCATGCCACATGAGAACCTTGAGCAAATATTGGCTACCAAACAAGCAACTCTTGTAGACCGTTTGGTTCAGGCATTCCCAGCACACAGTGGCGGTGATGGTTCTCACATGAGCTGTAGGGGGCAACATGGCAGAGGTGTTAGAGGTGCACAAATCAGAAGTGGCATTGGACAGAGGGGTTTTATGACCAGGTTGTGGAGTAATTTCGCAATGACCGCAGACACGACAGGTACTGCTGCATCGATTCAAAGTGACAGGAGACAGCATTTGTCCAGTATGGTTACCAACTATTTTTCCTCCCTTATCGATGTTCTCCCTCACAGGTCATTCCCCTTTGATTACTGGGCATCCATAAAAGACACCTGGCCTGAATTGGCAGAATATGCATTACAGGAGCTCGCTTGCCCAGCTGCTAGTGTGCTATCAGAAAGAGTCTTCAGTGCTGCTGGTTCAATACTGACCGAAAAAAGGACTCGTCTGGCTACCCGAAATGTTGATGATCTAACCTTCATTTTTCATTCAATTATGGATTTCAAATTATTTTGCCCCACCTTTCCCTGCTGACACGTAGCTTGCATGAAAAATGTCTTGCTTTTGGCCTCCTCTTACTGACTGCTCCAATTCCTCCATTTGCAGCTGCTGAATGTCCACCATAGGCCATTTTTATACCTCCCTAAATGGTCTGACTCCCCCCACAGGGCCGTGGTCACCACTTGGAGCAAGCACCCGTGCGAGTGCCGTTTGCCTGGACAGGTGGGTGTGCCCACTTTTGGGCGACGGCACTGGCACAGGGTAAAAAAAAGCGTCTCTGACGGTGGTGGTGCATACCCAACGTTAGACACACCGTCGTAATATGAGGGGCCCTGTGCCAGTACCACCGCCCATGAGAGAGGGTTCCCCCCCAGCTCGAACAGTGCTCTACCACTTGCAATACTTACCTCTCCCTGCTCCACCACTGTGTAGTCTGTGATGTTAAATCCTTCAATGGCACTGCCAATACAAATTTGTTGAAATGATAGATGATAGTTAAAATATACAGGGGCCCTGGCCTCCATTTAGACCAGTTAATATTTTGCGCCTACTACCACTGTCTGCTACTCAGCAGAGGAGCCCACCCCAGTACCTAGCTATGCCGCCTGGTTAGTCCTGTTACCAATTTTGAACTGCATTTAGCCTACTTTATTATTTGGGCCTACTAACTGTGTCTGCGCCACTCATTACAGTTGTCCTCCACTGAACAAAGCTATGCAGCCTGTTTAGTCCTGTTACCAATTTTGAACTGCATTTAGCCTACTTTTTTATTGTGGGTCTACAAACTGTGTCTGCGCCACTCATTATAGTTGTCCTCCACTGAACAAAGCAATACCACCTGTTTAGTCCTGTTACCAATTTTGAACTGCATTTAGCCTACTTTTTTATTGTGGGCCTACAAAGTGTGTCTGCGCCACATATTACAGTTGTCCTCCACTGAACAAAGCAATACCACCTGTTTAGTCCTGTTACCAATTTTGAACTGCTTTTAGCCTACTTTTTTTATTTTAGGCCTATTAAGTCTGTCTGCGCCACTCATTACAGCTGTCCTCCATTGAACAAAGCTAAGCCGCCTGTTTACTCCTGTTACCAATTTTGAACAGCTTTGAGCCTACTTTTTTATTTTAGGCCTACTAAGTCTGTCTACGCCACTCATTAAAGCTGTCCTCCAATTTTGAACTGCTTTGAGCCTACTTTTTTTATTTTAGGCCTACTAAGTCTTACTGCGCCTGTGTACTCCAGTTACCAATTTTGGACTGCATTTAGCCTACTAACTGTGTCTGCCTCCCATTACAGTTGTCCTCCACTGAACAAAGCTGTTCAATTTTCATCCTGTTTCGGATATTAAACTGCATTTGGCCTACTTGTTTGGTTGGGCCTACTAACGGTGTCTGCCGCTGCTTGTTTTTCTCCTCCACTGTACGAAGCTGAGCCTCAATTTTCATCCTGTTTCGGATATTAAACTGCATTTGGCCTACTTGTTTGGTTGGGCCTACTAACGGTGTCTGCCGCTGCTTGTTTTTCTCCTCCACTGTACAAAGCTGAGCCTCAATTTTCATCCTGTTTCGGATATTAAACTGCATTTGGCCTACTTGTTTGGTTGGGCCTACTAACGGTGTCTGCCTCTGCTTGTTGCTCTCCTCCACTGAACAAAGCTGAGCCTCAATTTTCATCCTATTTCGGATATTAAACTGCATTTGGTCTACTTGTTTGGTTGGGCCTACTAACGGTGTCTGCCGCTGCTTGTTGTTCTCCTTCAACTGTACAAAGCTGAGCCTCAATTTTCATACTGTTTCGGATATTAAACTGCATTTGGCTTACTTGTTTGGTTGGGCCTACTAACGGTGTCTGCCGCTGCTTGTTGCTCTCCTCCACTGAACAAAGCTGAGCCTCAATTTTCATCCTGTTTCGGATATTAAACTGCATTTGGTCTACTTGTTTGGTTGGGCCTACTAACGGTGTCTGCCGCTGCTTGTTGTTCTCCTTCAACTGTATAAAGCTGAGCCTCAATTTTCATCCTGTTTCGGATATTAAACTGCATTTGGCCTACTTGTTTGGTTGGGCCTACTAACGGTGTCTGCTGCTGCTTCTTGTTCTCCTTCAACTGTACAAAGCTGAGCCTCAAGTTTCATCCTGTTTCAGGTATTAAACTGCATTTGGCCTACATGTTTGGTTGGGTGTTATGGACCTGGTGGTTAGGAGCACCCGGAACGACCTGATGGTTAAACTCACACAGGACAAGCTCTGGGAAGTGGGAGCTCTGCTGACCGCAACCTCTAATCCTATCACACAACTAGAAATAGCCGTGGAGCGTACCTAACTAGGCCTAGACGCCTCTTCACAGCCTAAGAGCTACCTAGCCCTAGAGACAGAAAATAAAGCCTACTTTGCCTCAGAGAAATTCCCCAAAGGAAAAGGCAGCCCCCCACATATATTGACTGTGAGTTAAGATGAAAGTCACAAACACAGAAATGAAACAGGTTTCAGCAAAGGGAGGCCAGACTTACTAAACAGACTGAGGATAGGAAAGGTATCTTTGCGATCAGCACAAAAAACTACAAAAAGACCACGCAGAGTGTGCAAAAAGACCTCCGCACCGACTCACGGTGCGGAGGTGCCACTCTGCATCCCAGAGCTTCCAGCTAGCGAGACAAAATCATGATAGCAAGCTGGACAAGGAAACAATGAACAAATAATTAACTAGCAGGGACTTAGCTTCTGCTGGAGTAGACAGGTGACCAGAAAGATCCAGGAGCGAACTGAACCAGTACAAGAACATTGACAGCTGGCATGGAGTAACGATCTGAGTGGAGTTAAATAGAGCAGCCAGCCAAAGACTAAACTACGTCACCTGTGGAAGGAACCTCAGAAGCAGCAGCTCCACTCACAGCCACCAGAGGGAGTCCATGGACAGAACTCGCCGAAGTACCATTCATGACCACAGGAGGGAGTTCGATAACAGAATTCACAACAGTACCCCCCCTTGAGGAGGGGTCACCGAACCCTCACCAGAGCCCCCAGGCCGATCAGGATGAGCCAAATGAATGGCACGAACTAGATCGGCAGCATGAACATCAGAGGCAAAAACCCAGGAATTATCTTCCTGACCATAACCCTTCCACTTGGCCAGGTACTGGAGTTTCCGTCTCGAAATACGAGAATCCAAAATCTTCTCCACCACATACTCCAACTCCCCCTCGACCAACACCGGGGCAAGAGGATCAACGGGGGGAACCATAGGCGCCACGTATCTCCGCAATAACGACCTATGGAACACATTATGGATGGCAAAAGAAGCTGGAAGGGCCAAACGAAATGACACAGGATTGAGAACTTCAGAAATCTTATACGGACCAATGAAACGAGGCTTAAACTTAGGAGAGGAAACCTTCATAGGAACATAACGAGACGACAACCAAACCAAATCCCCAACACGAAGTCGGGGACCAACACATCGCCGGCAGTTAGCGAAACGTTGAGCCTTCTCCTGGGACAATGTCAAATTGTCCACCACATGAGTCCAAATCTGCTGCAACCTGTCCACCACAGTATCCACACCAGGACAGTCCGAAGGCTCAACCTGCCCTGAAGAGAAACGAGGATGGAAACCAGAATTACAGAAAAAAGGCGAAACCAAAGTAGCCGAGCTAGCCCGATTATTAAGGGCGAACTCAGCCAAAGGCAAGAAGGACACCCAATCATCCTGATCAGCAGAAACAAAGCATCTCAGATATGTTTCCAAAGTCTGATTAGTTCGTTCGGTTTGGCCATTTGTCTGAGGATGGAAAGCCGAAGAAAAAGACAAATCAATGCCCATCTTAGCACAAAAGGACCGCCAAAACCTCGAAACAAACTGAGAACCTCTGTCCGAGACGATGTTCTCCGGAATGCCATGCAAACAAACCACATGCTGGAAAAACAATGGCACCAAATCAGAGGAGGAAGGCAATTTAGACAAGGGTACCAAATGGACCATCTTAGAGAAGCGATCACAAACCACCCAAATGACATCCTTTGAGAGACAGGGAGATCTGAAATAAAATCCATGGAAATATGCGTCCAGGGCCTCTTCGGGACCGGCAAGGGCAAAAGCAACCCACTGGCACGAGAACAGCAGGGCTTAGCCCGAGCACAAGTCCCACAGGACTGCACAAAAGAACGCACATCCCGTGACAAAGAAGGCCACCAAAAGGATCTAGCCACCAAATCTCTGGTACCAAAGATTCCAGGATGACCAGCCAACACTGAACAATGAACCTCAGAGATAACTCTACTAGTCCATCTATCAGGGACAAACAGTTTCTCCGCTGGACAACGGTCAGGTCTATCAGCCTGAAACTTCTGCAGCACCCGCCGCAAATCAGGGGAGATGGCAGACAAAATTACCCCCTCTTTGAGAATACCCGCCGGCTCAGGAACACCCGGAGAGTCAGGCACAAAACTCCTTGACAGGGCATCAGCCTTCACATTCTTAGAGCCCGGAAGGTACGAAACCACAAAATCAAAACGGGAGAAAAATAGCGACCATCGAGCCTGTCTAGGATTCAACCGTTTGGCAGACTCGAGATAAGTCAAATTCTTGTGATCCGTCAAGACCACCACGCGATGCTTGGCTCCTTCAAGCCAATGTCGCCACTCCTCGAATGCCCACTTCATGGCCAACAACTCTCGATTGCCAACATCATAATTGCGCTCAGCAGGCGAGAATTTTCTAGAAAAGAAGGCACAGGGTTTCATCACCGAGCCATCAGAACTTCTTTGCGACAAAACAGCCCCCGCTCCAATCTCAGAAGCATCAACCTCGACCTGAAACGGGAGCGAAACATCTGGCTGGCACAACACAGGGGCAGAAGAAAAACGACGCTTCAACTCCTGAAAAGCCTCTACAGCCGCAGAGGACCAATTGACCATATCAGCACGTTTCTTGGTCAAATCAGTCAACGGTTTAGCAACACTAGAAAAATTAGCGATGAAGCGACGGTAAAAATTAGCAAAGCCCAGGAACTTCTGCAGGCTCTTCACAGATGTCGGCTGAGTCCAATCAAAAATGGCCTGAACTTTAACAGGGTCCATCTCGATAGTAGAAGGGGAAAAAATGAAACCCAAAAATGAAACCTTCTGAACTCCAAAGAGACATTTAGACCCCTTCACAAACAAGGAATTCGCACGAAGGACCTGGAACACCATTCTGACCTGCTTCACATGAGACTCCCAATCATCCGAAAAGACCAAAATATCATCCAAATATACAATCATGAATCTATCCAGGTACTCTCGGAAGATGTCATGCATAAAGTACTGAAACACAGATGGAGCATTAGAAAGCCCGAATGGCATAACCAGGTACTCAAAATGACCCTTGGGCGTATTAAATGCTGTTTTCCATTCATCGCCCTGTTTAATTCGCACAAGATTATACGCCCCTCGAAGATCTATCTTGGTGAACCAACTAGCCCCCTTAATCCGAGCAAACAAATCAGACAGCAACGGCAAAGGGTACTGAAATTTGACTGTGATCTTATTAAGAAGGCGGTAATCAATACAAGGTCTCAAAGAACCATTCTTCTTGGCCACAAAAAAGAACCCTGCTTCCAACGGTGATGACGACGGGCGAATATGACCTTTCTCCAAGGATTCCTTTATATAACTCCTCATAGCGGCGTGCTCTGGCACAGATAAATTAAACAATCGGCCCTTAGGAAACTTACTACTAGGAATCAAATTAATAGCACAATCGCAATCCCTATGAGGAGGTAGGGCACTGGATTTGGGCTCATCAAATACATCCCGGTAGTCTGACAAAAACTCAGGGACTTCAGAAGGAGTGGAAGGCGAAATTGACAGCAATGGAACATCACCATGTACCCCTTGACAACCCCAGCCGGACACAGACATAGATTTCCAATCCAATACTGGATTATGCACCTGTAGCCATGGCAACCCCAAAACGACCACATCATGCAGATTATGCAACACCAAAAAGCGAATATCCTCCTGATGTGCAGGAGCCATGCACATGGTCAATTGAGTCCAGTACTGAGGCTTATTCTTGGCCAAAGGCGTAGCATCAATTCCTCTCAATGGAATAGAATACTGCAAGGGCTCCAAGAAAAAACCACAGCGCCTGGCAAACTCCAAGTCCATCAAATTCAGGGCAGCGCCTGAATCCACAAATGCCATAACAGAATAGGACGACAAAAAGCTAATCAGAGTAACGGACAAAAGAAATTTTGACTGTACCGTACCAATGGTGGCAGACCTAGCGAACCGCTTAGTGCGCTTAGGACAATCGGAGATCGCATGAGTGGAATCACCACAGTAAAAACACAGTCCATTCCGACGTCTGTGTTCTTGCCGTTCAGCTCTGGTCAAAGTCCTATCACATTGCATAGGCTCAGGCCTATGCTCAGAGAATACCGACAAATGGTGCACAGCTTTGCGCTCACACAAGCGCCGATCGATCTGAATGGCCAAGGACATAGACTCATTCAGACCAGCAGGCGTGGGAAATCCCACCATGACATCCTTAAGGGCTTCAGAAAGACCCATTCTGAAAATTGCCGCCAGGGCACACTCAATCCACTGAGTAAGCACAGACCACTTTCTAAACTTCTGACAATACACCTCCGCTTCATCCTGACCCTGACACAAAGCCAGCAAGATTTTCTCTGCCTGATCCACTGAATTAGCTTCATCATAAAGAAATCCAAGCGCCAGAAAAAACGCATCTACATCATGCAATGCAGGATCTCCTGGCGCAAGGGAAAATGCCCAGTCTTGAGGGTCACCACGCAACAAAGAAATAATGATTTTTACTTGTTGAACGGGGTCACCAGAGGAGCGGGGCTTCAAAGCTAGAAACAGTTTACAATTATTTTTGAAATTCAGGAACTTAGATTTATCCCCAGAAAACAAATCAGGAATAGGAATTCTAGGCTCTAACATCGGATTCTGAACCACAAAATCTTGAATGTTTTGTACCCTTGCAGTGAGATGTGTCATGATCCCAATGGCGGGGGATCACAAAAGGACAAGCACAAAAACAAAACAAGCTCTAGGGTGATGGAACCTGAGCTGACCGCGATCCTGAACCTAAACACACAACTAGCAGTAGCCGGGGAACGTGCCTACGATGATTCCTAGACGTCTCGCGCCAGCCGAAGGATAAACTTCCCCTATAAGAAGAGACACAGACCTCACTTGCCTCCAGAGAAACACCCCACAGAAATAGCAGCCCCCCACATGTAATAACGGTGAAATGAGAGGAAAGCACATACGTAGTTATGAAAATAGAATCGGCAAAAATGAGGCCCGCTAAAGCTAGATAGCAGAGGATACAAAAGTGAACTGCGCGGTCAGCGAAAAACCCTTCAAAAAACCATCCTGAAATTACTTGAACTCATGTGCCAACTCATGGAACATGAGGAGTAATTTCAGCCCACTAGAGCAACCAGCAGCAAGGAATCACATCTCTGCAAGCTGGACTAAGACAAAAATTAAGCAAAACGTGGAACAGGAAAATCAAAACTTAGCTTGTCCTGAAGATAACAGACGCAGGGAGCAGAGGTAAAAAGACACGCTGATTACATTGATAGCCGGCGAGGAAATGACAAAAAAGCCAGGTTAAATAGGAAACTCCCATAACCTGATGGAACAGGTGGACACCAGAGACCGCAGAGAACACAAGTCACCCAGTACCATCAGTAACCACCAGAGGGAGCCCAAAAACAGAACTCACAACAGTACCCCCCCCTTGAGGAGGGGTCACCGAACCCTCACGAGAACCACCAGGGCGACCAGGATGAGCCCTATGAAAAGCACGGACCAAATCGGCAGCATGAACATCAGAGGCAATCACCCAAGAATTATCCTCCTGACCATAACCCTTCCACTTGACCAAATACTGGAGTTTCCATCTGGAAACACGAGAATCCAAGATCTTCTCCACAACATACTCCAATTCACCCTCCACCAGCACCGGAGCAGGAGGCTCAAGCGAAGGAACGACAGGTACCTCATACTTCCGCAACAACGACCGATGGAACACATTATGAATAGCAAACGATGCCGGGAGATCCAAACGAAACGACACAGGGTTAAGAATTTCCAAGATCCTATAGGGACCGATGAACCGAGGCTTGAACTTAGGAGAAGAGACCTTCATAGGAACAAAACGAGGAGACAACCACACCAAGTCCCCAACAAGAAGTCGAGGACCCACGCGGCGACGGCGATTAGCAAACTGCTGAGCCCTCTCCTGGGACAACTTCAAATTGTCCACCACATGACTCCAAATCCGATGCAACCTATCCACCACCATGTCCACTCCAGGACAATCAGAAGGCTCCACCTGACCAGAGGAAAAACGAGGATGAAACCCCGAATTACAAAAGAAAGGAGAAACCAAGGTAGCAGAACTAGCCCGATTATTAAGGGCAAACTCGGCAAGCGGCAAAAAGGAAACCCAGTCATCTTGATCAGCAGAAACAAAACACCTTAAATAAGTTTCTAAAGTCTGATTAGTTCGTTCCGTCTGGCCATTCATTTGAGGATGGAATGCAGACGAAAAGGACAAATCAATGACCATCTTAGCACAGAACGTCCGCCAAAATCTAGACACAAACTGGGATCCCCTGTCAGAAACGATGTTCTCCGGAATGCCATGCAGACGGACCACATTTTGAAAAAAACAGAGGGACCAACTCAGAGGAGGAAGGTAACTTAGGCAAGGGTACCAGATGAACCATCTTAGAAAAGCGGTCACACACAACCCATATGACGGACATTTTTTGAGAGACAGGGAGATCCGAAATAAAGTCCATGGAAATGTGCGTCCAAGGCCTCTTCGGGATAGGCAAAGGTAACAACAATCCACTGGCCCGAGAACAGCAAGGCTTAGCCCGAGCGCAAACTCCACAAGACTGCACAAAAGAACGCACATCCCTCGACAAAGAAGGCCACCAAAAAGACCTGGCCACCAAGTCTCTAGTACCAAATATTCCAGGATGACCTGCCAACACAGAAGAATGGACCTCGGAGATGACTCTACTGGTCCAATTATCCGGAACAAACAGTCTTTCCGGCGGACAACGATCAGGTTTATCCGCCTGAAACTCCTGCAAAGCACGTCGCAAGTCTGGGGAGACAGCCGACAAAATCACCCCATCCCTAAGGATACCAGTGGGCTCAGAATTTCCAGGGGAGTCAGGCACAAAACTCCTAGAAAGAGCATCCGCCTTCACATTCTTTGAACCTGGCAGGTATGAAACCACAAAATTGAAACGGGAGAAAAACAGTGACCAACGAGCCTGTCTAGGATTCAGACGCTTGGCAGACTCAAGGTACATCAGATTTTTGTGATCAGTCAAGACCACCACACGATGTCTAGCACCCTCAAGCCAATGACGCCACTCCTCAAATGCCCACTTCATGGCCAAAAGCTCCCGATTACCAACATCATAATTCCGTTCAGCGGGCGAAAATTTTCTAGAAAAGAACGCACATGGCTTCATCACTGAGCCATCGGAGCTTCTCTGTGACAAAACCGCCCCCGCTCCGATCTCGGAAGCATCGACCTCAACCTGAAAAGGAAGCGACGTATCTGGCTGACGCAACACAGGAGCAGAAGAAAACCGGCGCTTAAGTTCCTGAAAGGCCTCCACAGCCGCAGGAGACCAATCAGTAACATCAGCACCCTTTTTAGTCAAATCCGTCAAAGGCTTAACAACACTAGAAAAATTAGTTATGAAGCGACGATAAAAATTTGCAAAGCCCAAGAACTTCTGTAGACTCTTAAGAGATGTAGGCTGCGTCCAGTCACAAATAGCCTGAACCTTGACGGGATCCATCTCAATAGTAGAAGGGGAAAAAATATACCCCAAAAAAGAAATCTTCTGGACTCCAAAGAGACATTTAGAACCCTTTACAAACAAAGAATTGGCCCGCAGGACCTGAAACACCTTCCTGACCTGCTGAACATGAGACTCCCAGTCATCAGAAAAAACCAAAACATCATCCAAATACACGATAATAAATTTATCCAGATATTCACGGAAAATATCGTGCATAAAAGACTGGAAGACAGAAGGAGCATTAGAAAGTCCAAAAGGCATCACCAAATACTCGAAATGGCCCTCAGGCGTATTAAATGCGGTTTTCCACTCATCACCCTGCCTTATCCGCACAAGATTATACGCACCCCGAAGATCAATCTTCGTGAACCATTTAGCCCCCTTAATGCGAGCGAACAAATCAGTCAACAATGGCAAAGGATACTGATATTTGACTGTAATCTTATTCAAAAGACGATAATCTATGCAAGGCCTCAAGGAACCATCTTTTTTGGCCACAAAAAAAAAACCTGCTCCCAAAGGGGACGAAGATGGACGGATATGTCCCTTTTCCAAGGACTCCTTAACATAATTCCGCATAGCAGTATGCTCTGGCACTGACAGATTGAACAAACGACCTTTAGGGAATTTACTGCCGGGAATCAAATCTATAGCACAATCGCAATCACTGTGAGGAGGAAGCGAACTGAGCTTAGGCTCCTCAAAAACCTCCCGATAATCAGACAAAAATACCGGAACCTCAGAAGGAGTAGATGAAGCGATAGAAATCGGAGATGCATCATCATGAACCCCCTGACATCCCCAGCTTAACACAGACATTGTTTTCCAGTCCAGGACTGGGTTATGAGTTTGTAGCCATGGCAGACCAAGCACTAAGACATCATGTAAATTATACAGTACCAGGAAGCGAATCACCTCCTGATGAACGGGAGTCATACGCATGGTCACTTGTGTCCAGTACTGAGGTTTATTCATAGTCAAAGGTGTAGAGTCAATTCCTTTCAAAGGAATAGGAACTTCCAGAGGCTCCAGACTAAACCCACAGCGATTGGCAAATGACCAATCCATAAGACTCAGGGCAGCGCCTGAATCTACATAGGCATCGACGGAAATGGATGATAATGAACAAATCAGCGTCACAGACAGAATGAACTTAGACTGTAAAGTACCAATGGCAACAGACTTATCAACCTTTTTTGTGCGTTTAGAGCATGCTGATATAACATGAGCTGAATCACCACAATAAAAACACAATCCATTTTTCCGCCTATAATTTTGCCGTTCACTTCTGGACTGAATTCTATCACATTGCATTATCTCAGGTGCCTGTTCAGAAGACACCGCCAAATGGTGCACAGGTTTACGCTCCCGCAGTGGCGTAGGAAGGGGGGTGCGGGGGGGGGCGGTCCGCCCCGGGCGGCACAATGCGGGGGGCGGCCGGCGCTGCAGGAGAAAGAAAAAAAAAAAAAAGACGCCCCTTTAAATCTTCGGGCGGCGCCGTCCGCCGCCACGACCAGGCTCCCCCCGCCCCTGGGCCCCCGCCCCCCGCTCTATACTCACCTCTCCTGGTTCCTGCGGCGCCGGCAGCTACAGCGTCCTCTGACTCTGCGACGTCTCAGAGCAGAGGGCGCGATGACGTCACTACTGTGCGCGCCGCTCAGCCTCTCTGTCCTGAGCGTCGCAGAGCCGGAGAGACGCTGACTGCACCGGACCTGCGCTAGGAACGGGAGAGGTGAGGATTTTACTTTTTTTTTTTTTTTCTTTATGTCTGACTCTGGGGGCAATGCTGGAGACCATTGGGCAGATTGCTGGACACACCGGGGCAATACTGGAGACCATGGGGCAGATTGCTGGACACACCGGGGCAATACTGGAGACCATGGGGCAGATTGCTGGACACACCGGGGCAATACTGGAGACCATGGGGCAGATTGCTGGACACACTGGGGCAATACTGGAGACCATGGGGCAGATTGCTGGACACACTGGGGCAATACTGGAGACCATGGGGCAGATTGCTGGACACACTGGGGCAATACTGGAGACCATGGGGCAGATTGCTGGACACACCGGGGCAATACTGGAGACCATGGGGCAGATTGCTGGACACACTGGGGCAATACTGGAGACCATGGGACAGATTGCTGGACACACTGGGGCAATACTGGAGACCATGGGGCAGAATGCTGGACACACTGGGGCAATACTGGAGACCATGGGGCAGAATGCTGGACACACCGGGGCAATACTGGAGACCATGGGGCAGATTGCTGGACACACTGGGGCAATACTGGAGACCATGGGGCAGAATGCTGGACACACCGGGGCAATACTGGAGACCATGGGGCAGATTGCTGGACACACTGGGGCAATACTGAAGACCATGGGGCAGAATGCTGGACACAATGGGGCAATACTGGAGACCATGGGGCAGAATGCTGGACACACTGGGGCAATACAGGAGACCATGGGGCAGATTGCTGGACACACTGGGGCAGATTGCTGGACACACTGGGGGTAATATGCTGGACACACTGGGGGTAATATGCTGGACACACTGGGGGTAATATGCTGGACACACTGGGGGTAATATGCTGGACACACTGGGGGTAATATGTTGGACACACTGGGGGTAATATGCTGGACACTGGGGGTAATATGCTGGACACACTGGGGCAGACTGCTGGACACACTGGGGCAATGCTGGACACTGGGGCAGATTGCTGGACACACTGGGGCAATGCTGGACACTGGGGCAGATTGCTGGACACACTGGGGGTAATATGCTGGACACACTGGGGCAGATTGCTGGACAACATGGGGGTAATATGCTGGACACACTGGGGCAGATTGCTGGACACACTGGGGGCAGGACTTGGGGCATGATTGGAGACATGGGGCAGGATTGGATCATGGGGCAGGACGGATACGATGGAGGCTGGTGGGGCAGGATGGGGAGATCATATGGGGTAGAATGGATAGTCATGAGTGCAGGATACGAGAACATATGGCTGGAGCCAGGAATGAGATAAACGGGGCCAGGGTGGGGAATAGTGTTACCATAGGGGCTAATTAAGGGATATTATTACTGCAGTGATGTATTTATTTTATTTTTTGAGTATACTGTTTTAAATGGGGGGGCGGTACTGTTATTGTGCAGAGTGACACTATATCGCCTTTTTGTCTTCATGTGGTGTAATGTAGAAGTTGTGAAAAATTAAGTAATGTGTTCTGCAAGCGGAGCTCGAGATAACTGTGTTATTTCCTGCAGAGACGAGTCCTGGCTGGAAGGAATGATGGCGGTCTGTGCTGGATGAAAGATGAAGGACTTCACCTAGAGACGTCACTGGTGAGTCAGTGTTACCTATACACTGACACTATACACTGTATACTATATACAGCGGTCCTGTGTACAATGTCACCAGTGATCACTGTATTACCTATACATTATATACAGAGTTCCTGTGTATAATACCACCAGTGATCTCTGTATTACCTCTACACAGACACTGCATACTAAGTACAGATCTCCTGTGAATACTGGCACTTATGGTGATAGTATTGTGTTTTTTTTTATTACTGATCAGTATTGTAGTATTCAGTCACTATGTGGTGGTAATATGTGGTCTGGAAATGGTGTTGTGGTATTTGTCCCTTGTATGTAGTATTATTCGGTCACTATGTGGTCTGGTCATGGTGTGGTGGTATTAAGTCACAGGTTTGGCATGTGGGGGTGACACCATTAGGCCCAGTTTAAGTTCTACAAAACAGGAAAACCATTTTTGGTAACCTTTGTGTGTATTGAGCCGGGGGGGGGCGCCAAACTCGGGAACAGCCCCGGGCGGCAAAAGCTCTAGCTACGCCTCTGCGCTCCCGTAAACGCCGATCAATCTGAATAGCCATAGTCATGGACTCATTCAGACCTGTAGGCGCCGGGAACCCCACCATAACATCTTTAATGGCCTCAGAAAGGCCATCTCTGAATTTTGCAGCCAGAGCGCACTCATTCCACTGAGTAAGCACCGACCACTTCCGAAACTTCCGACAATATATTTCTGCTTCATCTTGCCCCTGAGAGAGAGCCAATAAAGCTTTTTCAGCCTGAATCTCTAGATTAGGTTCCTCATAGAGCAAACCCAATGCCAGAAAAAACGCATCCACATTGAGCAACGCAGGATCCCCTGGTGCCAATGCAAATGCCCAATTCTGAGGGTCACCCCGCAGGAAAGATATAACAATCTTGACCTGCTGAGCAGGGTCTCCAGAGGAGCGAGATTTCAAGGAAAGAAACAACTTGCAATTGTTCCTAAAATTCAGAAAACTAGATCTATCTCCAGAAAAAAACTCTGGGACAGGAATTCTAGGTTCAGACATAGGCGTATGTACAACAAAATCTTGTATATTTTGAACCTTAGCAGCAAGATTATTCAGGCTGGAAGCCAAACTTTGAACGTCCATAATAGACAGCTGAGGTCAGAGCCATTCAAGGATTAAGAGGAGGAAAGAAGCAGTCAAGCTGCAATTAAGGCTAGGCAGCAAACACTGAGGAGGAGGAAAAAAAAAAAAAAAAAAAAACCTTCCCCAGACTACTTTTCCTCCTACTTCAGCCAAAACGATGACCAATTTTTTCGGGCCGGCTATACTGTCATGATCCCAATGGCAGGGGATCACAAAAGGACAAGCACAAAAACAAAACAAGCTCTAGGGTGATGGAACCTGAGCTGACCGCGATCCTGAACCTAAACACACAACTAGCAGTAGCCGGGGAACGTGCCTACGATGATTCCTAGACGTCTCGCGCCAGCCGAAGGATTAACTTCCCCTATAAAAAGAAACACAGACCTCACTTGCCTCCAGAGAAACACCCCACAGAAATAGCAGCCCCCCACATGTAATAACGGTGAAATGAGAGGAAAGCACATACGTAGTTATGAAAATAGAATCAGCAAAAATGAGGCCCGCTAAAGCTAGATAGCAGAGGATACAAAAGTGAACTGCGCGGTCAGCGAAAAACCCTTCAAAAAACCATCCTGAAATTACTTGAACTCATGTGCCAACTCATGGAACATGAGGAGTAATTTCAGCCCACTAGAGCAACCAGCAGCAAGGAATCACATCTCTGCAAGCTGGACTAAGACAAAAATTAAGCAAAACGTGGAACAGGAAAATCAAAACTTAGCTTGTCCTGAAGATAACAGACGCAGGGAGCAGAGGTAAAAAGACACGCTGATTACATTGATAGCCGGCGAGGAAATGACAAAAAAGCCAGGTTAAATAGGAAACTCCCATAACCTGATGGAACAGGTGGACACCAGAGACCGCAGAGAACACAAGTCACCCAGTACCATCAGTAACCACCAGAGGGAGCCCAAAAACAGAACTCACAACAGAGATGATCCACACAAGAGGACAGACCTTGAATGTCCATATCTACACCTGTGTCCTGAACCACCCAGAGGTCAAGGGGAAAAGAAAGACAAAACACACTGCAGAGAAAAAAAAATGGTCTCAGAACTTCTCTTATCCCTCTATTGAGATGCATTAATACTTTTGGCCAGCTGTACTGTTATGGACCTGGTGGTTAGGAGCACCCGGAACGACCTGATGGTTAAACTCTGGGACAAGCTCTGGGAAGTGGGAGCTCTGCTGACCGCAACCCCTAATCCTATCACACAACTAGAAATAGCCGTGGAGCGTACCTAACTAGGCCTAGACGCCTCTTCACAGCCTAAGAGCTAACTAGCCCTAGAGACAGAAAATAAAGCCTACCTTGCCTCAGAGAAATTCCCCAAAGGAAAAGGCAGCCCCCCACATATATTGACTGTGAGTTAAGATGAAAGTCACAAACACAGAAATGAAACAGGTTTCAGCAAAGGGAGGCCAGACTTACTAAACGGACTGAGGATAGGAAAGGTATCTTTGCGATCAGCACAAAAAACTACAAAAAGACCACGCAGAGTGTGCAAAAAGACCTCCGCACCGACTCACGGTGCGGAGGTGCCACTCTGCATTCCTGAGCTTCCAGCTAGCGAGACAAAATCATGATAGCAAGGAAACAATGAACAAATAATTAACTAGCAGGGACTTAGCTTCTGCTGGAGTAGACAGGTAACCAGAAAGATCCAGGAGCGAACTGAACCAGTACAAGAACATTGACAGCTGGCATGGAGTAACGATCTGAGTGGAGTTAAATAGAGCAGCCAGCCAAAGACTAAACTACGTCACCTGTGGAAGGAACCTCAGAAGCAGCAGCTCCACTCACAGCCACCAGAGGGAGTCCATGGACAGAACTCGCCGAAGTACCATTCATGACCACAGGAGGGATTTCGATAACAGAATTCACAACAGTTGGGCCTACTAACGGTGTCTGCCGCTGCTTGTTGTTCTCCTTCAACTGTACAAAGCTGAGCCTCAATTTTCATCCTGTTTCAGATATTAAACTGCATTTGGCCTACTTGTTTGGTTGGGCCTACTAACGGTGTCTGCCGCTGCTTGTTGTTCTCCTTCAACTGTACAAAGCTGAGCCTCAATTTTCATCCTTTTTCAGATATTAAACTGCATTTGGCCTACTTGTTTGGTTGGGCCTACTAAATGTGTCTGACACTCATTACAGTTGTCCTCCACTGAACAAAGCAGTGCCGCCTGTTTAGTCCTGTTACCACTTTTGAACTGCATTTAGCCTACTTTATTATTTGGGCCTATATCTGTGTTTCCTCCTCGTCCTGCCCATTGGCCAGCCACTGCTAGATGAGTCTGCTGGTAGATTGATCCAGACCACTACATTCCCCTTGCACTCTACACAGCCAGAATCTGACCCTGCTGAAAGTCAGGTTCCCCTTCCCGCATACTATACCACCTTACACGGGGACAAAGAGGAAGGTGCAGATGAAAGTGCAGGTTCCTTCATTCAGGTGGAGGGAGCATACTCGTTGGCACTGGCACAGGGCCCCTCATAGTACGCAAAAGTGTCTCTAGACGCCGCCCGCCGTCAAACACACTGCCGTACTATGAGGGGCCCTGTGCCAGTGCCAACTAGTGGGCCCCCATTGCTTGCTCAGGATCGCAGCACTTGCAAAGTTGAAATACTTACCTCTCCCTGCTCCACCGCTGTGACGTATTCCGCGTTACCCGGGCCCATGAAAATCTTGAGCCAGCCCTACCCCCCACAACTTTAGCCAAATGAGCCCGTTTTCAATGCCTAACTATTATTATAAAGTAAATTAAGATTGACAAGCTTCAGTAATACGAATTGATGTTTTTGGCATTAAAATGGACACTGTAGGTGTTTTCCTGTCCTCCACTCACTGCCGACTTTGATTCCACATTGACTTGCATTGGATTTCATGTTTCGGCCGACCCCTGACTTTTTGCAATAATCGGCCGATTTCACCCGACCCGACTTTTGAGAAAGTCGGGTTTCGCGAAACCCGACTCGATCCTAAAAAAAGTAAAAGTCGCTCAACTCTACTCTGGTCTCTTCAGTTCCCACTCCAAGTTGTCTTGCCTCTTCTCACGGAACCGTCCAGACCTTGCTACCGGTGAGATTAACCTTTCTGGATTTCATGGAGTTTCTGGGATTCTCTCCACCAGCAAGTCCAAGTATTCTACAGTATTGCTAGTTTTTCAATACGGGTCATCCACTGGTCCTGGCTTCGCAGCATTCAGACCACCTGGTGTTGTGACGGGGGAATCCCTGTATAGGGGTACACCTTGCTCGGTGCTCCACCACGTGGTACAGTGTCATGATCCAGAGGTTCCTCCCTCTGACACCTTTTCCCTTTTTGTTTTACCTTGTTAATAAATATATTTTAGTTTATGAGATCCACTCTCCTGTCTTTTGAGTATCGGGTATACAGTCGCCACTGCACCATCAGTGGTCTAGTGAGTCCATTATACCCTGTAGGCGTTACAATTCCCCACTAATAATGTTACAAGTGTCTGTGTGTAAAATTTGGGAGCTGTAGCTGTTAAAATAAAGGGTTAATTCACGGAAAAAAATGGCGTGGGCTCCCGCACAATTTTCTCCACCAGAGTGGGAAAGCCAGTGACTGAGGGCAGATATTAATAACCTTGAGAGTGACCATGTTTTTTCCCCCCCCGGCAAAAACATCTGCCCCCGGCAAAAACATCTGCCCCCAGCCACCCAAGAAAAGGCACATATGTAAAATGCGCTGATTCTGGCACTTAGCCTCTCTCTTCCCACTCCCGAGTAGCGGTGGGATATGGGCTAATAAAGGGTTAATGTAACCTTGCTAATGTAAGGTGACATTAGGCCTGGTTAATAATGGAGAGGTGTCAATAAGACACCTATCCATTATTAATCCAATAGTAATAAAGGATTAATAATACACACACTCAATAGGAAAAAAGTATTTTAATGAAATAAATACACAGGGTGTTGTAATATGTTTATTATATGCTCAATCCAAATGACGACCCATGTCTTCTGTAAAAAAACAAAAAAACAAACAACAATATCCCATACCTCTCCACCGCTACAGTCATGTCCCACGATGTAAATCCATCAGAAGGGGTTAAATGATTTTACAACCAGGAGCTCTGCTAATGCAGCTGTGCTCCTGACTTTAAAATCTGGGGAATGAATGGAAAGCAGGGGAACGTAGCTACCTAGATTTGCGGTGCTCTGCCCCCTGCTGGCATAACCTCATACGAACTTGAGCGTGAGAAAATATTCTCAAAAATTCCCACGCTTGAGTTAATATGAGGTTATGCCAGCAGGGGGCAGAGTATATATATATATATATATATATATATATATATATATATATATATATAGATATAGTCTCTCACTGATATGTATATATATATATATATATCTACTATATAATTGTCTAAGGGTCACTTCCGTCTTTCTGTCTGTCCTTCTGTCTGTCTGTCACGGATATTCATTGGTCACGGCCTTTGTCTGTCATGGAATCCAAGTCGCTGATTGGTCGTGGCAAAACGCCCATGACAATTGCCACGACCAATCAGCGACGGCCACAGTCCGGCGGCAATATGGCCGCTCTTTCCTCCCCGCAGTCAGTGCCCGCTCCATACTCCCCTCCAGTCATCCAGTCAGCCCTCACACAGGGTTAATGCCAGCATTACCGGAGCACGGTGTAACGCACTCCGGTTACGCAGCTATTAACCCTGTGTGACCAAATTTTTACTATTGATGCCGCGTATGCAGTATCAATAGTAAAAAGATCTAATGTTACAAATAATAATAATAAAAAAAACAAAAACGTTATGCTCACCCTCCGGCGTGGCATCCTGTCCTCGGCAGTGCAAGCGGCAGGTTCCGGTGCTAAAGATGCTATGCGAGAAGGACCTGCCATGACGTTACGGTCATGTGACTGCGACATCATCACAGGTCCTGCACTCATACCAACCCTGGGACCGGAAGCTGCCGCGTGCACCGCACACAGGCGACAGGACTACGACAGGACTACAAGGGGCCCTCGGAAGGTGAGTATATTTTTATTTTTTAACCTGTTACATACGTGGCTGGGCAATATACTACGTAGCTGGGCAATATACTACGTGACTGGGCAGTATACTACGTGTCTGTGCTGTATACTACGTTGCTGTGCAATATACTACGTGGCTGGGCAATATACTGCGTCACTGGGCAATATACTACGTGACTGGGCAATATACTACGTGACTGGGCAATATACTACGTGACTGGGCAATATACTGCGTGACTGGGCAAAATACTATGTGGCTGGGCAATATACTACGTGACTGGGCAATATACTACGTGACTGGGCAATATACTACGTCACTGGGCAATATACTATGTGACTGGGCAATATACTACGAGGCTGGGCAATATACTACGTAGCTGGGCAATATACTGCGTGGTTGGGCAATATACTGCGTGGGCTGTGCAATATACTACGTGGACATGCATATTCTAGAATACCCGATGCGTTAGAATCGGGCCACCATCTAGTATATATATATATATATATATATATATATATATATATATATATATATATATACACCTATACTATGTGTAGACATTTATTTTATCTATTTTATTGCAACCTGTCAGTGTGATTTTACTGTAAGCGCACATGAATTGCCGGCTTATCTACTGTATCTATTTATTTATCTATCTATGAAGTCCAAAAATCAGAGGCAGCACACCATTCTGGATAAGGTGCCTTTCTCAAGCTCTCCACGGGCCGAAACGTTGCCATTATGGGCTATTAAATTTGAATACCTTCATAACCTTATCCAGAATGGTGTGCTGCTTCTGATTTTTGGACTTCTATGACAAGGTTTGGTACATGCCTGAGGGGCCCTGCACCCTGATTTTTGTTTTTCTTTTCTGTGCTGCTCTCACTTTTTTGCAACTATCTATCTATCTATCTATCTATCTATCTATCTATCTATCTATCTATCTATCTATCTGTCACATATATATATTATAACGTTTCCCTTACTTCAGGTCTTGGGGGACACTCGCTTGGCATGGGAATAACACATACAGGCTCGGTTTTCTTACAAAACACAGTCTCTTAGGTTTATTTCACATCCACATAAACAAAATCTTCAGGAACTTGACAACAGCATGAACACCGTCTGTACATATTCAGCTTTATCTCAGTACCTCACTGATCCCGATCAGCATAAGGTCTTGTTTTCACTTGCGAGGGACACGTCCGTGTCTCGCATGTGGAAACGAAGCTCTGGTGTCGGCACTCCGGAGCGGAGCGTGCAGCTCCATGTGTTCCTATGCGGCCGCACGCTCCGCTCCACAGTGCCGGCACCAGAGCTTCGTTTCCACATGCGAGACACGGACGTGTCCCTCGCAAGTGAAAACAAGCCCTAACACACTTTTTTCAGACCGTTACCCGTTGGCAACCTACACGGGTTCCTGGACACCTCTTGGCCTCAAAGGTGCCCCAGACAGAATGTCTCTCTCTTTCTTTCACTCTGACCCCGGTCAGCATACCTCCCAACTTTTGAAGATGGGAAAGAGGGACAAAGTTTGCGGCACGCAACGTGCGGCGCGGCAAATTTTAGGTCACGTCTCTGACCACACCCATTCATAGCTAGTCACACCCATATCCACGTCCCAACCACACCCATTTAGCACTGCTGATCACACTGTTTCATAAAGAATAATTATAAACAAAAAAATATGGCTACACAGTGCTCCATACTGTATAATGGCCACACATGATGCTCCATCTAATATATAATTGTCTAAGGGTCACTTCCGTCGGCGCCTGCGTACTCCCCTCCAGTCACCGCTCACATAGGGTTAATGCCGGCGGTAACGGACCGCGTTATGCCGTGGGATAGGCTACTTTCACACTAGCGTCGGTACGGGGCCGTTGCCATGCGTCGGCCCGACGTACCGACGCAAACTGTTTAGAAAATGAACAATGGGGGCAGCGGATGCAGCTTTATAACGCATCCGCTGCCCCATTGTAAGATTCGGGGAGGAGGGGGCGGAGTTGCGGCCGCGCATGCACGGTCGGAAAAAGTGGAACCGACAGACAAAAAAACTTTCCATGCAACGTTTTGTGGTCCCGATGGACTGCAAAAACACGTCGCATCCGTCGCACGACGGATACAACGTGTGGCAATCCGTCGCTAATGAAAGTCTATGGAGAAAAAACGCATCCTGCGGGCAACTTTGCAGGATGCGTTTTTTCTCCAAAACAACGCATTGCGACGGAGGCCAAATGACGATAGTGTGAAAGTAGCCTAACTCACTCTGTTACCGGCGCTATTAACCCTGTGTGACCAAGATTTTACTATTGATGCTGCCTATGCAGCGTCAATATGTTAGTAAAACATCTAATGTTAAAAATAATAAAAAAAATAAAAAATCATTATATACTCACCTTTCGCGACGCTCCGGTGACCGCTCCATGCAACCGGCAGGTTCCAGTGGCAATGATGGTATGCGACAAGGACCTGCCATGACGTCACGGTCATGTGACCGCGACATCATCACAGGTCCTGCGCGTCTGCGCGAGAAGGACCTGCCATGATGTCATGGTCATGTGACCGCGACGTCATCACACCCTGGGACCGGAAGCTGCCGCGCGGTGACAGAAATACAAGGGGCCCTCGAATTGGAAGGTGAGTATGTTTATTTTTTCTTTATTAACCTGTGACATACGAGGCTGGGCAATATACTACGTAGCTGGGCAATATACTACGTGACTGAGCAATATACTACGTGGTTCTGTGCTGTATACTACGTAACTGGGCAATATACTACGTGGCTCTGTGCAGTATGCTACATCGCTGTGCAATATACTACATGGCTATGTAATATACTACGTGGCTGGGCAATATACTACGTCACTGGGCAATATACTACGTGGCTGGCCAATATACTACGTCACTGGGCAATATATAACATAACTGGGCAATATACTACGTAACTGGGCAATATACTACGTGGCTGGGCAATATACTACGTGGCTGGGCAATATACTACGTGGCTGGGCAATATACTACGTGACTGGGCAATATCCTACGTGGGCTGTGCAATATACTACGTAGCTGGGCAATATACTACGTGGCTGGGCAATATACTACGTGGGCTGTGCAATATACTACGTAGCTGGGCAATATACTATGTGGCTGGGCAATATACTACATGGGCTGTGCAATATACTACGTAGCTGGGCAATATACTATGTGGCTGGGCAATATACTACATGGGCTGTGCAATATACTACGTAGCTGGGCAATATACTATGTGGCTGGGCAATATACTATGTGGCTGGGCAATATACTATGTGGCTGGGCAATATACTATGTGGCTGGGCAATATACCATATGGCTGGGCAATATACTATGTGGCTGGGCAATATACTATGTGGCTGGGCAATATACTATGTGGCTGGGCAATATACTATGTGGCAGGGCAATATACTATGTGGCTGGGCAATATACTATGTGGCTGGGCAATATACTATGTGGCTGGACGCAAGTTTAAAATCACGCACACAATAACCTGCTCCACAAGTGCAGTTGTTTATTATGCCTATTGTACTTGTACAAAAATTTATGTTGGCTTGACAACAAGGGCTTTAAAAGTCCGCGATAGGGAACACGTTAGGGACATTCTTGCTGCTAAGGATAAGGATAATTTGGATCTATTAAAAAGTGTTCCTAGGCACTTTAAACAGCACCACGCATGTGACCCCTCCCAGTTCCGCGTGAAGCGTATTGATTTTATCTCTGTAAGTCCAAGAGGGGGCAATGTGAGTCGGGTTTTGGCCCAAAATGAATCTCGGTGGATCTGGGAACCACGGACCCTGAAACCAAATGGGTTAAATGAGGCCTTGAGTTTTGCACCCTTTCTTTAAATGGTCGCTTTTTAATTTTTATGTTGGTTTCATTGGGCTCCCTGTTTTTATTGTGTTATGATTAAGCTGATTTTAATGATATATTGTTATATTTACAGCCACCAGTTTGTATCCCCGCTATGAATCTTTGGATGGATGTTGCGAGTACGGAAAGACTTGTTATCATCTTAATGCATGTTCAAGCACGTTGCACTTTATCAGCTATTGTCTATTCATTAATATGTATTTAATCACATTGATTAATATATAATAAGTTATTGTATAATTCTAAGGATAAAGAAGTATTTGTAACACATATTGGCACTAAATGCACTAGGCACATGTGGCACAGTTTTTTTGTTTATTAACCCCTTAGTGACAGAGCCAATTTGGTACTTAATGACCAGGCCAATTTTTGCAATTCTGACCACTGTCACTGTCAACGGATCCCGCTGATTCTGAGATTGTTTTTTCGTGACATATTGTACTTCATGTTAGTGGTAACATTTCTTCGATATTACTTGCGATTATTTATGAAAAAAATGGAAATATGGCGAAAATGTTTAAAATTTTGCAATTTTCAAACTTTGTATTTTTATGCCCTTAAATCAGAGAGATATGTCATGAAAAATAGTTAATAAATAACATTTCCCACATGTCTACTTTACATCAGCACAATTTTGGAAACAAAATTTTTTTTTGTTAGGGAGTTATAAGGGTTAAAAGTTGACCAGCAATTTCTCATTTTTACAACACCATTTTTTTTTAGGGACCACATCACATTTGAAGTCATTTTGAGGGGTCTATATGATAGAAAATAATGAAGTGTGACACCATTCTAAAAACTACACCCCTCAAGGTTCTCAAAACCACATTCAAGAAGTTTATTAACCCTTTACGTGCTTCACAGGAACTGAAACAATGTGGAAGGAAAAAATGAACATTTAACTTTTTTTTGCAAACATCTTAATTCAGAACCATTTTTTTTATTTTCACAAGTGTAAAAACAGAAATGTAACCATAAATTTTGTTATGCAATTTCTCCTGAATACGCCAATACCCCATATGTGGGGGTAAACCACTGTTAGGGCGCACCGCAGAACTTAGAAGTGAAGGAGCGCCGTTTGACTTTTTCAATGCAGAATTGGCTGGAATTGAGATCGGACACCATGTCACATTTAGAGAGCCCCTGATGTACCTAAACAGTGGAAACTCCCCACAAGTGACACCATTTTGGAAACTAGACCCCTTAAGGAACTTATCTAGATGTGTGGTGAGCACTTTGAACCCCCAAGTGCTTCACAGAAGTTTATAACGGAAACAGGAACACATGGGCTACTTGCACAGTGAACAAGTCTGTATGATCATGTTCACACACCACCAAGAAACCTGAAGACACAAAAGAGAATAGTAAAACCAAAAACACTCAGTTTGAAAAAATGTTGCAGTAATCCGCAAGTGCTAGTAAAAGATGTAAAAAACAGGGTATTTGGTTGATACGTTTTTTGCAAATAAAAAGTATACTAAGCTGCTCTACCAATCTTCACGGTATACCCTTATCAGAGCAGTCCTAACTAATGTATGCAATCCCTATCTGATGTATTTAAAAACCTGATCATCTGTATATAACCTGTGTGAACAGGGTTCAGAGAGGAAAAAATCCATGTGTGCATACATTAGTTAGGACTGCTCTGATAAGGGTATACCGTGAAGATTGGTAGAGCAGCTTAGTATACATTTTTTGCAAAAAACGTATCAATCAAATACCCTGTTTTTTACATCTTTTACTAGCACTTGCGGATTACTGCAACATTTTTTCAAACTGAGTGTTTTTGGTTTTACTATTCTCTTTTGTGTCTTCAGGTTTCTTGGTGGTGTGTGAACATGATCATACAGACTTGTTCACTGTGCAAGTAGCCCATGTGTTCCTGTTTCCATAATTGTTCTCTTGTGTCTACAAGACTGGGGAGTTCCACCACTCCTCTTGGGCTATCTGCACAAAAGCTGTTCTACCCTGTATGCACACATGGATTTTTCCTCTCTGAACCCTGTTCACACAGGTTATATACAGATGATCAGGTTTTTAAATACATCAGATAGGGATTGCATACATTAGTTAGGACTGCTCTGATAAGGGTATACCGTGAAGATTGGTAGAGCAGCTTAGTATACATTTTTTGCAAAAAACGTATCAACCAAATACCCTGTTTTTTACATCTTTTACTAGCACTTGCGGATTACTGCAACATTTTTTCAAACTGAGTGTTTTTGGTTTTACTATTCTCTTTTGTGTCTTCAGGTTTCTTGGTGGTGTGTGAACATGATCATACAGACTTGTTCACTGTGCAAGTAGCCCATGTGTTCCTGTTTCCATAATTGTTCTCTTGTGTCTACAAGACTGGGGAGTTCCACCACTCCTCTTGGGCTATCTGCACAAAAGCTGTTCTACCCTGTATGCACACATGGATTTTTTCCTCTCTGAACCCTGTTCACACAGGTTATATACAGATGATCAGGTTTTTAAATACATCAGATAGGGATTGCATACATTAGTTAGGACTGCTCTGATAAGGGTATACCGTGAAGATTGGTAGAGCAGCTTAGTATACATTTTTTGCAAAAAACGTATCAACCAAATACCCTGTTTTTTACATCTTTTACTAGCACTTGCGGATTACTGCAACATTTTTTCAAACTGAGTGTTTTTGGTTTTACTATTCTCTTTTGTGTCTTCAGAAGTTTATAACGTAGAGCCGTGAAAATAAAAAATCGCTTTTGTTTACACAAAAATGATCTTTTCGCCCACAAATTCTTATTTTCACAAGGGTAACAGGAGAAATTAGACCACAAAAGTTGTTGTGCAATTTCTCCTGAGTACGCTGATACCCAATATGTGGGGGTAAACAACTGTTAGGGTGCACCGCAGAGCTTGGAAGGAGTGCCGTTTTACTTTTTCAATGTAGAATTGGCTGGAATTGAGATTGGACGCCATGTCGCGTTTGGAGAGCCCCTGATGTGCCTAAACAGTGGAAACCCCACACAAGTGACACCATTTTGGAAACTAGACCCCTTAAGGAACTTATCTAGATGTGTGGCGAGCACTTTGAACCCCCATGTGCTTCACAGAAGTTTATAACGTAGAGCCGTGAAAAAAAAAAATTGCATTTTTTTCTACAAAAATGATCTTTTTGCCCACAAATTTTTATTTTCACAAGGGTAACAGGAGAAATTAGACCACTAAAGTTGTTGTGCAATTTCTCCTGAGTACGTCGATACCCAATATGTGGGGGTAAACCACTGTTTGGGCGCACCGCAGAGCTTGGAAGAGAAAGAGTGCCGTTTTACTTTTTCAATGTAGAATTGGCTGGAATTGAGATCGGACGCCATGTCGCGTTTGGAGAGCCCCTGATGTGCCTAAACAGTAGAAATCCCCCACAAGTGACCCCATTTTGGAAACTAGACCCCCCATGGAACTTATCTAGATGTGTGGTGAGAACCTTGAATGCCCAAGTGCTTCACAGAAGTTTATAATGCAGAGCCGTGAAAATAAAAAATATTTTTTTTTTCCACAAAAAAGATTTTTTAGCCACCAAATTTTTATTTTCACAAGGGTAACAAGAGAAATTGGACCCCAAAAGTTGTTGTCCAATTTGTCCTGAGTATGCTGGTACCCCATATGTGGGGGTAAACCACTGTTTGGGCGCACGGCAGAGCTCGGAAGGAAGGAGCGCCGTTTTGGAATGCAGACTTTGATAGAATGGTCTGCGGGTATTATGTTGCGTTTGCAGAGCCCCTGATGTACCTAACCAGTAGAAACCCTCCACAAGTGACCCCATTTTGGAAACTAGACCCCCCAAGGAACTTATCTAGATGTGTGGTGAGAACTTTGAATGCCCAAGTGCTTCACAGAAGTTTAGAATGCAGAGTCGTGAAAATAAAAAATATTTTTTTTTTCACAAAAAAGATTTTGTAGCCCCCAAGTTTTTATTTTCACAAGGGTAACAAGAGAAATTGGACCCCAGAAGTTGTTGTCCAATTTATCCCGAGTACGCTGATGCCCCATATGTGGGGGTAACCCACTGTTTGGGCGCACGGCAGAGCTCAGAAGGGAGGGAGCACCATTTGACTTTTTGAGCGCAAAATTGGCTGTCGTGTTTGGAGACCCCCTGATGTACCTAAACAGTGGAAACCCCCCAATTCTAGCTCCAACCCTAACCCCAACACACCCCTAACCCTAATCCCAACCTCATCCATAATACTAATCACTAACCCTAACCATAATCACAACCCTTACCCCAAAACAACCCTAATGTCAACCCTAACCATAACCCTAATCAAAACCCTAAATCCAACACACCCCTAATCCTAATCTCAACCCTAACCTCAAACCTAACCCTAATCCCAATACACCCCTAATCACAACCCTAACCTTAACCCTAATCCCAAACCTAACCCTAATCCCAAGCGTAACCCTAATGCCAACCCTAACCCTAATACCAACCCTAATCCAAACCCTAACCCTAATCCCAGCTCTAACCCTAACTTTAGCCCCAACCCTAGCCCTAACTTTAGCCCCAACCCTAACCCTAGCCCTAGGGCTACTTTCACACTTGCGTCGTTTGGCATTCCGTCGCAATCCGTCATTTTGGACAAGAAACGGATCCTGCAAATGTGCCCGCAGGATGCGTTTTTTGCCCATAGACTTGTATTGCCGACGGATCGTGACGGATGGCCACACGTCGCGTCCGTCGTGCACTGGATCAGTTGTGTTTTGGCGGAGCGTCGGCACAAAAAAAGTTCAATGAAACGTTTTTTTGTACGCCGCATCCGCCATTTCTGACCGCGCATGCGTGGCCGTAACTCCGCCCCCTCCTCCCCAGGACATAGATTGGGCAGCGGATGTGTTGAAAAACTACAGCTGCTGCCCATGTTGTGCACAATTTTCACAACGTGCGTCGGTATGTCGGGCCGACGCATTGCGACGGCCCCGTACCGACGTAAGTGTGAAAGAAGCCTAACCCTAAGTTTAGCCCCAACCCTAACCCTAAATTTAGCCCCAACCCTAACCCTAAATTTAGCCCCAACCCTAGCCCTAACCCTACCCCTAACCTAACCCTACCCCTACCTCTAACCCTAACCTAACCCTACCCCTAACCCTAACCTAACCCTACCCCTAACCTAACCCTACCCCTAACCCTACCCCTAACCTAACCCTACCCCTAACCCTACCCCTAACCCTACCCTACCCCTACCCCTAATTTTAGCCCCAACTGCTGTTCTCCTGCCGGCCGGCAGATGGCGGGCGCACTGGGCATGCGTCCGCCATGTTCTGCTGCCGGCGGCCAGGAGGAGCAGCAAGAGGATCCAGGGACCTAGGTGAGTATGCTAGGGTCCCCGAATCCCCCTATTTCTCTGTCCTCTGATGTGCGATCACATCAGAGGACAGAGAATTACACTTTACTTTTTTTTTTTTTTTTTGCGGTCGCCGGTAAACAGTTAATTACCGGCGATCGCAAAACAGGGGTCGGTAATACCGACCCCGATCGTGCTCTTTGGGGTCTCGGCTACCCCCGGCAGCCGAGACCCCAAAGATTCTCCCGGAGCCGGCCGGCGGGCGCACTGCGCATGCGCCCGCCATTTTGAAGATGGCGGCGCCCACCGGGAGACACGAGGAGCATCGGGGGAGCTAGGTGAGTATTGGGGGGCCACGTGGGACCCCTTTTCTCTGTCCTCCGATGTGCGATCACATCGGAGGACAGAGAAATTAAAAAGAGATCGCTTTTTTTTTTTTTTGCGATCGCCGGTAAACGGTTAATTACCGGCGATCGCAAATGCGGGGTGGGTTAAAAACCCCCCGAATCATGTTCTCTGGGGTCTCGGCTACCCTCGGCAGCCGAGACCCCGGAGAAAATCGGCCTCTGGGGGGCGCTATGGACTTTTTCCACAGCGCCGTTAATTAACGGCGCTGTGGTTTAAGTACCCTTAGCGGCCGCCGTTAAAAGGCGTATCGGCGGTCGCTAAGGGGTTAAATATATTATAATTATGCCTGTAGATATATTTTATATTGAGAAGTCTAGGCAATGTTATTTATAACAATGTATATCACTATATTTTGATATTTGTATGAGTCTTGTATGTATAGGTATCCCTTGTGCTTATAGATGTATTGAATTTGTGGGATAAACTGATTTCAAGTGGGTATACTTACAATGTTTGCGGTGGCTGGCCCGGTCTGGGATCTCCTCCTGTGCGCGTTCGCTTCTGTGGGGTTGCGCGTTGTTGCCGTCGTCTCAGTCGGGTTGGCGCTCACGTGACCATCCTTAGGGGCGTTCCCGTGGGCGGCGTTGCCCGATGACGCCGGGGATGACTCGGGCCTCGCCGGGGTGGACTGCGCATGCGCCGCAACAAGGCGGTGATCCCATGACGCGGCAAATTTTTAATTCTGATGATTGCTCAGTTGTTGTATATAACGTATGCTGAATCTGATGATGCCACTCCCCCGGAAGAAGGCACACGCAGCCGAAACGCGTGTAGGGGTCGTGGCACCATCAGACCAGAGGTATAGTAGCATTTATATTGTATATACTTACTTGTCTACTGCGCCGCAATGTGGTAATATAGTTTGGGGCAATATATTGTACTATGCCGTGCTGGCAAGAGAGACTTTCTTACCCGAACAATTTATTATATCTATATGGCGGTGAGACATAATGTTGTAACATGCTTACCTCTGGCCTGGGGTGTCTTTATTTAGTACCATCTCCATCATTGTTGTTTTCAAGCATTTTGTACATTGTTCTAAATAAAATTTATATGGTTATTGTACGATGAGGTTCTTGTGCAAGTTTTTGTAGGTCATTATGTGGCTGGGCAATATACTACGTGGCTGGGCAATATACTACGTGGACATGCATATTCTAGAATACCCGATGCATTAGAATCGGGCCACCATCTAGTACTGTATAATGACCTCACATGATGCTCCATACTGTATAATGGCCACACATGATGCTCCATACTGTATAATGGCCACACATGATGCTCCATACTGTATAATGGCCACACATGATGCTCTATACTGTATAATGACTGCACATGATGCTCCATACTGTATAATGACCGCACATGATGCTCCATACTGTATAATGACTGCACATGATGCTCCGTACTGTATAATGGGCACACATGATGCTCCATACTGTATAATGGCCACACATGATGCTCAATACTGTATAATGACTGCATACTGTATAATGGCCACACATGCTCCATACTGTATAATGGCCACACATGATGCTCCATACTGTATAATGTGTTATGACCTGATGGTTAAACCGATACAGGACAAGCTCTGGGAAGTGGGAACTCTGCTGACCGCAATCCCTAATCCTATCACACACACTAGAAATAGCCGTGGAGCGTACCTGACATGGCCTAGACGCCTCGTCACAGCCTAAGAACTAGCTAGCCCTAGAGATAGAAAATAAAGCCTACCTTGCCTCAGAGAAATTTCCCCAAAGGAAAAGGCAGCCCCCCACAAATATTAACTGTGAGTAAAGATGAAAGTCACAAACACAGAAATGAAACAGGTTTTAGCAAAGGGAGGCCAGACTAACTAAATAGACAGAGGATAGGAAAGGTATCTTTGCGGTCAGCACAAAAAACTACAAAAGACCACGGAGAGTGTGCAAAAAGACCCCCGCACCAACTCACGGTGCGGAGGTGCCACTCTGCATCCCAGAGCTTCCAGCTAGCAAGACAAAATCATGAAAGCAAGCTGGACAAGGAAACAATGAGCAGAAAATAACAATCGGGGACTTAGCTTCTTGCAGGAAGAGACAGGTCACCAGAAAGTTCCAAGAGCGAACTGAACCAGTACAGGAACTGTTATGACCTGGTGGTTAGGAGCACCCGGAATGACCTGATAGTTAAACCTCATACAGGACGTGCTCTGGGATGTGGGAGCTCTGCTGACCGCAAGCCCTAATCCTATCACACACACTAGAAATAGCCGTGGAGCGCTCCTGACCAGACCTAGGTGCCTCGTCACAGCCTAAGAACTATCTAGCCCTAGAGATAGAAAATAAAGCCTACCTTGCCTCAGAGAAATTCCCCAAAGGTAAAGGCAGCCCCCCACATATATTGACTGTGAGTAAGATGAAAGTCACAAACGCAGAGATGAAACAGGTTTCAGCAAAGGGAGGCCAGACTTACTAAATAGACAGAGGATAGGAAAGGTAACTTTGCGATCAGCACAAAAACCTACAAAAGACCACGCAGAGTGTGCAAAAAGACTCACGGTGCGGAGGGGCCACTCTGCATCCCAGAGCTTCCAGCTAGCAAAACAAAATCATGAAAACCAGCTGGACAAGAAAACAGAGAACAAAATAAGACTATAAGGAACTTAGCTTCTGCAGGAGAAGGCAGGTCACCAGAGAGATCCAGGAGCGAACTGAATGAATGCAAAAACATTGACAGCTGGCATGGAGTAACGATCTGAGAGGAGTTAAATAGAGCAGCCAACCAAAGGATAATCCACGTCACCTGTGCAAGGAACCTCAGAAGCAGCAGCTTCACTCAAAGCCACCAGAGGGAGCCCATAGACAGAACTCGCCGAAGTACCATTCACGACCACAGGAGGGAATTCGACAACAGAATTCACAACAAGGAACATTGACAGCTGGCATGGAGTGTTGTGAATTCTGTGGCTGAATTCACTCCTGTGGTCACAAGTGGTACTGCAGCTTCTGAGCTTCCTCCCTCAGGTGTTCTGGTGAGCTCGTTAACTGCTTCATTACTTAACTCCGCCTGATGCTGCTATCCTTGCTCCTTGTCAATGTTTCAGTGTTGGATCTGAGCTTCTCCTGATTGTTCCTGTGACCTGCTGCTCTGTATAGCTAAGTGCTTTTTGCTTTTTTGTTGCTTTTTTTCTGTCCAGCTTGTCTTTTGTTTTGCTGGAAGCTCTGAGACGCAAAGGGTGTACCGCCGTGCCGTTAGTTCGGCACGGTGGGTTTTTTTTGCCCCCTTTGCGTGGTTTTGCTTTAGGGTTTTTTGTAGACTGCAAAGTTCGCTTTACTGTCCTCGCTCTGTCCTAGAATATCGGGCCCCACTTTGCTGAATCTATTTCATCCCTACGTTTTGTCTTTTCATCTTACTCACAGTCATTATATGTGGGGGGCTGCCTTTTCCTTTGGGGAATTTCTCTGGGGCAAGTCAGGCCTATTTTTCTATCTTCAGGCTAGCTAGTTTCTTAGGCTGTGCCGAGTTGCCTAGGTAGTTGTTAGGCGCAATCCACAGCCGCTTTTAGTTGTGTTTAGGATAGGATCAGGTGTGCAGTCTACAGAGTTTCCACGTCTCAGAGCTCGTTCTTGTATTTTTGGGTATTTGTCAGATCACTGTGTGCGCTCTGATCGCTAAGCACACTGTGTTTCTGGATTGCCTTCATAACACCTGTCATTAGCAAACATAACAGTACAAGGAGCCAACTAATGATTCTCAATAGAGGGAAAGAAAAAGTTCTGACATCATTTTTTTTTTTTCTGCTCTGTGTTCACTTTTTTTTTTTCCCCTAGACTTTTGGGGTGGTCTGTGCTCTTCAATGGATAATCTCGTTATAAATGTACAAAAAATTAAAGATACTATTGATCAGAAATCTATGTTAGAACCAAGAATTCCTATTCCTGATTTGTTTTTTGGAGATAGAACTAAGTTTCTAAGTTTCAAAAATAATTGTAAGCTATTTCTGGCCTTGAAACCTCATTCTTCTGGTAATCCTATTCAACAGGTTTTGATTATTATTTCTTTTTTGCGCGGCGACCCTCAAGACTGGGCATTTTCTCTTGCGCCAGGAGATCCTGCATTGAGTAGTGTCGATGCGTTTTTCCTGGCGCTCGGATTGCTGTACGATGAGCCTAATTCAGTGGATCAGGCTGAGAAAAATTTGCTGGCTTTGTGCCAGGGTCAGGATGATATACAGGTCCTTCTCAAAAAATTAGCATATAGTGTTAAATTTCATTATTTACCATAATGTAATGATTACAATTAAACTTTCATATATTATAGATTCATTATCCACCAACTGAAATTTGTCAGGTCTTTTATTGTTTTAATACTGATGATTTTGGCATACAACTCCTGATAACCCAAAAAACCTGTCTCAATAAATTAGCATATTTCACCCATCCAATCAAATAAAAGTGTTTTTTAATAACAAACAAAAAAACCAACAAATAATAATGTTCAGTTATGCACTCAATACTTGGTCGGGAATCCTTTGGCAGAAATGACTGCTTCAATGCGGCGTGGCATGGAGGCAATCAGCCTGTGACACTGCTGAGATGTTATGGAGGCCCAGGATGCTTCAATAGCGGCCTTAAGCTCATCCAGAGTGTTGGGTCTTGCGTCTCTCAACTTTCTCTTCACAATATCCCACAGATTCTCTATGGGGTTCAGGTCAGGAGAGTTGGCAGGCCAATTGAGCACAGTAATACCATGGTCAGTAAACCATTTACCAGTGGTTTTGGCACTGTGAGCAGGTGCCAGGTCGTGCTGAAAAATGAAATCTTCATCTCCATAAAGCATTTCAGCCGATGGAAGCATGAAGTGCTCCAAAATCTCCTGATAGCTAACTGCATTGACCCTGCCCTTGATGAAACACAGTGGACCAACACCAGCAGCTGACATGGCACCCCACACCATCACTGACTGTGGGTACTTGACACTGGACTTCAGGCATTTTGGCATTTCCTTCTCCCCAGTCTTCCTCCAGACTCTGGCACCTTGATTTCCGAATGACATGCAAAATTTGCTTTCATCAGAAAAAAGTACTTGGGACCACTTAGCAACAGTCCAGTGCTGCTTCTCTGTAGCCCAGGTCAGGCGCCTCTGCCGCTGTTTATGGTTCAAAAGTGGCTTTACCTGGGGAATGCGGCACCTGTAGCCCATTTCCTGCACACGCCTGTGCACGGTGGCTCTGGATGTTTCCACACCAGACTCAGTCCACTGCTTCCTCAGGTTCCCCAAGGTCTGGAATCGGTCCTTCTCCACAATCTTCCTCAGGGTCCGGTCTCCTCTTCTCGTTGTACAGCGTTTTCTGCCACATTGTTTCCTTCCAACAGACTTACCATTGAGGTGCCTTGATACAGCACTCTGGGAACAGCCTATTTGTTGAGAAATTTCTTTCTGGGTCTTACCCTCTTGCTTGAGGGTGTCAATGATGGCCTTCTTGACATCTGTCAGGTCGCTAGTCTTACCCATGATGGGGGTTTTGAGTAATGAACCAGGCAGGGAGTTTATAAAAGCCTCAGGTATCTTTTGCATGTGTTTAGAGTTAATTAGTTGATTCAGAAGATTAGGGTAATAGGTCGTTTAGAGAACCTTTTCTTGATATGCTAATTTATTGAGACAGGTTTTTTGGGTTATCAGGAGTTGTATGCCAAAATCATCAGTATTAAAACAATAAAAGACCTGACAAATTTCAGTTGGTGGATAATGAATCTATAATATATGAAAGTTTAATTGTAATCATTACATTATAGTAAATAATGAAATTTAACACTATATGCTAATTTTTTGAGAAGGACCTGTAGAAGTATATTGTCAGAAATTTAGGAAATGGTCAGTACTCACTCAGTGGAATGAATCTGCGCTGGCAGCTTTGTTCAGAAAGGGTCTCTCTGAGGCTCTTAAGGATGTCATGGTGGGATTTCCTATGCCTGCTGGTTTGAATGAGTCTTTGTCTTTGGCCATTCAGATCGGTCGACGCTTGCGCGAGCGTAAATCTGTGCACCATTTGGCGGTACTGCCTGAGGTTAAACCTGAGCCTATGCAGTGCGATAGGACTATGACTAGAGTTGAACGGCAGGAATACAGACGTCTGAATGGTCTGTGTTTCTACTGTGGTGATTCCACTCATGCTATTACTGATTGTCCTAAGCGCACTAAGCGGTCCGCTAGGTCTGCCGTCATTGGTACTGTACAGTCCAAATTCCTTCTGTCCATTACCTTGATATGCTCTTTGTCGTCGTTTTCTGTCATGGCGTTTGTGGATTCGGGCGCTGCCCTGAATCTGATGGATTTGGATTATGCTAAACGTTGTGGGTTTTTCTTGGAGCCTTTGCGGTGTCCTATTCCATTGAGAGGAATTGATGCTACACCTTTGGCCAAGAATAAACCTCAATACTGGGCCCAGCTGACCATGTGCATGGCTCCTGCACATCAGGAAGTTATTCGCTTTCTGGTGTTGCATAATCTGCATGATGTGGTCGTGTTGGGGTTGCCATGGCTACAAACCCATAATCCAGTATTGGATTGGAATTCCATGTCGGTATCCAGCTGGGGTTGTCAGGGGGTATATGGTGATGTTCCATTTTTGTCGATTTCGTCATCCACCCCTTCTGAGGTCCCAGAGTTCTTGTCTGATTATCAGGATGTATTTGAAGAGCCCAAGTCCGATGCTCTACCTCCGCATAGGGATTGTGATTGTGCTATCAATTTGATTCCTGGTAGTAAATTCCCTAAAGGTCGATTATTTAATTTATCCGTGCCCGAACACGCCGCTATGCGCAGTTATGTGAAGGAATCCCTGGAGAAGGGACATATTCGCCCATCGTCATCACCACTGGGAGCAGGGTTCTTCTTTGTAGCCAAGAAGGATGGTTCGCTGAGACCGTGTATTGATTACCGCCTTCTTAATAAGATCACTGTTAAATTTCAGTATCCCTTGCCATTGTTATCTGACTTTTTTGCTCGGATTAAGGGGGCTAGTTGGTTCACTAAGATAGATCTTCGTGGTGCGTATAATCTGGTGAGAATCAGGCAAGGAGATGAATGGAAAACTGCATTCAATACGCCCGAGGGTCATTTTGAGTATCTAGTGATGCCGTTTGGACTTGCCAATGCTCCATCTGTGTTTCAGTCTTTTATGCATGACATCTTCCGTGAGTATCTGGATAAATTCCTGATTGTTTACTTGGATGACATTTTGATCTTCTCAGATGATTGGGAGTCTCATGTGAAGCAGGTCAGAATGGTTTTTCAGGTCCTGCGTGCTAACTCTTTGTTTGTGAAGGGATCAAAGTGTCTCTTCGGTGTGCAGAAAGTTTCATTTTTGGGGTTCATCTTTACCCCTTCTACTATCGAGATGGATCCAGTTAAGGTCCAAGCCATCCAGGATTGGATTCAGCCGACATCTCTGAAAAGTCTGCAAAAGTTCCTGGGCTTTGCTAATTTTTATCGTCGCTTCATCTGTAATTTTTCTAGCATTGCCAAACCATTGACCGATTTGACCAAGAAGGGTGCTGATTTGGTTAATTGGTCTTCTGCTGCTGTGGAAGCTTTTCAGGAGTTGAAGCGTCGTTTTTGTTCTGCCCCTGTGTTGTGTCAGCCAGATGTTTCTCTTCCGTTCCAGGTCGAGGTTGATGCTTCTGAGATTGGAGCAGGGGCGGTTTTGTCACAGAGAGGTTCTGATTGCTCAGTGATGAAACCATGTGCTTTCTTTTCCAGGAAGTTTTCGCCCGCTGAGCGTAATTATGATGTGGGCAATCGAGAGTTGCTGGCCATGAAGTGGGCATTCGAGGAGTGGCGTCATTGGCTTGAAGGAGCTAAGCATCGCGTGGTGGTATTGACTGATCATAAGAACTTGACTTATCTCGAGTCTGCCAAGCGCTTGAATCCTAGACAGGCCCGTTGGTCGTTATTTTTTGCCCGCTTCGACTTTGTGATTTCGTACCTTCCGGGCTCTAAAAATGTGAAGGCGGATGCTCTGTCTAGGAGTTTTGTGCCCGACTCTCCGGGTTTATCTGAGCCAGCGGGTATCCTCAAGGAAGGAGTCATTGTGTCTGCCATCTCCCCTGATTTGCGGCGGGTGCTGCAAAAATTTCAGGCGAATAAACCTGATCGTTGTCCAGCAGAGAAACTGTTCGTCCCTGATAGGTGGACTAATAAACTTATCTCTGAACTTCATTGTTCGGTGTTGGCTGGTCATCCTGGAATCTTTGGTACCAGAGAGTTAGTGGCTAGATCCTTCTGGTGGCCATCTCTGTCACGGGATGTACGTACTTTTGTGCAGTCCTGTGGGATTTGTGCTAGGGCTAAGCCCTGCTGTTCTCGTGCCAGTGGGTTGCTTTTGCCCTTGCCGGTCCCAAAGAGGCCTTGGACACATATTTCGATGGATTTCATTTCTGACCTTCCCGTTTCTCAAAAGATGTCAGTCATTTGGGTGGTCTGTGATCGCTTTTCTAAAATGGTCCATCTGGTGCCCTTGGCTAAATTGCCTTCCTCCTCTGATTTGGTACCTTTGTTCTTTCAGCATGTGGTTCGGTTGCATGGCATTCCTGAGAATATTGTTTCTGACAGAGGTTCCCAGTTTGTTTCAAGGTTTTGGCGAGCCTTTTGTGGTAGGATGGGCATTGACCTATCCTTTTCCTCGGCTTTCCATCCTCAGACTAATGGCCAGACCGAACGAACCAATCAGACCTTGGAAACATATCTGAGATGTTTTGTTTCTGCAGACCAGGATGATTGGGTGTCCTTTTTGCCGTTGGCTGAGTTCGCCCTTAATAATCGGGCCAGCTCGGCTACCTTGGTTTCTCCATTTTTTTGCAATTCTGGGTTCCATCCTCGTTTCTCTTCAGGACAGGTTGAGTCTTCGGACTGTCCTGGTGTGGATTCTGTGGTGGATAGGTTGCAGCAGATCTGGACTCAGGTAGTGGACAATTTGATCTTGTCCCAGGAGAAAGCTCAACTTTTCGCTAATCGCAGACGCCGTGTGGGTCCCCGACTTTGTGTTGGGGATCTGGTTTGGTAATCTTCTCGTCATATTCCTATGAAGGTTTCCTCTCCTAAATTTAAACCTCGTTTTATTGGTCCGTATAGGATTTCTGAGGTTCTCAATCCTGTGTCTTTTCGTTTGACCCTCCCAGACTCCTTTTCCATACATAATGTATTCCATAGGTCGTTGTTGCGAAGATACGTGGCACCTATGGTTCCATCTGTTGAGCCTCCTGCCCCGGTTTTGGTGGAGGGGGAATTGAAGTATATTGTGGAGAAGATTTTGGATTCTCGTGTTTCTAGACGGAAACTCCAGTATCTGGTTAAATGGAAGGGTTATGCTCAGGAAGATAATTCCTGGGTTTTTGCCTCTGATGTTCATGCTTCCGATCTTGTTCGTGCCTTTCATGCGGCTCATCCTGGTCGGCCTGGGGGCTCTGGTGAGGGTTCGGTGACCCCTCCTCAAGGGGGGGGTACTGTTGTGAATTCTGTGGCTGAATTCACTCCTGTGGTCACAAGTGGTACTGCAGCTTCTGAGCTTCCTCCCTCAGGTGTTCTGGTGAGCTCGTTAACTGCTTCATTACTTAACTCCGCCTGATGCTGCTATCCTTGCTCCTTGTCAATGTTTCAGTGTTGGATCTGAGCTTCTCCTGATTGTTCCTGTGACCTGCTGCTCTGTATAGCTAAGTGCTTTTTGCTTTTTTGTTGCTTTTTTTCTGTCCAGCTTGTCTTTTGTTTTGCTGGAAGCTCTGAGACGCAAAGGGTGTACCGCCGTGCCGTTAGTTCGGCACGGTGGGTTTTTTTTGGCCCCTTTGCGTGGTTTTGCTTTAGGGTTTTTTGTAGACTGCAAAGTTCGCTTTACTGTCCTCGCTCTGTCCTAGAATATCGGGCCCCACTTTGCTGAATCTATTTCATCCCTACGTTTTGTCTTTTCATCTTACTCACAGTCATTATATGTGGGGGGCTGCCTTTTCCTTTGGGGAATTTCTCTGGGGCAAGTCAGGCCTATTTTTCTATCTTCAGGCTAGCTAGTTTCTTAGGCTGTGCCGAGTTGCCTAGGTAGTTGTTAGGCGCAATCCACAGCCGCTTTTAGTTGTGTTTAGGATAGGATCAGGTGTGCAGTCTACAGAGTTTCCACGTCTCAGAGCTCGTTCTTGTATTTTTGGGTATTTGTCAGATCACTGTGTGCGCTCTGATCGCTAAGCACACTGTGTTTCTGGATTGCCTTCATAACACCTGTCATTAGCAAACATAACAATGGAGTAACGATCTGAGTGGAGTTAAATAGAGAAGCCAGCCTAAGAATAACCTAGGTCACCTGTGGAAGGAACCTCAGAACCGGCAACTCCACTCACAGCCACCAGAGGGAGTCCATGGACAGAACTCGCCGAAGTACCATTCATGACCACAGGAGGGAGTTCGATAACAGAATTCACAACAATAATGACTGCACATGATGCTCCTTACTGTATAATGGCCACACATGCCTCCGCTCCGTACACACGCGGCTCCGCTCCGTACACCTCGTACACGTTCAGCTCCACTCCATACACCTCATACACACACGGCTCTGCTCCGTACACCTCGTACACATTCAGCTCCACTCCATACACCTCATACACACACGGCTCCGCTCCGTACACTTCGTACACATTCCGCTCCACGCCATACACCTCGTACACATTCAGCTCCGCTCCATACACCTCGTACACATTTAGCTCCGCTCCATACACCTCATACACATTCCGCTCCGCTCCGTACACCTCGTACACATTCAGCTCCACTCCATACACCTCGTACACATTTAGCTCCGCTCCATACACCTAGTACACATTTAGCTCCGCTCCATACACCTCATACACACGGCTCCGCTCCGTATACCTCGTACACATTCAGCTCCGCTCCATACACCTCATACACACACGGCTCCGCTCCGTACACCTCGTATACATTCGGCTCCGCTCCATACACCTCGTACACATTCAGCTCCGCTCCATACACCTCGTACACGTTTAGCTCTGCTCCATACACCTCATACACACATGGCTCCGCTCCATACACCTCGTACACATTCAGCTCCGCACCATACACCTCATACGAAGTGTACTGAGCGGAGCCGTGTATGTATGAGGTGTATGGAGTGGAGCTGAATGTGTACGAGGTGTATGGAGCAGAGCTGAATGTGTATGAGTCGGTGCGGAGGGGCCACTCTGCATCCCAGAGCTTCCAGCTAGCAAAACAAAATCATGAAAACTAGCTGGACAAGAAAACAGAGAACAAAATAAGACTATAAGGAACTTAGCTTCTGCAGGAGAAGGCAGGTCACCAGAGAGATCCAGGAGCGAACTGAACGAATGCAAAAACATTGACAGCTGGCATGGAGTAACGATATGAGAGGAGTTAAATAGAGCAGCCAACCAAAGGATAACCCACATCACCTGTGCAAGGAACCTCAGAAGCAGCAGCTTCACTCAAAGCCACCAGAGGGAGCCCAAAGACAGAACTCGCCGAAGTACCATTCACGACCACAAGAGGGAATTCGACAACAGAATTCACAACAGTACCCCCCCCTTGAGGAGGGGTCACTGAACCCTCACCAGAGCCCCCAGGCCGATCAGGATGAGCCAAATGAAAGGCACGAACCAGATCGGCAGCATGAACATCAGAGGCAAAAACCCAGGAATTATCTTCCTGACCATAACCCTTCCACTTGACCAGGTACTGGAGTTTCCGTCTCGAAACACGAGAATCCAAAATCTTCTCCACCACATACTCCAACTCCCCCTCGACCAACACCGGGGCAGGAGGATCAACGGAGGGAACCATAGGCGCCACGTATCTCTGCAATAACGACCTATGGAACACATTATGGATGGCAAAAGAAACTGGAAGGTCCAAACGAAATGACACAGGATTAAGAACTTCAGAAATCTTGTATGGCCCAATGAAATGAGGCTTAAACTTAGGAGAGGAAACCTTCATAGGAACGTGACGAGATGACAACCAAACCAAATCCCCAACACGAAGTCGGGGACCAACACAACGCCGGCGGTTAGCGAAACGTTGAGCCTTCTCCTGGGACAATGTTAAATTGTCCACCACATGAGTCCAAATCTGCTGCAACCTGTCCACCACCACATCCACACCAGGACAGTCCGAAGGCTCAACCTGCCCTGAAGAGAAACGAGGATGGAAACCAGAATTAGAGAAAAAAGGAGAAACTAAAGTAGCCGAGCTGGCCCGATTATTAAGGGGCGAACTCAGCCAAAGGCAAGAAGGACACCCAATCATCCTGATCAGCAGAAACAAAGCATCTCAGATATGTCTCCAAGGTCTGATTAGTTCGTTCGGTTTGGCCATTAGTCTGAGGATGGAAAGCCGAAGAAAAAGACAAATCAATGCCCTTCTTAGCGCAGAAGGACCGCCAAAACCTCGAAACAAACTGGGAATCTCTGTCCGAGATGATGTTCTCTGGAATGCCATGCAAACGAACCACATGCTGGAAAAACAATGGCACCAAATCAGAGGAGGAAGGCAATTTAGACAAGGGTACCAAATGGACCATCTTAGAGAAGCGATCACAAACCACCCAAATGACCGACATCTTTTGAGAAACAGGGAGATCAGAAATAAAATCCATGGAAATATGCGTCCAGGGCCTCTTCGGGATCGGCAAGGGCAAAAGCAACCCACTGGCACGAGAACAGCAGGGCTTAGCCCGAGCACAAGTCCCACAGGACTGCACAAAAGAACGCACATCCCGTGACAAAGAAGGCCACCAAAAGGATCTAGCCACCAAATCTCTGGTACCAAAGATTCCAGGATGACCAGCCAACACTGAACAATGAATCTCAGAGATAACTCTACTAGTCCATCTATCAGGGACAAACAGTTTCTCCGTAGGACAACGGTCAGGTCTATCAGCCTGAAACTTTTGCAGCACACGCCGCAAATCAGGGGAAATGGCAGACAAAATTACCCCTTCTTTAAGAATACCCGCCGGCTCCTGAACACCCGGAGAGTCAGGCACAAAACTCCTTGACAGGGCATCAGCCTTCACATTCTTAGATCCCGGAAGGTATGAAACCACAAAATCAAAACGGGAGAAAAAGAGCGACCATCGAGCCTGTCTAGGATTCAACCGTTTGGCAGACTCGAGATAAGTCAAATTCTTGTGATCCGTCAAGACCACCACACGATGTTTAGCTCCTTCAAGCCAATGTCGCCACTCCTCGAATGCCCACTTCATGGCCAACAACTCCCGATTGCCCACATCATAATTGCGCTCAGCAGGCGAGAATTTTCTAGAAAAGAAGGCACAGGGTTTCATCACCGAGCCATCAGAACTTCTTTGCGACAAAACAGCCCCTGCTCCAATTTCAGAAGCATCAACCTCAACCTGAAAAGGGAGCGTAACATCTGGCTGGCACAACACAGGGGCAGAAGCAAAACGACGCTTCAACTCCTGAAAAGCCTCTACAGCCGCAGAGGACCAATTGACCACATCAGCACCTTTCTTGGTCAAATCAGTCAACGGTTTAGCAATACTGGAAAAATTAGCGATGAAGCGACGATAAAAATTAGCAAAGCCCAGGAACTTCTGTAAGCTCTTCTGTTGTGAATTCTGTGGCTGAATTCACTCCTGTGGTCACAAGTGGTACTGCAGCTTCTGAGCTTCCTCCCTCAGGTGTTCTGGTGAGCTCGTTGGCTGCTTTGTTATTTAACTCCACCTGATTCTGTCTTCCTTGCTCCTTGTCAATGTTCCAGTGTTGGACCTGAGCTTCTGGATCTTTCCTGTGGCCTGCTGCTCTGCTTAGATAAGTGCTTCTTTGCTTTTTTGCTACTTTTTCTGTCCAGCTTGTCTATTCGTTTTTTGCTGGAAGCTCTGAGATGCAAAGGGTGCACCGCCGTGCCGTTAGTTCGGCACGGTGGGTCTTTTTGCCCCCTTTGCGTGGTTTTTTGCTTTAGGGTTTTTTGTAGACTGCAAAGTTCTCTTTGCTATCCTCGCTCTATCTAGAATATCGGGCCTCACTTTGCTGAATCTATTTCATCCCTACGTTTGTCTTTTCATCTTGCTAACAGTCATTATATGTGGGGGGCTGCCTTTTCCTTTGGGGTATTTCTCTGAGGCAAGTCAGGCTTGTATTTCTATCTTCAGGCTAGTCAGCTCCTCAGGCTGTGCCGAGTTGCATAGGTAGTGACAGGCGCAATCCACAGCTGCCATTAGTTGTGTTTAGGATAGGTTCAGGTATTGCGGTCTACAGAGTTTCCACGTCTCAGAGCTCGTTCTATTGTTTTTGGGTTATTGTCAGATCACTGTATGTGCTCTGATTACTGGCACACTGTGTCACTGGATTGCCTACATAACAGTACAAGGAGCCTACCTAATGATTCTCAATAAAGGGAAAAAAGAAGTTCTGACATCATTTTTTTTTCTCAGCTCTGTGTTCAGTCTTTTTTTTCCCCTAGACATTTGGGTGTTTCAGGACACAGGTGTGGACATGGATATTCAGGGTCTGTGCTCTTCAATGGATAATCTCGTTACAAATGTACAAAGGATTCAAGATACTATTGATCAGAAATCTATGTTAGAACCAAGAATTCCTATTCCTGATTTGTTTTTTGGTGATAGAACTAAGTTTCTTAATTTCAAAAATAATTGTAAGCTATTTCTGGCCTTGAAACCTCATTCTTCTGGTAATCCTATTCAACAGGTTTTGATTATTATTTCTTTTTTGCGCGGCGACCCTCAGGACTGGGCATTTTCTCTTGCGTTTTTCCTGGCGCTCGGATTGCTTTACGATGAGCCTAATTCAGTGAATCAGGCTGAGAAAAATTTGTTGGCTTTGTGCCAGGGTCAGGATGATATAGAAGTATATTGTCAGAAATTTAGGAAGTGGTCAGTACTCACTCTGTGGAATGAATCTGCGCTGGCAGCTTTGTTCAGAAAGGGTCTCTCTGAGGCTCTTAAGGATGTCAGGGTGGGTTTTCCTATGCCTGCTGGTTTGAATGAGTCTATGTCTTTGGCCATTCAGATCGGTCGACGCTTGCGCGAGCGTAAATCTGTGCACCATTTGACGGTATTGTCTAAGATTAAACCTGAGCCTATGCAGTGCGATAGGACTATGACCAGAGTTGAACGGCAGGAACACAGACGTCTGAATGGTCTGTGTTTCTACTGTGGTGATTCCACTCATGCTATTTCTGATTGTCCTAAGCGCACTAAGCGGTTCGATAGGTCTGCCGTCACTGGTACTGTACAATCCAAATTCCTTCTGTCCATTACCTTGATATGCTCTTTGTCATCGTATTCTGTCATGGCGTTTGTGGATTCAGGCGCTGCCCTGAATCTGATGGATTTGGATTATGCTAAACGTTGTGGGTTTTTCTTGGAGCCTTTGCGGTGTCCTATTCCGTTGAGAGGAATTGATGCTACACCTTTGGCCAAGAATAAACCTCAGTACTGGACCCAGCTGACCATGTGCATGGCTCCTGCACATCAGGAAGTTATTCGCTTTCTGGTGCTACATAATCTGCATGATGTGGTCGTGTTGGGGTTGCCATGGCTGCAAACCCATAATCCAGTATTGGATTGGAACTCTATGTAGGTATCCAGCTGGGGTTGTCAGGGGGTACATGGTGATGTTCCATTTTTGTCTATTTCGTCATCCACTCCTTCTGAGGTCCCAGAGTTCTTGTCTGATTATCAGGATGTATTTGAAGAGCCCAAGTCCGATGCCCTACCTCCGCATAGGGATTGTGATTGTGCTATCAATTTGATTCCTGGTAGTAAATTCCCTAAAGGTCGATTATTTAATTTATCCGTGCCTGAACACGCCGCTATGCGCAGTTATGTGAAGGAATCCCTGGAGAAGGGGCATTTTCGCCCGTCATCGTCGCCATTAGGAGCAGGGTTCTTTTTTGTAGCCAAGAAGGATGGTTCGCTGAGACCTTGTATAGATTACCGCCTTCTTAATAAGATCACTGTTAAATTTCAGTATCCCTTGCCATTGTTATCTGACTTGTTTGCTCGGATTAAGGGGGCTAGTTGTTTCACTAAAGGTACCGTCACACTAGACGATATCGCTAGCGATCCGTGACGTTGCAGCGTCCTCGCTAGCGATATCGTCCAGTGTGACAGGCAGCAGCGATCAGGCCCCTGCTGTGCTGTCGCTGGTCGGGGAAGAAAGTCCAGAACTTTATTTCGTCGCTGGACTCCGCGCAGACATCGCTGAATCGGCGTATGTGACACCGATTCAGCGATGTCTTCACTGGTAACCAGGGTAAACATCGGGTAACTAAGCGCAGGGCCGCACTTAGTAACCCGATGTTTACCCTGGTTACCATCCTAAAAGTAAAAAAAACAAACACTACATACTTACCTACAGCCGTCTGTCCTCCAGCGCTGTGCTCTGCTCTCCTCCTGTACTGGCTGTGAGCGTCGGTCAGCCGGAAAGCAGAGCGGTGACGTCACGGCTCTGCTTTCCAGCCGCTGTGCTCACACAGACAGTACAGGAGGAGTGCAGAGCACAGCGCTGGAGGACAGACGGCTGTAGGTAAGTATGTAGTGTTTGTTTTTTTTACTTTTAGGATGGTAACCAGGGTAAACATCGGGTTACTAAGCGCGGCCCTGCGCTTAGTTATCCGATGTTTACCCTGGTTACCGGCATCGTTGGTCGCTGGAGAGCGGTCTGTGTGACAGCTCTCCAGCGACCAAACAGCGACGCTGCAGCGATCCGGATCGTTGTCGGTATCGCTGCAGCGTCGCTAAGTGTGATGGTACCTTAAGATAGATCTTCGTGGTGCGTATAATCTGGTGAGAATCAGGCAAGGAGATGAATGGAAAACTGCATTTAATACGCCCGAGGGTCATTTTGAGTATCTAGTGATGCCGTTCGGACTTGCCAATGCTCCATCTGTGTTTCAGTCTTTTATGCATGACATCTTCCGTGAGTATCTGGATAAATTCCTGATTGTTTACTTGGATGACATTTTGATCTTCTCAGATGATTGGGACTCTCATGTGAAGCAGGTCAGAATGGTTTTCCAGGTCCTGCGTGCTAATTCTTTGTTTGTGAAGGGATCAAAGTGTCTCTTCGGTGTGCAGAAAGTTTCATTTTTGGGGTTCATCTTTTCCCCTTCTACTATCGAGATGGATCCGGTTAAGGTCCAAGCCATCCAGGATTGGACTCAGCCGACATCTCTGAAAAGTCTGCAAAAATTCCTGGGCTTTGCTAATTTTTATCGTCGCTTCATCTGTAATTTTTCTAGCATTGCCAAACCATTGATCGATTTGACCAAGAAGGGTGCTGATTTGGTTAATTGGTCTTCTGCTGCTGTGGAAGCTTTTCAGGAGTTGAAGCATCGTTTTTGTTCTGCCCCTGTGTTGTGTCAACCAGATGTTTCTCTTCCGTTCCAGGTCGAGGTTGATGCTTCTGAGATTGGAGCAGGGGCGGTTTTGTCACAGAGAGGTTCTGGTTGCTCAGTGTTGAAACCATGTGCTTTATTTTCCAGGAAGTTTTCGGCTGCTGAGCGTAATTATGATGTGGGCAACCGAGAGTTGCTGGCCATGAAGTGGGCATTCGAGGAATGGCGTCATTGGCTTGAAGGAGCTAAGCATCGCGTGGTGGTATTGACTGATCATAAGAACCTTACTTATCTCAAGTCTGCCAAGCGCTTGAATCCTAGACAGGCCTGTTGGTCGTTATTTTTTGCCCGCTTCGATTTTGTGATTTCGTACCTTCCGGGCTCTAAAAATGTGAAGGCGTATGCTCTGTCTAGGAGTTTTGTGCCCGACTCTCCGGGTTCATCTGAGCCGGCGAGTATCCTCAAGGAAGGAGTCATTGTGTCTGCCATCTCCCCTGATTTGCGGCGAGTGTTGCAAAAATTTCATGCGAATAAACCTGATCGTTGTCCGGCGGAGAAACTGTTCGTCCCTGATAGGTGGACTACTAAAGTTATCTCTGAACTTCATTGTTCGGTGTTGGCTGGTCATCCTGGAATATTTGGTACCAGAGAGTTAGTGGCTAGATCCTTCTGGTGGCCATCTCTGTCACGGGATGTACGTACTTTTGTGCAGTCCTGTGGGATTTGTGCTAGGGCTAAGCCCTGCTGTTCACGTGCCAGTGGGTTGCTTTTGCCCTTGCCGGTCCCAAAGAGGCCTTGGACACATATTTCGATGGATTTCATTTCTGACCTTCCCGTTTCTCAAAAGATGTCAGTCATTTGGGTGGTCTGTGATCGCTTTTCTAAAATGGTCCATCTGGTGCCCTTGGTTAAATTGCCTTCCTCCTCTGATTTGGTGCCTTTGTTCTTCCAGCATGTGGTTCGTTTGCATGGCATTCCTGAGAATATTGTTTCTGACAGAGGTTCCCAGTTTGTTTCGAGGTTTTGGCGAGCCTTTTGTGGTAGGATGGGCATTGACCTGTCTTTTTCCTCGGCTTTCCATCCTCAGACTAATGGCCAGACCGAACGAACCAATCAGACCTTGGAGACATATCTGAGATGTTTTGTTTCTGCAGACCAGGATGATTGGGTGTCCTTTTTGCCGTTGGCTGAGTTCGCCCTTAATAATCGGGCCAGCTCGGCTACCTTGGTCTCTCCATTTTTCTGCAATTCTGGGTTCCATCCTCGTTTCTCTTCAGGACAGGTTGAGTCTTCGGACTTTCCTGGTGTGGATTCTGTGGTGGACAGGTTGCAGCAGATCTGGACTCAGGTAGTGGACAATTTGGCCTTGTCCCAGGAGAAGGCTCAACTTTTCGCTAATCGCAGACGCCGTGTGGGTCCCCGACTTCGTGTTGGGGATCTGGTTTGGTTATCTTCTCGTCATATTCCTATGAAGGTTTCCTCTCCTAAATTTAAACCTCGTTTTATTGGTCCGTATAGGATTTCTGAGATTCTCAATCCTGTGTCTTTTCGTCTGACCCTCCCAGACTCCTTTTCCATACATAATGTATTCCATAGGTCGTTGTTGCGGAGATACGTGGCACCTATGGTTCCATCTGTTGAGCCTCCTGCCCCGGTTTTGGTGGAGGGGGAATTGGAGTATATTGTGGAGAAAATTTTGGATTCTCGTGTTTCTAGACGGAAACTCCAGTATCTGGTTAAATGGAAGGGTTATGCTCAGGAAGATAATTCCTGGGTTTTTGCCTCTGATGTCCATGCTCCAGATCTTGTTCGTGCCTTTCATGTGGCTCATCCTGGTCGGCCTGGGGGCTCTGGTGAGGGTTCGGTGACCCCTCCTCAAGGGGGGGGTACTGTTGTGAATTCTGTGGCTGAATTCACTCCTGTGGTCACAAGTGGTACTGCAGCTTCTGAGCTTCCTCCCTCAGGTGTTCTGGTGAGCTCGTTGGCTGCTTTGTTATTTAACTCCACCTGATTCTGTCTTCCTTGCTCCTTGTCAATGTTCCAGTGTTGGACCTGAGCTTTTGGATCTTTCCTGTGGCCTGCTGCTCTGCTTAGATAAGTGCTTCTTTGCTTTTTTGCTACTTTTTCTGTCCAGCTTGTCTATTCGTTTTTTGCTGGAAGCTCTGAGACGCAAAGGGTGCACCGCCGTGCCGTTAGTTCGGCACGGTGGGTCTTTTTGCCCCCTTTGCGTGGTTTTTTGCTTTAGGGTTTTTTGTAGACTGCAAAGTTCTCTTTGCTATCCTCGCTCTGTCTAGAATATCGGGCCTCACTTTGCTGAATCTATTTCATCCCTACGTTTGTCTTTTCATCTTGCTAACAGTCATTATATGTGGGGGGCTGCCTTTTCCTTTGGGGTATTTCTCTGAGGCAAGTCAGGCTTGTATTTCTATCTTCAGGCTAGTCAGCTCCTCAGGCTGTGCCGAGTTGCATAGGTAGTGACAGGCGCAATCCACAGCTGCCATTAGTTGTGTTTAGGATAGGTTCAGGTATTGCGGTCTACAGAGTTTCCACGTCTCAGAGCTCGTTCTATTGTTTTTGGGTTATTGTCAGATCACTGTATGTGCTCTGATTACTGGCACACTGTGTCACTGGATTGCCTACATAACACTCTTCACAGATGTCGGCTGAGTCCAATCGTAAATAGCCTGAACTTTAACAGGGTCCATCTCGATAGTAGAAGGGGAAAAAATGAAACCCAAAAATGAAACCTTCTGAACTCCTAAGAGACACTTTGACCCCTTCACAAACAAGGAATTCGCACGAAGGACCTGGAACACCATTCTGACCTGCTTCACATGAGACTCCCAATCATCCGAAAAGACCAAAATGTCATCCAAATATACAATCATGAATCTATCCAGGTACTCTCGGAAGATGTCATGCATAAAGGACTGAAACACAGATGGAGCATTAGAAAGCCCGAATGGCATAACCAGGTACTCAAAATGGCCCTCGGGCGTATTAAATGCCGTTTTCCATTCATCACCCTGTTTAATTCGCACAAGATTATACGCACCACGAAGATCTATCTTGGTGAACCAACTAGCCCCCTTAATCCGAGCAAATAAATCAGACGGCAGCGGCAAAGGATACTGAAATTTGACTGTGATCTTATTAAGAAGGCGGTAATCAATACAAGGTCTCAAAGAACCATCCTTCTTGGCCACAAAAAAGAACCCTGCTCCCAATGGTGACGACGACGGACGAATATGACCCTTCTCCAAGGATTCTTTTACATAGCTCCGCATAGCGGCGTGCTCTGGCACAGATAAATTAAACAGACGGCCCTTAGGAAACTTACTACCAGGAATCAAATTAATAGCACAGTCGCAATCCCTATGAGGAGGTAGGGCACCAGATTTGGGCTCTTCAAATACATCCCGGTAATCTGATAAAAACTCAGGGACTTCAGAAGGAGTAGATGGCGAAATTGACAGCAATGGAACATCACCATGTACTCCCTGACAACCCCAGCTGGACACAGACATAGATTTCCAATCCAACACTGGATTATGGACCTGTAGCCATGGCAACCCCAAAACGACCACATCATGCAGATTATGCAACACCAAAAAGCGAATATCCTCCTGATGTGCAGGAGCCATGCACATGGTCAATTGAGTCCAGTACTGAGGCTTATTCTTGGCCAAAGGCGTAGCATCAATTCCTCTCAATGGAATAGGATACTGCAAGGGCTCCAAGAAAAAACCACAGCGCCTGGCAAACTCCAAGTCCATCAAATTCAGGGCAGTGCTTGAATCCACAAATGCCATTACAGAATAGGACGACAGAGAGCAAATCAGAGTAACGGACAAAAGAAATTTAGACTGTACCGTACCAATGGTGGCAGACCTAGCGAACCGCTTAGTGCGCTTAGGACAATCGGAGATAGCATGAGTGGATTCACCACAGTAAAAACACAGCCCATTCCGACGTCTGTGTTCTTGCCGTTCAGCTCTGGTCAAAGTCCTATCACACTGCATAGGCTCAGGCCTATGCTCAGAGAATACCGCCAGATGGTGCACAGCTTTGCGCTCACGCATGCGCCGATCGATCTGAATGGCCAAAGACATAGACTCATTCAGACCAGCAGGCGTGGGAAATCCCACCATGGCATCCTTAAGGGCTTCAGAAAGACCCTTTCTGAAAATTGCCGCCAGGGCACATTCATTCCACTGAGTAAGCACAGACCACTTTCTAAACTTCTGACAGTACACCTCCGCTTCATCCTGACCCTGACACAAAGCCAGCAAGATTTTCTCTGCCTGATCCACTGAATTTGGTTCATCATAAAGCAATCCAAGCGCCAGAAAAAACGCATCAACATCACGCAATGCCGGATCTCCTGGCGCAAGGGAAAATGCCCAGTCTTGAGGGTCACCACGCAACAAAGAAATAATGATTTTTACCTGTTGAACGGGGTCACCAGAGGAGCGGGGTTTCAAAGCTAGAAACAGTTTACAATTATTTCTGAAATTCAAGAACCTAGATCTATCCCCAGAAAATAAGTCAGGAATAGGAATTTTAGGCTCTAACATAGGATTCTGAACCACAAAATCTTGAATGTTTTGTACCCTTGCAGAGAGATGATCCATACAAGAGGACAGACCTTGAATATCCATATCTACACCTGTGTCCTGAACCACCCACAGGTCTAGGGGAAAAGAAAGACAAAACACAGTGCAAAGAAAAAAAAATGGTCTCAGAAGTACTCTTATCCCTCTATTGAGATGCATTAATACTTTTGGCCAGCTGTACTGTTATGACCTGGTGGTTAGGAGCACCCGCAATGACCTGATAGTTAAACCTCATACAGGACGAACTCTGGGATGTGGGAGCTCTGCTGACCGCAAGCCCTAATCCTATCACACACACTAGAAATAGCCGTGGAGCGCTCCTGACCAGACCTAGGCGCCTCGTCACAGCCTAAGAACTATCTAGCCCTAGTGATAGAAAATAAAGCCTACCTTGCCTCAGAGAAATTCCCCAAAGGTAAAGGCAGCCCCCCCATATATTGACTGTGAGTAAGATGAAAGTCACAAACGCAGAGATGAAACAGGTTTCAGCAAAGGGAGGCCAGACTTACTAAATAGACAGAGGATAGGAAAGGTAACTTTGCGATCAGCACAAAAACCTACAAAAGACCACGCAGAGTGTGCAAAAAGACTCACGGTGCGGAGGGCCACTCTGCATCCCAGAGCTTCCAGCTAGCAAAACAAAATCATGAAAACCAGCTGGACAAGAAAACAGAGAACAAAATAAGACTATAAGGAACTTAGCTTCTGCAGGAGAAGGCAGGTCACCAGAGAGATCCAGGAGCGAACTGAACGAATGCAAAAACATTGACAGCTGGCATGGAGTAACGATCTGAGAGGAGTTAAATAGAGCAGCCAACCAAAGGATAACCCACGTCACCTGTGCAAGGAACCTCAGAAGCAGCAGCTTCACTCAAAGCCACCAGAGGGAGCCCATAGACAGAACTCGCCGAAGTACCATTCACGACCACAGGAGGGAATTCGACAACAGAATTCACAACAAGCAACATTGACAGCTGGCATGGAGTAACGATCTGAGTGGAGTTAAATAGAGAAGCCAGCCTAAGAATAACCTAGGTCACCTGTGGAAGGAACCTCAGAACTAGCAACTCCACTCACAGCCACCAGAGGGAGTCCATGGACAGAACTCGCCGAAGTACCATTCATGACCACAGGAGGGAGTTCGATAACAGAATTCACAACAATAATGACTGCACATGATGCTCCTTACTGTATAATGGCCACACACGCCTCCGCTCCGTACACACGCGGCTCCGCTCCGTACACCTCGTACACGTTCAGCTCCGCTCCATACACCTCATACACACACGGCTCCGCTCCGTACACCTCGTACACATTCAGCTCCACTCCATACACCTCATACATACACGGCTCCACTCCGTACACTTCGTACACATTCCGCTCCGCTCCATACACCTCGTACACATTCAGCTCCCCTCCATACACCTCATACACATTTAGCTCCGCTCCATACACCTCATACACATTCCGCTCCGCTCCGTACACCTCGTACACATTCAGCTCCGCTCCATACACCTCGTACACATTCAGCGCCACGCCATACACCTCGTACACATTCAGCTCCGCTCCATACACCTCGTACACATTTAGCTCCGCTCCATACACCTAGTACACATTTAGCTCCGCTCCATACACCTCATACACACACGGCTCCGCTCCGTACACCTCGTACACATTCAGCTCCGCTCCATACACCTCATACACACACGGCTCCGCTCCGTACACCTCGTATACATTCGGCTCCGCTCCATACACCTCGTACACATTCAGCTCCGCTCCATACACCTCGTACACGTTTAGCTCTGCTCCATACACCTCATACACACACAGCTCCGCTCCGTACCCTTCGTACACATTCAGCTCCGCTCCATACACCTCATACACACACGGCTCCGCTCCGTACACCTTGTACACATTCAGCTCCGCTCCGTACACCTCGTACACATTCAGATCCACTCCATACACCTCATACATACACGGCTCCGCTCAGTACACTTCGTACACATTCCGCTCCGCTCCATACACCTTGTACACATTTATCTCCGCTCCATACACCTCATACACACACGGCTCCGCTCCGTACACCTTGTCACATTCAGCTCCGCTCCATGCACCTCATACACACACGGCTCCACTCCGTACACCTCGTACACATTCAGTTTCGCTCTATACACCTCATACACACACGGCTATGCTCCGTACACCTCGTACACATTCAGCTCCACTCCATACACCTCGTACACATTCAGCTCCGCTCCATACACCTCGTACACATTTAGCTCTGCTCCATACACCTCATACACACACGGCTCCGCTCCATACACCTCGTACACATTCAGCTCCGCTCCATACACCTCATACACACACGGCTCCGCTCCGTAAACCTTGTACATATTCAGCTCCGCTCCATACACCTCGTACACATTTAGCTCCGCTCCATACACCTCATACACAAACGGCTCCGCTCTGTACACCTTGTACACATTCAGCTCCGCTCCATACACCTCGTACACATTCAGCTCCGCTCCATACACCTCGTACACATTCAGCTCCGCTCCATACACCTCATACACACATGGCTCCGCTCCGTACACCTCGTACACACATGGCTCTGCTACATCCACACTGTAAACACCTCCTGACCCCACACATAACAGGCAGCTTACTTACATCATGCAGCAGCACCATGGCAAGGAAGTTGGCAACCAGCACAGCCGAGTCCTGCAATCCACGGAGGTCCCGATCATGTGACCCCTGACTCCTCCCCTCCTGTAACCTCATCACAGGTCCTGTGCGCACGGAGCAGCCAATAAGTGGTGTGCTGTGCTCAGGCTGCTCTGCGGGTGCGGGGATAAGGCTGACCGCCTGATATTGCAGCACACCTCCCAACCACTGCAGGACAACTAATGTCCCGCCCGGGATCGCGGGGCTGACTGTCAAAATCGGGACAGTCCCGCTGGATCTGGGACGGTTGGGAGATATGCCGGTCAGTACAACACGGATCTCCATCCGTTACCTGTTGGTGCCGCACAGGTTCTCGGATACCTCTCTTCACTGGAGGCATCCTTCAGACATTCTCACTCTGACCCCGGTCAGTACAACACAGATCTCCATCGTGTACCTGTCGACGCTGTACAGGTTCTCGGATACCTCTCTTCCTTAGGGTATGTGTCCACGTTCAGGATTGCATCAGGATTTGGTCAGGATTTTATGCAGGTAAAATCCTGACCAAATCTGCACCTGAGGTTACTGGCAGGTCACCTGCGCTGTCCTTGCGTTGTTTCTGCAATGTAAGGACATGCTGCATTCTTAAAAGACCCGCTGCATGTGCGTTTTCGCGGGTATGCCGCATGCGTCTTTTAATGCATAGTGGAGACAAGATTTCATGAAATCCCCTCCACTATGCTGTAACATCTGGACGCTGCGTTTTTGACGCTGCGGCTCAACGCAGCATCAAAAGCGCAGCGTTTCCTTAACGTGGAAACATACCCATAGAGGCATCCTTCCGACATTCTCACTCTGAGCCCGGTAAGTACAACACGGATCTCCATCCGTTCCACAGTCTGGTCTGTGCGAGGTCCAGAGCCCCCTAACATGTGCTCTTCAGGGAGATGACACTCCCAACACATGGGGCCCTTCAGGACCTTCCAGCACAGACTACTCAGGTCCACACTCAGAGACCATGTGACCAAACCACAGTCACATTATATAGTTGTAACCACTCGCCTAGATGGGAGTGTGTGTGGCTAGTTTGATCCTCCCTCTCTCAGAACTAGTCCTGCCAGCCTCCCTAGTTAAACAACACACTTCACTTGTAGGACTACAGGTCCCAGAACATCCTTACTTCAGGCTGACAGTGCAGAGTGTCCTCCTCTGCGACACACATACCGGCCATTCACAATAATGCCGGACTTTGACTTATCACCACACTTATATCTGTGATTGCCATGCATTCCTATGGCCTCCATACGCCTCCATGCGCACTCTGGGAAGCCCATACAGCGCCCCCTACCTATAACATAGGTCACTATACTACTATATATATATATATATATACTAGCTGAAGAGCCCGGCGTTGCCTGGGCATAGTAAATATCTGTGGTTAGTTATAGCATCTCACTTCTCTTATTTTCCCATCACGCCTCTCATTTTGCCCCTCACATCTCTCATTTTCTCCCTTACAACTCTCATTTTTCCCCTCACTTCTCTCATTTTCCCCCTCACTCCTCTCATTCCTCCCTCACTCCTCTCATTCCCCCATAACACTTGTCGTTTCGACCTCACATCTGTAATTTTCCGATCACTCCAGTATTTTCCCTCACTCCTCTCATTTTGCACTCACACCTTTTCATTTTCACCTCACACCCCCCATTTTCACCTCACACCTCTCATTCTCCCCTCAGTATATACATGTTTGTCATCTCCCTTATATATAGTATACACCTGTATGTCATCTCCTGTATACAGTATATACCTGTATGTCATCACCCCTGTAAATAGTATATACCTGCTGTATGTCATCTCCTCCTGTATATTGTATATACCTATGTGTCATCTCCTCCTGTATATAGTATATACCTGTATGTAATCTCTTCTGTATATACTATATACCTGTATGTCATCTCCTGCTATTTATAGTATATACCTGTATGTCATCTCCTGTATATAGTATATACCTGTGTCATCTCCCCTGTATATAGTATATAACTGCTGTATGTCATCTCCTCCTCTATATACCTATGTGTCATCTCCTCTTTTATATAGTATACTAGATGGTAGCCCGATTCTAACACATCGGGTATTCTAGAATATGTATGTAGTTTAATTATGAAGATTTTAGAATAATACATTGAATACACAGGATTTGGCCGGACTGCGCCTGTCGCTCATTGTTCGCGGCCGGCCACGTAGTATATAGCACAGCCACGTAGTATATTGCACAGCCACAGAGTATATAGCAGAGCCACGTAGTATATAGCACAGCTCACGGAGTATATAGCACAGCCCATGCAGTACATTGCACAGCCCACGCAGTATATTGCACAGCCCACTCAGTGTATTGCACAGCCCACGTAGTATATTGCACCTCCCACGCAGTATATTGCACAGCCCATGCAGTATATTGCACAGCTCACGCAGTATATTGCACAGCCCGCGTAGTATATTGCACAGCCTGCGTAGTATATTGCACAGCCCGCGTAGTATATTGCACAGCCCGCGGAGTATATTGCACAGCCCGCGTAGTATATTGCACAGCCTGCGTAGTATATTGCCCAGCGCGCGGAGTATATTGCCCAGCCCGCGTAGTGTATTGCCCAGCCCGCGTAGTACATTGCACAGCCCGCGTAGTACATTGCACAGCCCGCGTAGTACATTGCACAGCCCGCGTAGTACATTGCACAGCCCGCGTAGTACATTGCACAGCCCACGTAGTATATTGCCCAGCCCACGTAGTATATTGCACAACCCACGTAGTATATTGCCCAGCCCACGTAGTATATTGCACAGCCCATGTCGTATATTGCACAGCCCACGTAGTATATAGCAATGTGGGCATCTTTTCCCTGTTAAAAAAAGAATTAAAATAAAAAATAGTTATATACTCACCTTCCGTTGGCCCCCGGATCCAGGAAGCGTTTACCGACGCTCCTCGCGCGCTCCGGTCTCAAGAGTGCATTGCGGTCTCGTGAGATGATGACGTAGCGGTCTCGCAAGACCGATACGTCATCATCTTGCGAGATCGCAAAGCATGAGCGGTCACCGGAGCGTCACGAGGAGCGGGAAAGGCCTGTTGTGGATCCGAGGGGCCGACGGACGGTGAGTATATAACGATTTTTTATTTTTTAAATTATTTTTAACATTAGATCTTTTTACTATTGATGCTGCATAGGCAGCATGAATAGTAAAAAGTTGGTCACACAGGGTTAATAGCAGCGTAAACGGAGTGTTACACCGTGGCCCATTAGCGCTGCCATTAACCCTGTGTGAGCGCTGACTGGGAGGGAGTATGGAGCGGGCACTGACTCTGGGGAGGAAGGAGCGGCCATGTTGCCGCCGGACTGTGCCCGTCGCTGATTGGTCGTGGCAATGGTCGTGGGCGTTTTGCCACGACCAATCAGCGACTTGGATTTCCATGACAGACAGAGGCCGCGACCAATGAATATCCGTGACAGACAGACGGAAGTGACCCTTAGACAATTATATAGTAGATATATATATATATATGTGCGTGTGTGTTTTGAACAATATTTTGTTGTAAAACGATGTGTAAATGTCAGAGAACTGCTGTATGTAAAAGCTCATGTTAAAATCGAATTGTGCACGGATTGCATACGGATGTTGCGATAAAAATTGCATTGACATCGCATGACATTCGCATGTTTTGCCTCCGTTTTTTCGGTCCAGAAATCGGACCATTTTTTTTTCACATATGGGTATGAGCCCTTAATCTGATAACAACAAGAGACGAGGGATTCGATGGAATGGGTGTTAGGTGAGTATAAGGCTGTGTGCACACGATGCAGATTTGGTGCAGAAAAATCTGCTGCAGTTCTGCACTAAATCTGCATCTCCTGGCAGAATCTGCAGGTGCGTTTTTGATGCGTTTTTGTGCAGATTTGTGCACAAAAAACGCATAAAAAACACATCAAAAATGCATAAAAAACGCATCAAAAACGCACCTGCAGATTTCTATTATGGAGGGGTGCAGAAACGCTGCAGAACTGCACAAAGGAAGTGACATGCACTTCTTTGAAATCTGCAGCGTTTCTGCACAGCTTTTTTTTTCACATTGATTTACATTGTACTGTGATCACAGTGCAGTTCTGCAGCGTTTCTGCTGCAGAAAAATCTGCTGCAGTTCTGCACTAAATCTGCATCGTGTGCACATACCCTTACTGTGTTTGTTATTTTTAAACAAAAAAGGGAAAGTGTTTTGTTTTTATTTCAAATAAAAGACTTTATTCTGGCTGTCTTTATTTACCATATATCTATAGGATTAGCAATGGATAGGTGTCTTATAACGCTTCTCCATTACTAAGCTGTGGGCTTGATGTCACCTGACAATACAAAGGTGACATCCACCCCACAAATATGAACTTGCCACCGCCACAGGGCAAGTGGGAAGAACCGGACAGAATTGGCGCATCTAATAGATGGGCCTTCTCTGGGGCGGCTGCAGGTTTCTATTTTTAGGCTGGGAGGGGGCCAATATCCATGGCCCCTTACCAGCCTGACAATATCAGCCCCCAGTTATCTGCTTTAGCCTGGGTGGTTGCAAAAAAATGGGGGACCCAATGCCGTTTCTTTAACCCCTTCACTCCAAAGCCTGTTTTCACCTAAGTGACAGGGCCAATTTTTACAATTCTGACCACTGTCACTTTATGAGGTCATAACTCTGAAACGCTTCAACGGATCCTGGTGATTCTGACACTGTTTTCTCGTGACATATTGTACTTCATGATAGTGGTAAAACTTCTTCGATATGACTTGCATTTATTTGTGAAAAAAACAAAAATTTGTCGGAAATTATGAAAATTTAGCAATTTTCAAACTCTTAGTTTTTATGCCCTTAAATTAGAGAGTTATATCACATAATATAGTTAATAAACAACATTTCCCACATGTCTGCTTTACATCAGCACAATATTGGAAACATAACTTTTTTTTGTTAGGACGTTATAAGGGTTAAAAGTTGACCAGCGATTTCTCATTTTTGCAACAAAATTTGCAAAACCATTTTTTTACGGACCAACTCACACTTGAAGTGACTTTGAGGGGTCTATATGACAGAAAATGCCCAAAAGTGACACCATTCTAAAAACTGCACCCCTCAAGGTACTCAAAACCACATTCAAAAAGTTTATTAACCCTTCAGGTGCTTCACAGGAATTTTTTGAATGTTTAAAAAAATTGAACATTTAACTTTTTTTTCACAAAATTTTTACTTCAGGTCCAATTTGTTTCATTTTACCAAGGGTAACAGGAGAAATTGGACCACAAAATTCGTTGTACAATTTGTCCTGAGTACGCCGATACCCCATATGTGGGGGTAAACCACTGTTTGGGCACATGGCAGAGCTCAGAAGGGAAGGAGCGCCATTTGACTTTTCAATGCAAGATTTGCTGGAATTGAGATCGGAGCCCATGTCACGATTGGAGAGCCCCTGATGTGCCTAAACAGTGGAAACCCCCACAAGTGACACCATTTTGGAAAGTAGACCCCCTAAGGAACTAATCTAGATGTGTGGTGAGCACTTTGAACCTCCAAGTGCTTCACAGAAGTTTATAATGTAGAGCCGTAAAAAAAAATTTTTTATTAATTTTCACAAAAAATGATCTTTTTGCCCCAAATGTTTTATTTTCCCAAGGGTAAAAGGATAAATTGGACCCCAAAAGTTGTTGTGCAATTTGTCCTGAGTACGTCGATACTTCATATATGGGGATAAACCACTGTTTGAGCGCATGGCAGAGCTCGGAAGGGAAGGAGTGCCATTTGACTTTTCAATGCAAAATTGGCTGGAATTGAGATCGGATGCCATGTCGCATTTGGAGAGCCCCTGACGTGCCTTAACAGTGGAAACCCCCCACAAGTGACCCCATTTTGGAAAGAAGACCCCCTAAGGAACTTATCTAGATGTGTGGTGAGCACTTTTAACCCCCAATTGTTTCACTAAAGTTTAGAATGTAGCATTGTGAAAATTAATAAATCATTATTTCTTTCCACAAAATGATGTTTTAGCCCGCAATTTTTTTTTCCCAAGGGTAACAGGAGAAATTGGACCACAAATGTTATTGTCCAATTTGTCCTGAGTACGCTAATACCCCACATGTGGGGGGGAACCACCGTTTGAGTGCATGGCAGAGCTCGGAAGGGAAGGAGCACCGTTTGAAATGCAGACTTAGATGGAATGGACTGCAGGTGTCATGTTGCATTTGCAGAGCCCCTGATGTACCTAAACAGTAGAAACCCACCACAAGTGACCCCATATTGGAAACTAGACCCCCCAAGGAACTTATCTAGATGTGTTGTGAGAGCTTTGAACCAACAAGTGTTTCACTACAGTTTATAACGCAGAGCCGTGAAAATAAAAAATATTTTTTTTTCCACGAAAATGATATTTTATCCCCTATGTTTTTGTTTTCCCAAGGGTAACAGGACAAATTGGACCCCAAAAGTTGTTGTCCAACTTGTCCTGAGATCGCTGATACCCCATAAGTTGGGGGGAACCACTGTTTGGGTGCACGGCAGAGCTCGGAAGGGAAGGAGCGCCATTTGAAATGCAGACTTAGATGGATTGGTCTGCAGGCGTCATGTTGCATTTGCAGAGCCCCTGATGTACCTAAACAGTAGAAACCCCCCACAAGTGACCCCATATTGGAAACTAGACCCCCCAAGGAACTTATCTAGATGTGTTGTGAGAGCTTTGAACCAACAAGTGTTTCACTACAGTTTATAACGCAGAGCCGTGAAAATAAAATTTTTTTTTTTTTCCACGAAAATGATATTTTATCCCCTATGTTTTTATTTTCCCAAGGGTAACAGGACAAATTGGACCCCAAAAGTTTTTGTCCAACTTGTCCTGAGAACGCTGATACCCCATATGTTGGGGGGAACCACTGTTTGGGTGCACGGCAGAGCTCGGAAGGGAAGGAGCGCCATTTGAAATGCAGACTTAGATGGATTGGTCTGTAGGCGTCATGTTGCATTTGCAGAGCCCCTGATGTACCTAAACAGTAGAAACCCCCCACAAGTGACCCCATATTGGAAACTAGACCCCCCAAGGAACTTATCTAGATGTGTTGTGAGAGCTTTGAACCAACAAGTGTTTCACTACAGTTTATAACGCAGAGCCGTGAAAATAAAAAATATTTTTTTTTCCACGAAAATATTTTTTCCCCTATGTTTTTATTTTCCCAAGGGTAACAGGACAAATTGGACCCCAAAAGTTGTTGTCCAACTTGTCCTGAGAACGCTGATACCCCATATGTTGGGGGGAACCACTGTTTGGGCACACAGGAGAACTCGGAAGGGAAGGAGCCCTGTTTTACTTTTTCAAAGCAGAATTGGCTGGAATTGAGATCGGACGCCATGTCGCGTTTGGAGAGCCCCTGATGTGCCTAAACAGTGGAAACCCCCAATTATAACTGAAACCCTAACACCAACCCTAACCCTAGCCCTAACCCTAACCCTAGCCCTAGCCCTAACCCTAGCCCTAACCCTAGCCCTAACCCTAGCCCTAACCCTAGCACTAATGGGAAAATGGAAATAAATACATTTTTTTACATTTTATTATTTTTCCCTAACTAAGGGGGTGATGAAGGGGGGTTTGATTTACTTTTATAGCGTTTTTTTGGCGGATTTTTATGATTGGCAGCTGTCACACACTAAAAGACGCTTTTTATTGCAAAAAATAGTTTTTGCATCACCACATTTTGAGAGCTATAATTTATCCATATTTTGGCCCACAGAGTCATATGAGGTCTTGTTTTTTGCGGGACGAGTTGACGTTTTTATTGGTAACATTTTCGGGCAGATGACATTTTTTGATCGCTTTTTATTCCGATTTTTGGGAGGCGGAATGAACAAAAACCAGCAATTCCTGAATTTCTTTTAGGGGGGGCGTTTATACCGTTCCACGTGTGGTAAAATGGATAAAGCAGTTTTATTCTTCGGGTCAGTACGATTACAGCGATACCTCATTTATGTAATTTCTTTTATGTTTTGGCGCTTTTACACAATAAAAACTATTTTATATAAAAAAATAATTGTTTTTGCATCGCATTATTCTGAGAGCTATAACTTTTTTATTTTTCTGCTGATGATGCTGTATGGCGGCTTTTTTTTTGCGGGACAAGATGACGTTTTCAGCGGTACCATGGTTATTTATATCCGTCGTTTTGATCGCGTGTTATTCCACTTTTTGTTCGCCTGTATGATAATAAAGCGTTGTTTTTAACCTTGTTTTTTTTTTTTTTTTTTTGCGGTGTTCACTGAAGGGGTTAACTAGTGGGACAGTTTTATAGAGCGGGTCGTTACGGACGCGGCGATACCAAATATGTGTACATTTATTGTTTTTTTTTTTTTTACATAAATAAATGGATTTATTGGGAAATGTTTTTTTTTTTTGGGGGGGGGTTTTTTTTATTTTTTTTTACACATTCTATTTTTTTTTTTTTTAACTTTCTAACATTGTCCCAGGGTGGGACATCTCTGTATTAGATCAGATCGTTGATCTGACACTGTGCATAGCACACTGTCAGATCAACGATCTGACATGCAGTTTAGCTGGCTTTCCAGCGCCTGCTCTCAGCAGGCGCCGGCTAGCCAGGTCACTTCATGACCCGGAAGGAGTCCGGCGGCCATCTTGGATCCGGGGACTCCTTCCGGGTCACCGGAGCAACGCGATCTCATTGCGTTGCTCCGGTGGGAGAGCTCAGGGAGCCCCCGTCCCTGCGCGATCCCCCTCTATGCCGCTGTCACTACTGACAGCGGCATCAGAGGGGTTAAATGCCCGCGATCGGCGATAGCGCCGATCGTGGGCATTGCTGCGGGGTGTCAGCTGTCATATACAGCTGACCCCCGCACCCGATCACCGCGGCGCTCAGCGCGAGACCGCGGTGATCGGTGCGCCGTACTAGTACTGCTGCTGGCACTAATGCAGTGCCGGCAGCGCAGTACTAGTACGGCGCATGTCGCGAAGGGGTTAAATTATTTACCTAAATAATAATTATTATTATTATAGCGCCATTAATTCCATAGCGCTTTACATGTGAGGAAGGGTATACATCACAAAAACAAGTACAATAATCTTGAACAATACAAGTCACAACTGGTACAGGAGGAGAGAGGACCCTGCCCGCGAGGGATGGGTGAGAATACAGTAGGTGAGGATAGAGCTGGTCATGCAGCGGTTTGGTCGATCGGTGGTTACTGCAGGTTGTAGGCTTGTCGGAAGAGGTAGGTCTTCAGGTTCTTTTTGAAGATTTCGATGGTAGGTGAGAGTCTGACATGTTGTGGTAGAGAGTTCCAGAGTAGGGGTGATGCGCGAGAGAAATCTTGTATGCGATTGTGGGACGAGGAGATAAGAGGGGAGTAGAGAAGGAGATCTTGTGAGGATCGGAGGTTGCGTGCAGGAAAGTACCGGGAGACGAGGTCACAGATGTATGGAGGAGACAGGTTGTGGATGGCTTTGTATGTCATGGTTAGGCTTTTGTACTGGAGTCTCTGGGTAATTGGGAGCCAGTGAAGGGATTGACAGAGGGGAGAAGCCGGGGAATAGCGGGGGGGACAGGTGGATTAGTCGGATAGTTGAGTTTAGAATAGATTGGAGGGGTTCGAGAGTCTTAGAGGGGAGGCCACAAAACAGGAGGTTTCAGTAGTCGAGGCGGGAGATTATGAGGGCATGGGCTAGGGTTTTTGCAGATTCTTGGTTTAGGAATGTACGGATCCGTGAAATATTTTTGAGTTGAAGGCGGCAGGAAGTGGAAAGGGCTTGGTATGTGGTTTGAAGGAGAGATCAGTGTCAAGGATTACCCCAAGACAGCGAGCTTGTGGGACTGGGGAGAGTGGGCAGCCGTTTACTGTAATGGAAAGGTTCGTTGGGGGGGTCACGTGAGATGGGGGAAAGATGATGAATTCTGTTTTGTCCATGTTAAGTTTTAGAAATCTAGAGAAGAAGGATGAAATAGTGGACAGACATTTAGGGATTCTGGTTAGTAGGGAGGTGATATCTGGTCCAGAGAGGTAGATCTGTGTGTCATCAGCATAGAGGTGATACTGAAAGCCATGAGATTCTATGAGCTATCCCAGGCCAAAGGTGTAAATGGGGAAGAACAGTGGCCCTAGGACTGATTTTATAGTGCTGCCCCTTATTACATTGTGTCTTCTTTTGCTATGCATAGTGCTGTCCCTTATTGGTATCTTCTTGTTATGTATAGTGCTGTCTCTTATTACATAGTGTCTTCTTGTTATGTATATAAAGGCACGGATGATTGACCTCGTGGAGACCAAAACATCCAACACCGCGGAGACACCATCACGTGTTTCTCAATGCAGTGATCCAGAACACTTCCCCCAAATATGCCAATGCATGTAGAGGAGCTGCGGAGACACCATCACGTGTTTCTCAGGCCTTTCCCCGGGAAGGAACAACCAAGGGAAGGGCAGCATCCAATAAAGGAAAACATCCAATAAAGGAAAACCACCTATGCCAAGCATGGTATCCATCCACAGGCAGCTGTTTCGGGGTTTTTGCCCCTCATCAGTGTGGAGTAGGAAACTGGCTATCAGGAGCAGCGCCTAGTAGAAAGTCTATAAAGGCACAGATGATTGACCTCGTGGAGACCAAAACATCCAACACCGCGGAGACACCATCACGTGTTTCTTAACGCAGTGATCCAGAACACTGCCCCCAAATATGCAAATGCATGTAGAGGAGCTGCGGAGACACCATCACTTGTTTCTCAACGCAGGCAGTGAATAGCCAGGCCTTTCCCCGGGAAAGGCCTGGCTATTCACTGCCTGCATTGAGAAACAAGTGATGGTGCCTCCGCAGCTCCTCTACATGCATTCTTGTTATGTATAGCGCTGTCCCTTATTACATAGCATCTTCTCTTGTTATGTATAGTGCAGTCCTTTATTACAGTATTATAGTGTTGTCACTTGTTATGAATAAGGCTAGCTCTTATTAGTGTCTTCTCATCATGTATAGTGCAATCCCTAATTTATACTGTTCTTACTTGTTATGTATAGGGCTGTCACTTATTACACAGAGTCTTCTTGTTATGTATAGTACAGCCTCTTATTACATAGTGTCTTCTCGTTATGTATAGTACTGTCCCTTAGGACAGTCTTCTCGTTCTCTTTGGTGCTGTCCCTTATTACATAGTATCTTCTCATTGTGTATAGTGCTGTCCCATATTACATATTGTCTTCTCATTATGTATAGTGCTGACCCTTATTACATAGTATCTTCTTGTTATGTATAGTGCTCTCCCTTATTAGTGTCTTCTTATCTTTGGTGCTGCCCCTTATTACACTCTCCTCCCGTGTTATGTATAGTGCTGTCCCTTATTACTCTGTCCTCACGTTATGTATAGTGCTGTTCCTTATTACTCTGTCCTCACGCTATATATAGTTCTGTCCCTTATTACACTGTCCTCATGTGTTATGTATAGTGCTGTCTCTTATTACACTGTCCTCATGTGTTATGTATAGTGCTGTCCCTGATTACACTGTCCTCACATGTTATGTATAGTGCTGTCCCTTATTACACTGTCCTCACGTGCTATGTATAGTGTTGTCCCTTATTACACCATCCTCACGTGTTATGTATAGTGCTATCCCTTATTACTGTCCTCATGTTATGCATAGTTCTGTCCCTTATTACTGTCCTCACGTGTTATGTATAGTGCTGTCCCTTATTACACTGTCCTCACGTTATGCAGTTCTCTCCCTTGTTACAAGGTCCTCACGTGTTATGTATAGTGCTGTCCCTTATTACACTGTCCTCACGTTATGTATAGTGCTGTCCCTGATTACACTGTCCTCACGTGTTATGTATAGTGTTGTCCCTTATTACACTGTCCTCACGTACTATGGATAGTGTTGTCCCTTATTACTCTGTCCTTACGTTATGCATATATCTGTCCCTTATTACACTGTCCTCACGTGTTATGTATAGTGCTGTCACTGACTACACAGTCCTCACGTGTTATGTATAGTGTTGTCCCTTATTACTCTGTCCTCACGTTATGTATAGTGCTGTCCCTGATTACACTGTCCTCACGTTATGCATAGTTCTGTCCCTTATTACACTGTCCTCACGTGTTATGTATAATGCAGTCCCTTATTACTCTGTCCTCACGTTATGCATAGTTCTCTCCCTTGTTACAAGGTCCTCACGTGTTATGTATAGTGCTGTCCCTGATTACACTGTCCTCACGTTATGCATAGTTCTGTCCCTTATTACACTGTCCTCACGTGTTATGTATAATGCAGTCCCTTATTACTCTGTCCTCACGTTATGCATAGTTCTCTCCCTTGTTACAAGGTCCTCACGTGTTATGTATAGTGCTGTCCCTTATTACACTGTCCTCACGTTATGTATAGTGCTGTCTCTGATTACACTGTCCTCACGTGTTATGTATAGTGTTGTCCCTTATTACACTGTCCTCATGTACTATGGATAGTGTTGTCCCTTATTACTCTGTCCTTACGTTATGCATATATCTGTCCCTTATTACACTGTCCTCACGTGTTATGTATAGTGCTGTCCCTGATTACACAGTCCTCACGTGTTATGTATAGTGTTGTCCCTTATTACTCTGTCCTCACGTTACGTATAGTGCTGTCCCTGATTACACTGTCCTCACGTTATGCATAGTTCTGTCCCTTATTACACTGTCCTCACGTGTTATGTATAGTGTTGTCCCTTATTACTCTGTCCTCACGTTATGTATAGTGCTGTCCCTGATTACACTGTCCTCACGTGTTATGTATAGTGTTGTCCCTTATTACTCTGTCCTCACATTATGTATAGTGCTGTCCCTGATTACACTGTCCTCACATGTTATGTATAGTGTTGTCCCTTACTACTCTGTCCTTACGTTATGCACAGTTCTGTCCCTTATTACACTGTCCTCACGTGTTATGTATAGTGCTGTCCCTGATTACACTGTCCTCACGTGTTATGTATAGTGTTGTCCCTTATTACTCTGTCCTTATGTTATGCATAGTTCTGTCCCTTATTACACTGTCCTCACGTGTTATGTATAGTGCTGTCCCTTATTACTCTGTCCTCACGTTATGCATAGTTCTGTCCCTTATTACTCTGTCCTCACGTGTTATGTATAGTGCTGTCCCTGATTACACTGTCCTCACGTGTTATGTATAGTGCTGTCCCTGATTACACTGTCCTCACGTGTTATGTAGTGTTGTCCCTTATTACTCTGTCCTTACGTTATGCATAGTTCTGTCCCTTATTACACTGTCCTCACGTGTTATGTATAGTGCTGTCCCTGATTACACTATCCTCACGTGTTATGTATAGTGCTATCCCTGATTACACTGTCCTCACATGTTATGTATAGTGCTGTCCCAGATTACACTGTCCTCACGTGTTATGTATAGTGTTGTCCCTTATTACTCTGTCCTCACGTGTTATGTATAGTGCTCTCCGTTATCACACTGTCCTCACGTGTTATGTATAGTGTTGTCCCTTATTACTCTGTCCTCACGTGTTATGTATAGTGCTGTCCCTGATTACACTGTCCTCACGTGTTATGTATAGTGCTGTCCCTGATTACACTGTCAAGAGAAGCAATAGTGTGCAATAGTCACACCATACAAGTATCCTCTGGCTCAAGACAGAATCAGCTGTGGAGGATATCCACTAAATAAAACATAACCTTTAATAATAAAATGCTAAAAAATGCGCACCCAACAGGACACAGACAACGAATAAAGTGCTCAGGTGAACCAGTGCTCAATATAAAAACAAAATGGTTTGATCTCACCCAAGCTGCCGGACACCGTATACTTCCAAACGACACAAAAGAGATCCAGGGTTTGTAAAGCAGAGACAGGGTTAAGGTTCAAATATCTACCCTGTAGCCCCTGTGTAACTCCTGTCCTAACAAGGACAGGCCCCAAATGGACCTCACTATAGGGGACCAACACACCCAATGTATATAAAGGCAGAGTCCTTAATCCTTTAAAGTCCAATTTCTTCCTGCCTACGCGTTTCAACTCCGGTCATGGAGCATCATCAGGGGTGTCACATAAAAGGAGGTGCCAACAGGCACATAAATTGTCAGAAAAAGTCAGTGCAAAGTAAGGGGCCTACAGTGGCTAGGTCTCCCAAACCGGAAGCGACCATCTGTGTCCACAGTCTCTGGTAGACTCTGGTGCCTGTTGGCACCTCCTTTTATGTGACTCCCCTGATGATGCTGAATGACCGGAGTTGAAACGCGTAGGGAGGAAGAAATTGGACTATAAAGGATTAAGGACTCTGCCTTTATATACATTGGGTGTGTTGGTCCCCTATAGTGAGGTCCATTTGGGGCCTGTCCTTGTTAGGACAGGAGTTACACAGGGGCTACAGGGTAGATATTTGAACCTTAACCCTGTCTCTGCTTTACAAACCCTGGATCTCTTATGTGTCGTTTGGAAGTATACGGTGTCCGGCAGCTTGGGTGAGATCAAACCATTTTGTTTTTATATTGAGCACTGGTTCACCTGAGCACTTTATTCGTTGTCTGTGTCCTGTTGGGTGCGCATTTTTTAGCATTTTATTATTAAAGGTTATGTTTTATTTAGTGGATATCCTCCACAGCTGATCCTGATTACACTGTCCTCACGTGTTATGTATAGTGCTGTCCCTGATTACACTGTCCTCACGTGTTATGTATAGTGTTGTCCCTTATTACTCTGTCCTCACGTGTTATGTATAGTGCTGTCCCTGATTACACTGTCCTCACGTGTTATGTATAGTGCTGTCCCTGATTACACTGTCCTCACGTGTTATGTATAGTGCTGTCCCTGATTACACTGTCCTCACGTGTTATGTATAGTGCTGTCCCTGATTACGCTGTCCTCACGTGTTATGTATAGTGTTGTCCCTTATTACTCTGTCCTCACGTGTTATGTATAGTGCTCTCCGTTATCACACTGTCCTCACGTGTTATGTACAGTGTTGTCCCTGATTACACTGTCCTCACGTGTTATGTATAGTGTTGTCCCTGATTACACTGTCCTCACGTGTTATGTATAGTGTTGTCCCTGATTACACTGTCCTCACGTGTTATGTATAGTGTTGTCCCTGATTACACTGTCCTCACGTGTTATGTATAGTGTTGTCCCTGATTACACTGTCCTCACGTGTTATGTATAGTGCTCTCCGTTATCACACTGTCCTCACGTGTTATGTATAGTGCTGTCCCTGATTACACTGTCCTCACGTGTTATGTATAGTGCTGTCCCTGATTACGCTGTCCTCACGTGTTATGTATAGTGTTGTTCCTTATTACTCTGTCCTCACGTGTTATGTATAGTGCTCTCCGTTATCACACTGTCCTCACGTGTTATGTATAGTGTTGTCCCTGATTACACTGTCCTCACGTGTTATGCATAGTTCTGTCCCTGATTACAGTCCTCACGTGTTATGTATAGTGTTGTTCCTTATTACTCTGTCCTCACGTGTTATGTATAGTGTTGTCCCTGATTACTGTCCTCACGTGTTATGTATAGTGTTGTCCCTGATTACTCTGTCCTCACGTGTTATGTATAGTGTTGTCCCTGATTACAGTCCTCACGTGTTATGTATAGTGTTGTCCCTTATTACTCTGTCCTCACGTGTTATGTATAGTGTTGTCCCTGATTACACTCTCCTCACGTGTTATGTAGTGTTGTCCCTGATTACACTGTCCTCACGTGTTATGTATAGTGTTGTCCGATTACACTGTCCTCACGTGTTATGTATAGTGTTGTCCCTGATTACACTGTCCTCACGTGTTATGTATAGTGTTGTCCCTGATTACACTGTCCTCACGTGTTATGTATAGTGTTGTCCCTGATTACACTGTCCTCACGTGTTATGTATAGTGTTGTCCCTGATTACACTGTCCTCACATGTTATGTATAGTGTTGTCCCTGATTACACTGTCCTCACGTGTTATGTATAGTGTTGTCCCTGATTACACTGTCCTCACGTGTTATGTATAGTGTTGTCCCTGATTACACTGTCCTCACGTGTTATGTATAGTGCTGTCCCTGATTACACTGTCCTCACGTGTTAAGTATAGTGCTGTCCCTGATTACACTGTCCTCACTTGTTATGCATAGTTCTGTCCCTGATTACACTGTCCTCACGTGTTATGTATAGTGTTGTCCCTGATTACAGTCCTCACGTGTTATGTATAGTGTTGTCCCTTATTACTCTGTCCTCACGTGTTATGTATAGTGTTGTCCCTGATTACACTGTCCTCACGTGTTATGTATAGTGTTGTCCCTGATTACACTGTCCTCACGTGTTCTGTATAGTGTTGTCCCTGATTACACTGTCCTCACGTGTTATGTATAGTGTTGTCCCTGATTACACTGTCCTCACCTGTTATGTATAGTGTTGTCCCTGATTACACTGTCCTCACGTGTTATGTATAGTGTTGTCCCTGATTACACTGTCCTCACGTGTTATGTATAGTGTTGTCCCTGATTACACTGTCCTCAAGTGTTATGTATAGTGTTGTCCCTGATTACACTGTCCTCACGTGTTATGTATAGTGCTGTCCCTGATTACACTGTCCTCACGTGTTATGTATAGTGCTGTCCCTGATTACACTGTCCTCATGTGTTATGTATAGTGTTGTCCCTTATTACTCTGTCCTCACGTGTTATGTATAGTGCTGTCCCTTATTACTCTGTCCTGACGTGTTATGTATAGTGCTGTCCCTGATTACACTGTCCTCACGTGTTATGTATAGTGCTGTCCCTTATTACTCTGTCCTGACGTGTTATGTATAGTGCTGTCCCTGATTACACTGTCCTCACGTGTTATGTATAGTGTTGTCCCTGATTACACTGTCCTCACGTGTTATGTATAGTGTTGTCCCTGATTACACTGTCCTCACGTGTTATGTATAGTGTTGTCCCTGATTACACTGTCCTCACGTGTTATGTATAGTGTTGTCCCTGATTACAGTCCTCACGTGTTATGTATAGTGTTGTCCCTTATTACTCTGTCCTCACGTGTTATGTATAGTGTTGTCCCTGATTACACTGTCCTCACGTGTTATGTAGTGTTGTCCCTGATTACACTGTCCTCACGTGTTATGTATAGTGTTGTCCGATTACACTGTCCTCACGTGTTATGTATAGTGTTGTCCCTGATTACACTGTCCTCACGTGTTATGTATAGTGTTGTCCCTGATTACACTGTCCTCACGTGTTATGTATAGTGTTGTCCCTGATTACACTGTCCTCACGTGTTATGTATAGTGTTGTCCCTGATTACACTGTCCTCACATGTTTAGTGTTGTCCCTGATTACACTGTCCTCACGTGTTATGTATAGTGTTGTCCCTGATTACACTGTCCTCACGTGTTATGTATAGTGTTGTCCCTGATTACACTGTCCTCACGTGTTATGTATAGTGCTGTCCCTGATTACACTGTCCTCACGTGTTAAGTATAGTGCTGTCCCTGATTACACTGTCCTCACTTGTTATGCATAGTTCTGTCCCTGATTACACTGTCCTCACGTGTTATGTATAGTGTTGTCCCTGATTACAGTCCTCACGTGTTATGTATAGTGTTGTCCCTTATTACTCTGTCCTCACGTGTTATGTATAGTGTTGTCCCTGATTACACTGTCCTCACGTGTTATGTATAGTGTTGTCCCTGATTACACTGTCCTCACGTGTTATGTATAGTGTTGTCCCTGATTACACTGTCCTCACGTGTTATGTATAGTGTTGTCCCTGATTACACTGTCCTCACCTGTTATGTATAGTGTTGTCCCTGATTACACTGTCCTCACGTGTTATGTATAGTGTTGTCCCTGATTACACTGTCCTCACGTGTTATGTATAGTGTTGTCCCTGATTACACTGTCCTCAAGTGTTATGTATAGTGTTGTCCCTGATTACACTGTCCTCACGTGTTATGTATAGTGCTGTCCCTGATTACACTGTCCTCACGTGTTATGTATAGTGCTGTCCCTGATTACACTGTCCTCATGTGTTATGTATAGTGTTGTCCCTTATTACTCTGTCCTCACGTGTTATGTATAGTGCTGTCCCTTATTACTCTGTCCTGACGTGTTATGTATAGTGCTGTCCCTGATTACACTGTCCTCACGTGTTATGTATAGTGCTGTCCCTTATTACTCTGTCCTGACGTGTTATGTATAGTGCTGTCCCTGATTACACTGTCCTCACGTGTTATGTATAGTGCTGTCCCTTATTACTCTGTCCTGACGTGTTATGTATAGTGCTGTCCCTGATTACACTGTCCTCACGTGTTATGTATAGTGCTGTCCCTGATTACACTGTCCTCACGTGTTATGTATAGTGCTGTCCCTGATTACACTGTCCTCATGTGTTATATATAGTGTTGTCCCTTATTACTCTGTCCTCACGTGTTATGTATAGTGCTGTCCCTTATTACTCTGTCCTGACGTGTTATGTATAGTGCTGTCCCTGATTACACTGTCCTCACGTGTTATGTATAGTGTTGTCCCTGATTACACTGTCCTCACGTGTTATGTATAGTGTTGTCCCTGATTACACTGTCCTCACGTGTTATGTATAGTGTTGTCCCTGATTACACTGTCCTCACGTGTTATGTATAGTGCTGTCCCTGATTACACTGTCCTCACGTGTTATGTATAGTGTTGTCCCTGATTACACTGTCCTCACGTGTTATGTATAGTGCTGTCCCTGATTACACTGTCCTCACGTGTTATGTATAGTGCTGTCCCTGATTACACTGTCCTCACGTGTTATGTATAGTGCTCTCCGTTATCACACTGTCCTCACTTGTTATCCATAGTGATGTAAATAAAATAATTTGGCATGGTGATTAGTGTGCCGCTCTCTCTATGGTCTTTCATCTGCAAATGCACACAAGAACACCCGTGTGTTCACCACATGATCTATTACACAGCGTCCCATCGTCATATCACATGACACATCAGGTGACTGTATGCCACCCAGCCTAAACTGTCACTAATGAGAGCAGATCTATGGAGAACCCATGACTGACGAGTGGGATCCGTGTTGTGCTGGTCCGCTGCTCCCCTACACATGACCTGCAGATACCGGGACACCGGCTGCCGGCCCAGCACGTACAGTACAGGCTCTTCCTCTCAGGTTATGCGATCACTCCCACGTATACCAGGGCGGTGTATTCTTCCCGGAACTGGCCGCCGCTTGGATGATACCCTGCTGACCTGCAGGGGGCGCTCCAGACATCCCAGACAGACGGGGAACCGCAGGCCAATCAGCAACAAGGAGGCGTGGCGTCCCCCACTTCCGCCTCCCGGCCGCCCATCCTTGTAGGTGCTGTCTTTCACAACCTGCAGCAGGCGCCTCCCCCTCTTCTGCTCCCGATCATGGCTGCCGGTTGTGAGGAACCTTTCCCCTTCCATGGGCTGCTCCCTAAGAAGGAGACCGGAGCCGCGTCCTTCCTGTCCCGGTACCCGCTCTATGATGGGCGCGGGACTCTGATCGCAGTGCTGGACACCGGGGTGGACCCGGGAGCCCCAGGGATGCAGGTACATGAGGGCAGCCATGTCTGCTTGGTGCTGGGCATAGTGCATGTCCTGGGGCAGTGCCAGGGGCTGCTCACAAGGATGACTCTCCTGTCTGCTGCAGCTGGCAGCACCATGTTCTCAGGTTTCACTAAATAATACACAGTCAGGCTTGTGTAACCGGCGGTGGTATGGGGGGCAGCGGGCACCTGCATGTCGTCTTAGCCCACAAGGGCTGTGTGTATTAATCCTGCACAGGTATATAGTGAGGCGGCTCACCTACTGCGCTCCGCCCCTGGGGGCATGCCTGGCACCTGCGCTCCACCTCGGGCCTGGGGGGCACGCCTGGCACCTGCGCTCCGTCCTGCACTGGGGGGCATGCCTGGCACCTGTGCTCAGCCCCTGCTTTGGGGGGGGCAGCGGGCACCTGCATGTCGTCTTAGCCCACAAGGGCTGTGTGTATTTATCCTGCACAGGTATATAGTGAGGTGGCTCACCTACTATGCTCCGCCCCTGGGGGGCACGCCTGGCACCTGTGCCCTGCCTCGGGCCTGGGGGGGGCACGCCTGGCACCTGCGCTCAGCCCCTGCCCTGGGGGGGGCATGCCTGGCACCTGCGCTTGACCACTGCCCTGGGGGGGCACGCCTGGCGCCTGTGAAGTGACAATTGTCGGCACTTGGTCCTCAAGTGCTCCCCTTTAGCCAACCTGTACCCTGGTCTTCCCCTCTAATCTACAGCTGGCGGCCGGGGATTATCCCAGTGGGCAGACTGCACCCTATGGGGAGGATGTCGGCCACTGGTGCTGTAGTACGGGCAGATCCGGCAATGTTTCATACTTTATGTTGTCACCTCTGATAAACGCGTCCAGATAAGATCTGAGGTGCAGAAGGGCCGCACACACACGAGCATTTTGCGCATTGCAGCTGTGCACAGGTCCTGAGCCTCCATTACTGCGGCGGGTTCCTATGTCCAGAATCTTCGGATGGTGTGGGGGCGTCAGCAGTAGGACCCTCGTCTGTCTCCACAGGAGAAGCTTTCTTTCCCCTAAAGGGGTTGTTTTCTTCCTGGTAAAATTGTCTCCTGATTGAAATTTTCTTTATCAGAACAAACCAGCAAACCCCCCCATTGTACGCTCTTCTGTCCCCGCTGGTTCTGGCATTGGCTGCAGCGCTGTTATTACCTTCTCGGGGTGACGGCTGATCGCGAGCTCAGCCACTTTATCAGGGCCATTGTCGGACACCAGGAACAGTGGGGGAGACTTGTCAGAGGACCTGGGGAAGGTCAGTACAGGCGCAGGAGACATTTAATGGAAAGGGTGACAGGGAATAACCTGTTAATATAGAAACACATTATGAAAAGCAAAAAAATGTCTCCTGAAGTAAAATGATCATCGCTTGTTCTCCTCCAATCCTGGCAGTAACCCTGTATCTCCCATCCACAGGGCTTCTTAGGCGATGTGCCCACCATCAGGATATAGCAGCGTTTTGGACGCAGAGTATTTATTTTTGCTGCTTTCAGAATGTTGTGTTCTAATCATGCGGGTAAATATGCGTATGTTCCCTGAACCATGCGGACTTACGGCATCTCGGGAACGTCTATGGGTGACACTACGCATTGGAGACTAGTGTCTCTGCTGCAGATAATTGACATGCTGCGGCTCGTAATCCCGCACCATGGGTGAGTTTACACAGCGTCAAATAGAAGCACAGTGGGGGTGAGAGTTATAGATGACCTGCATTCGAAGCGCTGCTATTCCGGATCTTGGGCATCTTCACAAGGTGAAGTCTGGGCTGCCCGATCCGTGGTCGAAGGCCGCACTCCATAGTTTTTAACTTTCCATTTGTCCCCTGAACCCAATGTAACGTTATAATAATAAAAATGCTTCCTTTATGTTATCAAACTAACGATTGCTCCAAGAATGGAAAGAACTGTGCAACCTATAATCTGATATGAACATTGATTTCTGGCTAGCGTCTGGGGTCACCTCACCGTATGAGAAGCCCTCGGGTAGGGGATATCTTACTCATTACTGGGTGCGTGGTGATCCTGAGAATTGGGTCTGGAAAGACAGGAGTGAGGATGTGCAGAGCCCCATTTGGAAGGAGCAGAGCTGCTCATGCTTGATCCGTTCCATTAATCGTCTATTTCCAGCACTCCCATAGACTGCTCAGTAGTCACATAGCAGCACACTGCCGCTGCATCCAAGGCAGAGCCTGGTGCTCATGATTTCGGAATCTCTTTTCTGTGATTGCTGTACTTACTATAATTCAGACCCCCAGAGATCAGTAAGTTATCCCTTATCGCAAGGACAGGGATGCAGGCATTTACAGGAATAATCCCAATAGGTAGTCATATAATGCTGAGATAAGTTCATTAGAAACTAGAACCGCATTTAAGGAGAGGACAATCCAGACATATTTTCTACTGGAGTATTGATGTCTACGGATTCTGAAGCTTATACGCTCCATAGTGTCTGAACGCCTCAGCAAACCCTGTTCTGTTGAAATGTTTTTTTTTAATAATCCGTTTTTCTTCTTTATAGCAAGCATCAGATGGAAAGCCAAAGATTATAGACATTATAGATACAACCGGAAGTGGTGATGTGAACACCAGCACCATAGTGGAACCAAAAGAAGGGGTGATAGCCGGTCTGTCTGGTAGGAATTTAAAGGTGAGTGTCTTATCGTCAGATGTCATAAAGCACTATTGTATATTTCTGTTAAATACCAGCTGCAGCTGAAATGAAGGCTGGCTTTATCTATAGAACAGGCACACACTTGTAGACATCCCCCTTAAAGGGAATCTAAAATCCAGCCTTTCTTAGCCTATACAATTATGGCACCGACTGGGGCCACACTGGACTGGAGGCATGGATTATAATGATTGGGAGACGTGGCTGTCTCTCATTGACTTTAGTGCAGAGTCTGTGTTTGGCCGGGGTCTCACTTGTGAGTGACTTGTGCCTCAATACCCGGCACTGCCATTGGCACTCAGGACCAGAATGTGCGGCTGCATGTATTTCTATGCAGCTAAACCAGTGTAGATCTACATCTCAGCTATGGCAAAATGGTAGAAAATTTCTGAAGGTGTTTGCCAGGCACTACTTTCTGTAGTCACTCTAAGGCCTCATTCACACATCAGTATTTGTATGCCTAAGCCAGGAGTGTCTCCAAAACACAAAACAGGTGTCAATCTTTCATTTATAGTTTTTTTTCTGCAAGTTCCACTTCTGGTTTTCGCATACAAACACTTCCTGTTTGCCATCTGGAGCGGCCGTGATTTCACTTGCTGACTAGCTATATTTCCTGCTCTCAGATTTATGTAGAGGAGCCAGTCAGCTTGTGATTGTAAAGGTACCTTGACACTAAACGATATCGCTAGCGATCCGTGAAGTTGCAGCGTCCTGGATAGCGATATCGTTCAGTTTGACAGGCAGCAGCGATCAGAATCCTGCTGTGATGTCGTTGGTCGGGGCTAGAAGGCCAGAACTTTATTTGGTCGCTGGATCTCCCGCTGACATCGCTGAATCGGCGTGTGTGATGCCGATTCAGCGATGTCTTCGCTGGTAACCAGGGTAAACATCGGGTTACTAAGCGCAGGGCCGCGCTTAGTAACCCGATGTTTACCCTGGTTACCATCCTAAAAGTAAAAAAAACAAACGCTTCATACTTACCTACCGCTGTCTGTCCTCCGGCGCTGTGCTTTCCTGCACTGGTTGTGAGCACAGCGGCCGGAAAGCAGAGCAGTGACGTCACCGCTCTGCTTTCCGGCCGTTGTGCTCACAGCCAGTACAGAGAAGCAGAGCGCCGGGGACAGACAGCGGAAGGTAAGTATGAAGCGTTTGTTTTTTTTACTTTTAGGATGGTAACCAGGGTAAACATCGGGTTACTAAGCGCGGCCCTGCGCTTAGTAACCCGATGTTTACCCTGGTTACCGGCATCGTTGGTCGCTGGAGAGCTGTCTGTGTGATAGCTCTCCAGCGACCAAACAGCGACGCTGCAGCGATCCGGATCGTTGTCTGGATCGCTGCAGCGTCGTTTAGTGTGAAGGTACCTTTACATGACCACGTGTCCAGCAGGCAAACTGAGAAGAATCCTGACTGTGCGTTTTGCACACATCTAGGGCTCTGCAAGATACAATCAATTAGTGACTGCAGATAATTCATGCTATTCCCAAAAAACCTCACTAATGAAGACTATTTAGAAAGTTGATTAACTCTGTATTTTAGAAGTCAAATAAACAATAATGACAAAGATATAAAAATCTCGGATGTGTACATATATTTCAAGTGGTGCTATACTCAGGGCTGTGGAGTCAGTATAAAATATATATGAATATATAACTGGGTTCAGTAGTTCATTGCTGTAAATGTTTCCATAAGAATTGTATAAAGTTCTGAAATGTCTTTAAATGTCTGTTCTGTTCCTGATCTAAGGATCTCGGCTTTTAGCTGAGATGAATCTGTGCTGCATTTTATGTACATGCTCAGTAGTGACCAGTGCTGTGGGGTCGTAGATGAGATGAATCTGTGCTGCACTTTATGCACATGCTCAGTAGTGACCAGTGCTGTGGGGTCGTAGATGAGATGAATCTGTGCTGCACTTTATGTACATGCTCAGTAGTGACCAGTGTGTGAGGTCATAGATGAGATGAATCTTTGCTGCACTTTATGTACATGCTCAGTAGTGACCAGTGTGTGAGGTCATAGATAATAATAATAATAATAATAATTTTATTTATATAGCGCCAACATATTCCGCAGCGCTTTACAAATTATAGAGGGGACTTGTACAGACAATAGACATTACAGCATAACAGAAATACAGTTCAAAACAGATACCAGGAGGAGTGAGGGCCCTGCTCGCAAGCTTACAAACTATGGGGAAAAGGGGAGACACGAGAGGTGGATGGTAACAATTGCTTTAGTTATTCGGACCAGCTATAGTGTAAGGCTCAGGTGTTCATGTAAAGCTGCATGAACCAGTTACCTGCCTAAGTATGTAGCAGTACAGACACAGAGGGCTAATACTGCATAGATGAGATGAATCTTTGCTGCACTTTATGTACATGCTCAGTAGTGACCAGTGTGTGAGGTCATAGATGAGATGAATCTTTGCTGCACTTTATGTACATGCTCAGTAGTGACCAGTGCTGTGGGGTCGGAGTGGAGATGAATCTGTGCTTCACTTTATGTACATGCTCAGTAGTGACCAGTGCTGGGGGGTCGTAGATGAGATGAATCTGTGCTGCACTTTATGTACATGCTCAGTAGTGACCAGTGCTGTGAGGTCATAGATGAGATGAATCTGTGCTGCACTTTATGCACATGCTCAGTAGTGACCAGTGCTGTGGGGTCGGAGTGGAGATGAATCTGTGCTTCACTTTATGTACATGCTCAGTAGTGACCAGTGCTGGGGGGTCGTAGATGAGATGAATCTGTGCTGCACTTTATGTACATGCTCAGTAGTGACCAGTGCTGTGAGGTCATAGATGAGATGAATCTGTGCTGCACTTTATGCACATGCTCAGTAGTGACCAGTGCTGTGGGGTCGTAGATGAGATGAATCTGTGCTGCACTTTATGCTCAGTAGTGACCAGTGCTGTGGGGTCGGAGTCAGGGAAATTGAGGAGTCTGAGTTTTTTCTTGCAGACCCCACAACCCTGGCTATACTCCTAGCAGATGCAATCCAATCACCGACTTTCTGAAAAACCTTCCGATAAATTGATGTTAATCATTGCTCTTTGTTATTTTTGAATAATTGGCAAAACAAGACAATCCTTTTGTGTTTTTTAACCGTAGGTTCCCACAAACTGGCAAAATCCATCTGGCAGATATCACATAGGCATTAAGAATGGTTTTGATTTTTATCCAAAGGCACTAAAAGAACGACTACAGGTAATCATTGATAATAATGGTAAATGTTTGCACAGAAATCTTGCGTTCGGTTATTTGGGACTTGCGTTATGAAGTATAAGCTATGGATGATCAGTTATGTGACCTGTTCTTTTATTTCATATGACAATAGGACAGAATTTTCAGTGATTTCTGTGCAGATCTTCACGGTAATATAAATCCATTAGGTAGTCCATCATTTTACTATCTAACATTAATGTTGTGTCTCCATATATAGAAAGAGCGGAAGGAGAAGTTATGGGATCCCGTCCACAGAGCTGTTCTAGCAGAAGCTTGCAGGAAGCAGGATGACATAGACTCGAGTTCTAATACTCAGACTTTGGTATTTAATATTTCCAACTTTCTTTCCTCCTCAAATACATTACCATTTCACTTTTTTGTACCTCCCTAACTTTTAATGACTATTCCTTTTTTAAATAGATGGGAAAATTGATTAAAGAAGATATTCAAAGCCAAGTTGAAATACTAAACATATTTGAAAAAAAATTTGGGGATCCTGGCCCTGTATATGATTGCTTAGTGTGGCACGATGGGGAGACATGGAGGTAAGTCATGCCTTCTCTATATTACATCTCCATGTGGACGTTTAAAGAGTAGACCACATTAGGGCACTCTTTCACCCCTTCCCGACCTGTGACGCCACTTAGGCGTCCTGAAAGTCGGTGCCAATGCGACCTGTGACGCCTATGTGGCGACATGGAGGGATCGCGTCCCTGCAGACTGGGTGAAATGGTTAACTCCAATTTCACCTGATCTGCAGGGACAGGGGGAGTGGTACTTCAGCCTGCAATATCATCGGCCATGGCTGGAAACCCTGATCTGCCCCTCAACCCCCTCCCCCACCGCCACTGATCTCCTCCCCAGTCCTCCGTCCTGTGCTCCGCTCCCCTCTTGTCCTGTCTGCTCCCCCGTCCTCCTGTCCACTCCCCCCGTGCTCCAATTCCCCCCCCCCCCTTTATACTTACCGAGCCTCCCGGTGTCCGTCCATCTTCTCCATGGGCGCCGCCATCTTCCAAAATGGCGGGCGCATGTGTAGTGCGCCCGCCGAATCTGCCAGCGGGCAGTAAATATATATGTATATTTTTTTCCCACTAGGGTTAGGGTTAGAATTAGGCTATGTGCACACGGTGTGGATTTGGCTGCGGATACGCAGCGGATTTGTAGTAGTTTTCCATCAGGTTTACAGTACCATAACAACCTATGGAAAACCAAATCCGCTGTGCCCATGGTGCGGAAAATACAGCGTGGAAACGCTGCGTTGTATTTTCCGCAGCATGTCAATTCTTTGTGCGGAATCCGCACAAAAAACACTGGAAATCCACGGAAAATTTGCAGGTAAAACGCAGTGCCTTTTACCTGTGGATTTTTCAAAAATGGTGCAGAAAAATCTCACACGAATCTGCAACGTGGGTACATAGCCTTAGGGTTAAGGTTGGAATTAGAGTTAAGGTACCTTCACACATAACGATATTGTTAACGATATCGTTGCTATTTGTGACGTAGCAACGATATCGTTAATGAAATCGTTATGTGTGACAGCGACCAATGATCAGGCCCCTGCTGGGAGATCGTTGGTCGCTGAATAAAGTCCAGAACTTTATTTCGTCGCTGGACTCCCTGGAGACATCGCTGGATCGGCGTGTGTGACACCGATCCAGCGATGTCTTCACTGGTAACCAGGGTAAACATCGGGTAACTAAGCGCAGGGCCGCGCTTAGTAACCCGATGTTTACCCTGGTTACCATGCTAAAAGTAAAAAAAACAAACAGTACATACTTACCTACAGCCGTCTGTCCTCCAGCGCTGCGCTCTGCACTCCTCCTGTACTGTCTGTGAGCCGGAAAGCAGAGCGGTGACGTCACCGCTCTGCTTTCCGGCTCCCAGACAGTACAGGAGGAGAGCAGAGAAGCAGAGCGCAGCGCTGGAGGACAGACGGCTGTAGGTAAGTATGTACTGTTTGTTTTTTTTTACTTTTAGCATGGTAACCAGGGTAAACATCGGGTTACTAAGCGCGGCCCTGCGCTTAGTTACCCGATGTTTACCCTGGTTACCGACATCGTTGGTCGCTGGAGAGCGGTCTGTGTGACAGCTCTCCAGCGACCAAACAGCGACGCTGCAGCGATTCGGATCGTTGTCGGTATCGCTGCAGCGTCGCTAAATGTGAAGGGGCCTTTAGGGTTGGAATTAGGGCTAGGGTTGGAAATGGGGTTAAGATTAGGCTTGTGGTTAGGGTTATGGTTAGGGTTGGGATTGGGGTTACGGGTGTGTTGGTGTTAGTGTTGGAGTTAGAATTGAGGGGTTTCCACTGTTTAGGCACATCAGGGGTCTCCAAACGCAACATGGCGCCACCATTGATTCCAGCCAATCTTGCGTTCAAAAAGTCAAATGGTGCTCCCTCCCTTCCGAGCCCTGACGTGCGCCCAAACAGTGGTTTACCCCCACATATGGAATATCAGCGTACTCGGGACAAACTGGGCACCAAATATTGGGGTCCACTTCTCCTGTTACGCTTGTGAAAATAAAAAAATGCTTACTAAAACATAATTTCCAGTTCACCACCTGACAGCACACTGGAGGACGTCCTTCTTATCCTTGATGGGACAGGAACACGAGAGGTTAAAAGGACCCTCCCCCCTACCACCCTTCAGTGTTTTTCCTGTCCATCAGGAATAGGAACGGACGAGAGGATCTGCCGTTCTGTGCGGGGGGATGTGGATCGGGGGGGGGATCAGCCTTCCCTCCATGAGACACCCGCTGGCTGACACTCGCCCGAGGGTCCCTCAGCCTACCAGTGTAGCGCTGCTCCTGGGTTGGGGATCGCTTCTCCCTGGCGGGGGCTCTCGATCTCTCCGTCTGTCCCCTGGTGTGCGCGGCCCAGCGGCGGCCTCTGCTGGCGTCGGCGTCTCCATGCGGCCGCTGGGGGAACCAGTTCATCGCCGCACCTTCTTCTCTTTCCGGCCGCACGTCACTTCCGGTTTGCGGCTGAGGGGGATGGACGGCGTCTCTGCTACAGGAAGTGCAGGGAAAAGAGCGGTGGAGAACGCTAGAGCGGTGGAGAACGCTGGAGCGTCGTTTTGAAGTGAGGAACAGAATAAAAGGTATGGTGCAGGGGCAGTAGCGATCTCTAGAGCATCATGGAGGACGCAGCTAGAGCAGAGGGGCAGGAATCAGCAGCGCTAGTAAGTAGGGAAGCCCTGGGTAAAAAAACAAAACAACGCTAGTGTTTGCTATATATATATATATATATATATATATATATAATATATATATATATAAAATTTTCATAGGCAGCCTCCCTATTTGAGAAATCGGTAAAGAAACCCAGTAGGAATAAGAAGTGTCCTATCTGTGCGGTTAAGCTAAAGGATTCCTGGCAGAAACCCCTATGTGAAGCATGCACCTGCAAAGTCATAGGAGAGGAACAGGCGTCTCTTATGTCTAATATGAGAGCCATGATAAGGGAGGAAGTTCAGGCTTCAGTCTCAAGTCTGGTACTCCCTCAAGTCTCACCTTCACCTTCGGAGAGGCCGAGGAAAAGACTGAGGGTCGAGTACTCTTCCATAGACTCATCATCTTGGGGGTCGGAGGAAGATGAGAGTAGAGATCCCCCGGAGAAAGGGAGAAGATATTTGTTCTCCGCCACAGACACAGGAGAACTGTTGGAAGCAGTGCGGCATACCATGCAGATCGAGGAACCGCAGCCATCTTGCTCCGTTCAAGATTAAATGTTTGGGGGCTTGCGCTCACAGACATCTAAAGTCTTCCCTGTAAACTCCCATATCAGATCTATGATTCTGGAGGAATGGGAGGAAGCCGAGAAAAGACTGACTATCCCTAAGGACTTCAGACTTCGCTTGCCGTTCAATCCAGAGGAAGTTAAGGAGTGGGTCGATGTACCAAAGATTGACATACCCTTGGCTAAAGTCTCCAAAAGGACGGCGATTCCGTTTGAAGACTCGTCCAATTTGAAAGAGCCCATGGACAGGAAGGCAGATGGCCTTCTAAAAAGGACCTGGGAAAGTTCCTCGGCGATTATTGGAGCTAATATTGCAGCGACATCAGTACCCCGCTCCATGCACCTCTGGCTAGATGATCTTCAAGATCAATTGATAGCTAAAACTCCCAGAGATACTATTCTAAAATCCCTACCTTTGCAAAAACTAGCAACTACCTTCTTGGCAGACGCATCTGCGGGATCGGTTAGGTTCGCAGCTAGAGGTCAATCTCTATCGAATGCAGCCCGTAGAGCTATCTGGCTTAAGAGCTGGTCGGGGGACATGCATTCTAAGAATAAATTGTGTTCTATACCCTTTTCCGGGGGCAAGGTCTTCGGACCGGTCCTCGACGATATTTTAGAAAAAGCTGCAGATGTCAAGAAATTTTTTCCGGAAGAGAAGCCTAAAAAATTCCAGCCCTTTCGGAGGCCCCGCTATAATCAAAAACCCGATTATAGGGGTAAGGGAAAGCAGGGTAGATGGAGCTACCAAAAAGGGGGGGGATAACAGGCCTAAAAATAAAGAAACAAGCTACTCTGGACCAGGGTCCAGTTACCGCAGAAAATGACGCCATCAGAATAGGGGGTCGTCTGACAGGATTTCTGGGAGGTTGGAGGGAGATCACAACAAGTCCATGGGTCTTACAGATAGTATCCCAGGGATACAAAACAGAATTCACATCCCTTCCTCCCGAAAGATTCCTGGTATCCAGCTCCCATCTAAAACTGTCATCCCCCATGTGGTCAGATATTCAAGACCTTTTAAAAATGGCGGCCATTGTTCCGGTAGCCCCTCAGGAAGAGTGCAGGGGTCACTACTCCAATCTCTTCTCGGTAACAAAACCATCGGGAGAATCGAGAACCATTATAAATTTAAAACATCTGAACAATTGGGTCCTTTTACAAAAGGTTCAAGATGGAGTCGATTCGGTCCACCATCCCCCTGTTGGGAAAAGACATGGTAATGTGCACTCTAGACTTAAAGAGTGCATATTACCATGTACTCATCTATCTAAGTCATCAGAGGTTCCTGCGGTTCGCGGTAATCTTGGAAGGAAAGATCTTCCATTTCCAATTCCGCTGTCTCCCCTTCGGCCTGGCTTCCGCTCCCAGGGTTTTTACAAAACTTATGGTAGAAGTAGTCACTTTCCTGAGGAATCAGGATATAATGGTGGTCCCCTATTTAGACGACTTCTTAATAGCGGCGGACTCAGAAGTCCAGCTCAGGATCAACTGTCAGTCCCTCATCTCAACACTAGAGAATCTAGGATGGATTGTAAATTGGCAAAAATCAGATCTAATCCCAAAACCCAGAATAAAATTCTTGGGAGTCATGCTCGATTCGCAAGCAAGAATGTCCTTTCTTCCAGAGGACAGGCTGAAGGGCATAATACAGAAGATCCGTCACTTTTCCCGAGGTCGAAATACGATCAGAGACGGGATGAAGATACTAGGTCTGATGACGGCGTGTATTCCCTGCGTAAGATGGAGCCAGTTTCATTCTCGTCAGCTTCAGAGGGGAGTCCTGAGGAGCTGGAACAGAAGACAGAACTCACTGAACCGGACCCTGAGCCTTACTCCGCAGATCAAAAGATCTCTGGGGTGGTGGACTCTTCCCAGGAACCTCCGACTGGGGGTGCCATGGTTTCAAACACTAACATGAAGCCCAATATGTCACGAAAAAACAATCTCAGAACCGCTAGGATCCGTTGAAGCGTTCCTGAGTTATTACCTCATAAAGGGACACTGGTCAGAATTGCAAAAAACGGCCAGGTCATTAAGGTCAAAATAGGCTGGGTCATGAAGGGGTTAAAATTGTATATTACAGCGGTTGAAAGAGCGCACAGGGTGCCGTCCAGACCTTTGCCCCCTGGATCCCCTCCAAGGACCTTTCTGGCTAAAATCCTGAATTATAGAGACCGAGATATTCTGATGAGGAAGGCCAGGAATATGGAGGAATTAACCATCGATGGAAATCGAGTATCCATCTATCCTGACTATTCCACAATTGTGCAGAGGCTTAGGATGAAGTTTGGAGAGACTAAAAGACGTCTGCGTGAACTGGGCCTGGCTTATTCTATGCTGTATCCGGCAAAACTACGCGTGGTGGCTATGGATAAGGTCCACTTTTTCCAGAGCCCTGAGGAAGTGTCACAATGGTTGGATCTGAACGCGAAGCGTATTGAAGCGGAAGGGAACCGCTGAGGAGGATCAGGAGTGATTTTCTGTCTAAAGTGTTCATCTGACAGAATTAACTGAGCTACGGGTTCACTGTGACAGAATACTGGAGTAACTTGTTTTGAAGGACTAGTGCGCTTTGGTTGTGTTCGGCGGCGCAACTGTTTTTACATTATGTTTCAGATGGGCGGGGGGAGGGGAACGACTGTTGAATAGTGGGAAATTTATTGTGGGTGAGTGTCGGATTCTAAGTCACTGGTAGGAGTGTTAGTACGTTCCCCTTTTTCTCATATAGAGAGGGAGTAGGAGTTTTGTGAGGGAGGAGGTTATTGAGGGAGGGAGAGGTAAGGTTTAGGTTAATTTGTAATAATGAGGGATGGGGGGGAGGTTTGGGGGGGGAGGGGTCAGTTTAGGGGAGGGGGGAAGAAGATCAAAGGATGGGAGAAGAATATTTTCATTGTTTGGCAATATGATGGGAGATAAAGTTAAAATTTTGAGCTGGAACATTAGAGGTCTATCAAACAATACAAAGCGTACGGCGATTTTGCAATATATCTTGAAACAGAGGCCCTCGCTGATATGCCTTCAGGAAACCCATTTAGTAAAAGAAAAAGTGGATATACTGCATAAAAGATGGGTGAGGAGGGCGTACCATGCGACGTTCTCGAACTATGCTAGAGGGGCGTCGATTCTGGTGCACACGAACGTACCGTTTGAGGAGGTGGAGGTGACGATAGACAGTGATGGACAATATGTATTCCTAGTGTGTAAAGTATTCGCTAAACTGATATGTGTAGTGTCGGTATATATTCCTCCACCGTACTCGGGGAAAAAACTGCAGGAAATTCTTAATATAGCCGGTAGATGGGGAGGAGTTCCTTTGCTTATATTGGGAGATGTCAATAACATTATTAACGATCACTGGGATAAGGGTCAACACGCACAGCTGAGGGCGGAAGGGAATGAGACAGCATTTGGTAGTTATTTGAAAGAAGTAGCATGGAGGGATCTGTGGAGAGTCCGTAACACTGACACCTACTGCTTTTCCTGCTATTCGGCGACATATGGCTCGTTGTCTCGCATCGATTTGGCCCTGGGCAATGAAGGAATGGACGGGCTAGTGGAGGAGGTGGCATATATGGCTAGGGTAGTCTCGGACCATAGTCCGCTTGTGGTAACACTGAAAATTGAAAGCCAGGGGGAGATAGCTAAGCGGGGGTGGAAAATTAACCCTTTCTGGTTGCAAATTCTGGATATGGGAAAGATAGGGGAGGAGCTGGAGGAGTTCTTTCAAATTAATAAAGGTAGTGCAGCGAAATATGTGGTGTGGGATACCATGAAGGCATTCTTGAGGGGGATATTATTTAGAGAGATATCTAGGCACAAAACACGAACAAGGGAATCTGATAAAGCGATAATGGAAGAATTGAAGGTAGCGGAGGCTGCATTGAATGATCTGCGCTCACAGGACACCATAAAACGTATGAAGAAGGCTCAGGAGGAGGTGAATAAGTTACACTTACGTAGAGCAGAAAGGACAAGGAATTTCCAAAGAGAGGCATTTTATGCGGAGGGAGAGAAAGTGGGGCATCTGCTGTCGGTGGTGGCATCGGCGCAAAGGGAATCGGCACATGTACATGCCCTAGAATTGGAAAATGGCAGTATTGTTACACAGGGGGCCCAAATTATGGAAGGATTTAAGGGTTTTTACAGCAAACTATATACATCACGATTGGAACAGGGAGAAGAAGAAATTGACAGGTTTTTAGAGGTGGCAGACTTGCCTAGAATAGAGACAGAGGATAGAGACTGGTTGGATAGGCCGTTTACGGTGGAGGAATTGGAGGGGGCCTTGAGGTCCATGGCGGGAGGGAAGGCGCCGGGGGCGGACGGCATTCCTGTCGAACTATACGGCAACTTTGCTGAGGAGCTGATGGCTCAGTTGTTGGAGGTCTTTGAGGAGTCACTGGAGAGGGGTATATTGCCTGATTCCATGAGGGAGGCCATTATTGTGGTCATCCCCAAACCAGACAAGAACCCAAGATTGCCGGAGTCATATAGGCCGATATCACTCCTAACGACAGATGTCAAGATTCTGGCTAAGGCCCTGGCGAACAGGCTGACCCGGGTGATAGAAAAAGTGGTTCATTTGGACCAATCAGGCTTTATGCCTAATAAATCAACTGCCATTAACTTGAGAAGGCTATTTCTTAATATGCAAATACCGGCTGATAATGCTGGCAAGAGAGTGGTGGTTTCCCTCGATGCACACAAGGCCTTTGATAGTATAGAATGGCAATACCTGTGGTCGGTGCTGAGTCGTTGTGGGTTTGGGCCAGTCTTTGTGTCATGGGTGAGACTCCTATACTCCTCTCCGGTGGCCAAAATCAGGGTGAACAATATGATGTCAGACAGCTTTCAGCTTTTTAGAGGTACAAGGCAGGGGTGCCCGTTGTCCCCGCTGCTATTTGCTTTGGCGGTGGAACCACTGGCAGCGACTATCAGACGGTCTCAAATGGTGAAAGGGTTTTTATATGGGAAGATGGAGGAAAAAATCGCCTTATATGCAGATGACATACTGCTTTTCCTTGAGAGCTCTGGGGAACCACTAAGAAATGTAATAGCATTAATCGAGAGATTTGGGCAAATTTCAGGGCTAGTTATTAATTGGGACAAATCGAGCGTTATGCAGATAGATAGAGAAGTGGATTGTACAAGGGAGGTGGAAGAAGATACAAAATTAAGGGTGGTCACTCAGTTTAAATATTTGGGGATTCAGGTAACTCTTCCCTTAACTAGATTTGAGGAACTTAATCTCGAGCCTTTAGTAACTAAGATACGCACTAAGATCTCAGCTTGGAGTAAGCTAAATTTGTCAGTGGTAGGAAGAGTAAATCTCCTTAAGATGGTGGTGATGCCTCAGATCTTGTATGTCCTACATAATTCTCCGGTATGGATCCCGATGAGAACATTCCGTAAGCTGAAATCGATGTTTGGAGAGTTGGTGTGGGGAAAGAAGAGCCCGAGGATTAGGCAGGAGACTTTGCAGAGACCCAAAGATGAGGGGGGGCTTGCGTTACCCAACCCATGGTTATACTTTCTGGCTGCACAGAGCCAACATCTTAGGGGATGGGGGAAAGGGTTAGTGGAAGAAATGGGTCACAGTAGTCTGGTGCATATTAGCGGGGTATGGCCCTTGAGTTTGGGTCTGGAATCAGGACTATTTAGGAAATTGGGGAACGGCTTTCCCACCATGAATTTAATTCATAGAGTATGGCAGATGCTGAAGCGTATTAGGGGAATTGGGGGCTTCACGGAATTTTCACCTATCTGGGATAACTCATCTCTTCAAGAATTTAACCATATGGAAGGAATGGGAGAATGGAGAGAAAAGGGTGTTAGGCTATTAGGACAATTGATTCACAGTGGGAGTCTTAGATCTTATGATGCGCTTCGGCAGGAATTTCAGTTTCCGGGATTAAAATGGTATCAATATAGGAGAGTTCAGCACGCTTTTCAGGCACAGAGGAAGAGGGGGCCCATAGTGGTTCAGAAAGATCTCATGTTAGACTGTATTCTAAATAACAATGGAACAAAGGGGGCTATATCGGAAGTATATGGGGATTTACTACACACATTTTTGGAGGATTACCCGATTAAAGCTAGAGGAAAATGGGAGGCCGAACTGGGGGAAATAGACGATGACAAATGGGGGTCTATTCTGGAATACATACCTAAATTGTCAATGAGTGAGCCTGGGAGGCTCTCGCAATTGTATGTGGTTAATAGGGTCTATAGGACACCCGACTTGTTGTTCAAAGCCGGAGTGAGATTGGATTCTGAGTGCCCTAGGTGCACTCAGACTGAGGCGGGTATGCTCCACATGTTGTGGGTGTGCCCCAGGCTCTTTTCATATTGGGTAGCAGTGTTGAACCAAATTGGAGTGCTTTATGGATGTGCGATTCCCAGGGATCCAGTGGTTTGTATACTTGGGTATGTGGAGGAGTTGTCGGCCGATGAAACTGCCAAAATGGCAATAGCTAGATTGCTCTTCGTTGCAAGGAAAGTGATTGCGAGATACTGGATTAGGGAGGAACCTCCAACCAGACGAGAATTTACCGCACAGGTGAATCATATTGTCCAGCTCGAAAAAAGCATTTATACCAAGAGGAATAGGATGGGGTTTTTTCAAAAGCTATGGCAGCCATGGCTAAATGGGAATGATTAAGAGGTTGTGGTAAATAATGTTAATACAATTTGTCTGTAATAAAAATGATCTTCTTGGGGAGGAGGGGGGGAAGTTGGGGTTGGTTATCTGAAGGAGGGAGGGGGGAGAAGGGGTATATTTTCTTGTTAAAATGAAAAACACAAATGCACTTTGTTGTATGAATAGATAACATTTATTATGTTCAATAAAAATTTATCTGATTAAAAAAAAAAAAAAAAAATAAAAATTGTATATTACAGCTAATTAGTGGATGTAAAAAATTTACATACCTCTGTTAAAATGCCAGTTTTTAATGTGAAAAAAATCATACAAAGATGAATACTTTCAGAACTTTTTCCACCTTTAATGTCATATAACCTATACAATTCAATTGAAAAACAATCTGAAATGTTTCATAGTGGGGGAAAATAATGAACTAAAAACTAACTTTGTTGAAATAGTTTTTGAATTTATGACAGCATTCAGCCTCTTTGGGTAGGAGTGTGGCACATCAAGAATTGGCAATCTTTGCCCACTACTCCTTGCAGTAGCTCTCCAAATCTGTCAGATTTCAAGTGTACAACCCTCTTCAGGTCACCCACACATTTTCAATTGGATTCTGGTTGGGCAATTTGATCTTCTGGCAAAGCCATTCATTTGTTGATTTGGAGATATTCTTAGGGACATCACCATTCTGAAAGGTGAAGTTCATCTTCTAGTTTTTAGCAAAAACCTGATTGTTATGTTACAAAATTGATATCTAAAACTGTTCAGAATTCTCTCCACCTTGCTTAAAGCCCCAATTCCTGCTTTTGAGAGAAAAAACCCAAAGCATGAAGCTGCCTCCACCATGCTTCACTGTGGGTATGGTGTCCTTTTGGGGATGTGCAATGGTGTCTTTGCGCCAAACATACTTTTTGTAATTATGGCCAAAAAGTTAAATCTTGGTTTCATCAGACCTGAAGACTTCTTCCCGCATGGCTTTGGCTAAGCATAATCAGGCATGAATGTTTGTCTATGTGAAGGGGGGAGCGCCTTCATCTTGCCACCTTACCCCACAGGCCAGACATAAGAAGAATACAAAATATTATAGTTTCATGCAATATGCAGCCAGTACTTGCCAGATTCCTACAGCTCCTATAATTTTGCTGTAGGCCTCTTAGCAGGCTTCCGTACCAGTTTTCATTTTGTCTTTTTATCAATTTCTGAGGACCTTCCAGGTCTAGGTAATGTTACTGTTGTGCCAAACTTAAACAATTTCTTGACCATCTTCAGTGTCCTAATATGATATAATAATAATAATATACCTAATTCTTTAAAAAAAAAAAAGTTGTACACTTCTGACAACTTTAAACAATGAGATCTCTTTGCTGTGTTGTATGCTGTTAATTAACCATGGCTATAAAATGCAACTAAGAAAATGTCAAGTGAATCCTAACATAACAGCTAAACTTTTATATAGGGTTAACCAGAATCCATTTATATGATGGCAGCTGTGTACTATTTAAAATGAGTTTAGATTTGATTGGCTGATTCTGAACACAGCCACATGCCCAGTTGTAAGTGTTCACACTTATTCCCTCTTGCAGAGCATGTATGGACACCAGTGAGAGTGGAGATCTGGATACCTGCACTGTGCTGGGAAATTACAGAGAAGCCCAGGAGTACGCATCATTTGGCACAACAGAAATGCTAAATTACTCCGTCAACATTTATGATGATGGCAACCTACTTTCCATCGTAACAAGTGGTGGTAAGTTATCATCATAGTTTTCCTTATTCATAGTGACATCTTGAGGCTCCCAGATAAATCTGTCATCGGGGATTTATTACCGATCTATCAGCAGAATAATATAAGGGCAGAAACCACAATTCCAGCGATATATAATTTCCTGGGCTGCAGTTTTGCTAAAATCCCCGTTTTATCTGCTTCAGATGTACAAGTTATCTGTATAACCCTGCCCTCACCACTGATTGGCAGTTCTCTGCCTATGCACAGTGTACAAAAAAGCTGCTAATCGGGGGCGAAGTACACACAGCTCATGAATATCGATGACTACATAGCAGCAGGTTTACTAGTCCTCTAGCAGGTGATTGTCAAAACTACAGCAAATAATGCAGGAACACATAACTGGAATCTGACTTCCTGCCCCTTTGTCATGCTTTAGCAAAATTAAAATCAATATTTGGTGTGACAATCTTTTTGTCTTAAATTTTTCTAGGTACACTTGCACAAACTCGTGGGTTATGTAGTATTATAGTCCGGTGCATAGGTAATGAATTCCACCAAGCAGGGGGTGATGTACATCATTGTTTCATCCTACATATGAAAGTTCTTAACCCCTTACCGACATGGAACGTATCCATACGTCATGGTCTGCTGGTTTTTATTGACTTTTGACGTATAGATAAATCATGGCGATCTCCCACTCACAGGCTGTGCGCACGATTGCCCGCCCGCACCACTTCGTGGACTTCAATCCCCTTTATATTGCAATCAAAATCGATCATAGTATGTAGCAGGCAAGCAGAGGGAGGGTGCCACCTCTGCTCTTTGATCGGCGACCCAGCGACGTAATCACCGGGGACTGATCGTTGCCGTGATGACCCGATCTGATCATCGCCTGTATGTAGCAGAGCCAATCGGGTTACGACACCTTTTAGTCTCCCATGGAGACTATTGAAGCATGCCAAAAGTGAAAAAAAAAATATAAAAAAAGAATTAACCTGATCACTAAATCGCTAGAACTACTTTTTTTTTTTTTTGGTCACCGCAACACTGCATTAAAATGCAATAACGGGTGATCAAAAGACAGTATCTGCACCAAAATGGCATCATTAAAAAGTCAGCTCGGCACGCAAAAAATAAGCCATCTCCCAACCCCATATCATGAAAAATGGAGACACTACTGGTCTTGGAAAATGACAATATTTATTTTACAAACTTTGGAATTTTTTTCAACCACTTGAAAAAAGAACCCAGACATGTTTGGTGTCTATGAACTCGTAATGACCTGGAGAATCATAATGGCAGGTCAGTTTTATCATTTAGTCCTCTTGGTAAAAAAAAAAACCCACACCAATTATGGAATAGATTAGGATTTCACTTTTGTTCATTCACTTTACATTTTGATTTGTGTTAAAAATAAACTATTAACACTTCCACACTTGAAAGCATTCTCACTTTGCAGCATTTTTTTCACACCTGCTTAAATCTCCACAGTACTATGTGTAGGTAGGTGCTAGGCATTAGACCTTAGGTAGCATTCACACACGCATGCAGTTTGTATTACTTTTCACAGCACTAAAATACTCGTAAACTTAGCTCCTGAACAAGCCTAAGGATTTAACTAAACAGAACAGTGCCTGGCTACTCGTACACGATTGAACTAGCCCCAGCTCATTCCAACAAAACAGCAATTGTCCATAGTAACCACTGATGCTTGTAGTTTCATTTGTGTATGTTACATGGACCACAAAGTAGTTTTCAGGCCTGCTGATGAATGGGTCATTGTGTATTACAGGTGCTCATGGAACACACGTGGCCAGTATTGCTGCAGGGTATTTTCCTGATGAACCCGAAAGAAACGGTGTTGCTCCTGGAGCTCAGATTCTTGCAATAAAGATTGGTGACACAAGACTGAGCACAATGGAGACAGGCACAGGGCTTATAAGAGCGGTATGGATTCTATTCTGTCAAAGCTAATGTTGGAACAATGTCTTGGTTACTGTTATGTGACTGTAAGAACGCATATAGCCAAAAGGTTTCCTTGTAGCCTCTGACAGGATGGCTTGGTTTACTTGGCGGCTATTGAAGTTGATATTTTTTTTTATTTTTTTTTAAGGATACGCAATGTAGTTTGATTCGGGCTACTTGCCTCTGTTTTACTGATGGTTCACTGGCCTTTGAAAGGAAGCGATCAAAAAGTTTTTTTTTTTTCTCCTTTCTCTTTAACCGGGAAAGTACGTCCGTGGTCAGATCCCCTGCTTTGATGCGGGCTCCGCCGGAGCCTTCATTGGGGGACACAGGAACCATAGGGTGTATACTTCAGTTAGTGAGAAACAACAAAGTTGAAAGAACTCGACTTTAACTGTAATGATAGATCACAGAAAAACTAAATAAAGAACACAGAAAACAAAAGAACGGATCAACATGGGAGGGTGCTGTGTCCCCCATTGAAGGCTCCAAGAAACAGATTTTATGGTAAGCAACCAAAAATCCTGTTTTCTCCATCACTTCATTGGGGGGGGGGGGACACAGGAACCATGGGACGTCCCTGGGGAGAGAAAGGCGGACTTCTGTCGGGTCGGAGAACTCACCACTGCCGCCTGCAAGATCCTTCTGCCTAGGCTGGCATCCGCAGGAGCATAGGTATGGACCCTGTAAAATTTGACAAACGTGTGTACGGAAGATCAGGTTGCCGCTTTGCAAAGCTGTAAGGGCGGAAGCCCTGTGGTGCACCGCCCAGGAGGCGCCAACTGCCTGGGTAGAGTGAGCCTTAACCCCAGGAGGAGGCATTCTGTTCTTGACCCGGTAAGCCTCCAAAATTGCTGTTCTGAACCAGCGAGCAACAGTCGTCTTGGAGGCCGACAGGCCTCTATGCATACTATCTGGAATGATGAAGAGTCTGTCTTCCGAAAAGAGGCCGTTCTAGCCAGATAGACCCTCATTGCCCTGACCAGGTCTAGCTTGTTCAATGAACGCTCCAGAGGATGAGTCGGAGCAGGACAAAAAGAAGGTAGAACAATATCCTCGTTGAGGTGGAAGGCGGACACGACTTTGGGATGAAAGGTGGAGGCCGCAGGACTACCTTATCCTGGTGAATAACCAAGAAAGGAGGGTGACAAGAAAGGGCCGCCAACTCCGAGACGCGCCGAATGGAGGTGATGTCCACAAGGAAGGCCACCTTCCAGGACAGAAATGACAGTGGAACCTCTCTGAGAGGCTCAAAGGGAGAACCCTTCAGGGCCTCCCGAAAAAGATTGAGATCCCATGGATCCACGGGAGCCTGGTACGGAGGAGCTGCATGCGCTACTCCCTGAAGGAAGGTCTTGACCTGTGGTCGGGCTGATAACGTCTTCTGGAAAAAAAAAGGAAAGGGCTGATACTTGACCCTTTAGGGCAGGGGTCCCCAACTCCAGTCCTCAAGGCCCACCAACATGTCATGTTTTCAGGATTTCCTTAGTCTTGCCCAGGTAATGATTGCATCACCTGTGCAATGCAAAGGAAATCCTGAAAACATGACCTGTTGGTGGGCCTTGAGGACTGGAGTTGGGGACCCCTGCTTTAGGGAACTAAGGGCAAGACCCGAGTCCAGACCTGCCTTGAGAAACGCCAAAATAGAAGGGAGAGAAAAGGACATAAGTGGGACGTGATTGGACTCGCAACAAAGGAAATGGGCCCTCCAGGTTCGATAGCAGATCCTGGAAGACTACGGCTTCCTAGCCTGGGTCATGGTTTGAATCACCCGATTTTAAAAAAACAGACGCTTTCAGAACCGCGGTCTCAACAGCCACGCGGTCAAATTGAGCGACCGAGAATTCCGGTGGCAGATTGGACCCTGAGACAACAGATCTGATCTGTCTGGAAGCCGCCAGGGAACATCCGCGAGAAGATTGACAATGTCTGCGAACCAAGACCTTCTGGGATAATCCGGTGCAATCGGAATGACCGGCACCCCCTCCGCCTTGATCTTCTTCAGCAGCTTGGGAAGAAGGGGAAGGGGAGGGAACAGATAGGGAAGCACGAACTGCGACCAAGGAATGGCCAGCGCCTTGGCGTCCACTGCGAGAGGATCGTGGGACCTGGAGACGAACCGAGGGACTTTCCGGTTCAGGCGGGACGCCATGAGGTCCACATTGAAGGCAAATCTGATGGAAGACCTCCTGATGCAGGGACCATTCCCCTGCTGCAAGGCCCTCACAGCTGAGAAAATCGGCGGGCCAGTTGTCTACACCGGGGATAAGCACCGTAGATATCACTGGAACCGTCACCTCCGCCCAAAGAAGGATCTTGGAGACCTCGGTCAACGCCAAGAAACTCCGAGGCCCTCCCTAGTGGTTGACATATGCCACTACCGTGGAATTGTCAGTCTGAATTCGGATTGGCAGACCCCGGGGAAGTCTCTCCCAGTGAAGGAGGGACAGAAAAATGGCCCGTATCTCGAGGACGTTGATCGACAGAGTGGATTCCTGCGCCGACCAACGGCCCTGGACAGTCAAGTGACGAAACACTGCCCTCCAGCCGAGAAGGCTGGCGTCCGTCGTCACCACCTGCCAGTGAACGGGAAGAAAGGACCGACCCTGGAAGATGAGATGTCAACCACCAATTGAGGGACCGTTTGACCTGGGACGAGAGCCGAATCGGGCAACCCAGAGAAAAGACAGACTTGTCCCACTGCCAAAGAATTGCTTGCTGAAGTGGAATTGAGCGAAGGGGATCGCCTCTGACGTTGCCACCATCCTCCCCAGGACCTTCATGGCCGATCGGAAGGATGGATGCCGAGAGCTCTGAAGCAAGCCAATTTCCCTGCGGAGAATTGCTCTTTTCTCCTTGGGAAGGAATTCCCTTGACTGACGGGTGTCGAACAGCATGCCTAGAAACACGACATGCGGAGATGGAACAAGACAGGACTTTTTCCTGTTGAACAGCCACCCGAACCAGCACAGAGTGTCGTGAATGATGGTCAGACTTTCGTGAGCCTGAGAGAAAGACGGAGCCTTGATGAGGATGTCGTCAAGGTACGGAAAAAGCACCAGACATCTGGTCCTCAAAAGGGCCATCGATGCTGCCATGATCTTTGTGAAGACCCTGGGAGCGATAGCGAGAATGTCTATCGAGCACAGAAATTCCTGTGCCTCCATGGAAGTGATTACTGAACGAAGGGATTCCATCCTGGAATGTCGCAGACGAACCCTTTTCTTCAGTAACTTGAGATCCAGAATGGGGCGAACTGTGCCGTCATTCTTCGGCACCACAATCAGGTTTGAGTAGAAACCTGTGAACCTTTCTCTTTCTGGAACGATAACGATTACCCCCAAACTGAGGAGGGAGGCGATAGCTGCAAAGAAACCTGGGACGAGAGCGGAGTCTCTTGGAGGGCGAGATGCGAAGAAGCGATCCCGGGTCCGAGAAACTAATTCTAGTTTGTATCCGGACGATAAACCTTCCTTGACCCATGCTTCCTCCACTGAAGTGAGCCAAACGTCTCTGAAGAAAAGACGGCTGCCTAGCTTGGGAGAAGTGCTGGGATCTCGTTGAGTCATGCCGAGGTAGATATTTCAGGATTAGACCTGGCGGATCTACCTTGGGAGTAGCGAGAGCATGAAAAACACCAAAAAAGGACACATTCAAGAAAAAACACCAAAGACAGGCAAAGATGCTTACCTGTCTAAATAGGCCTCAATACAAATGCACAAGCAGGGTGCAGCGGACCCAAACAAAATAGCAAATGCACAAGTGCAATACCTAATGAAACAGCCAGCCTTCAATAAGGGTTTGGCCGTGTGGTACACCAATGCACTAAGATAAAATACTCTGTATGTGGCTTGTTCACACAAGGAATACAAAGCATCTGGCTACAGCCTATTAATAACGCCCTATGGCGGGCTGCCCAGTGCTAAAATGCATCCCGTGTGAACAGAGACCACAGTGTACAGAACAATTTGGGCCCAGCTGCACCCTGCAAAAAATATACGTGCAAAAAAAACATATAAATATATGTAGGGTATTTTTTTTTTGAGTAGCGAGAGCACCAGGAAGGGGTGGGTCTAAAGGAAACCTTCTTCCTATCCTGGCGTGCTTGTGGCCTCTGTTGGTGAGAACAGGAACCGCGAAGTGACAAAAGGGCCGAAACTGCCGTTTTGGAGGAGGCCTGTGAGGTTTGGATTGCGGAACAAGTGAACTTGTGCCCCCGGTGGCGTCCTTAATAATTTGATCCAGCCTGGAACCGAAGAGGTGCGATCCCTGAAAAGGCAGGCTGGTAAGGGACTTCTTTGATGACAAGTCCGCCTGCCAGGCCTTAAGCTAAACGGTCCGCCGGATGGCAACAACATTGCTGGACGCCTGAGCTGCGCAAGATGCGGCATCCAGGGAGGCAGACACGAAATACTCACCTGCGTGAGAAATCTGGTTGGCAAGCTCCGCCAGCTGTTCTGGTTGAGCCCCAGCCAGAATGCCTTGGCGGAGTTGTTTTGCACACTTGGCTACAGACTTTGAAACCCAAGTGGAAGCAAAGGCTGGACAGAGAGTAGACGCAGCCACTTCGAAGGCTGACTTCGCAAAGGATTCTATAATTCTATCATTAGAATCCTTCAGAGATGCTTCACCAGAAAGAGGAAGGACCGTGTTGGTAGACAGTCTAGAAACTGGTGGGTCCACGGAGGGTGAAGCAGTCCAGTTGGTGGTGAGCACCGCAGATAAAGGATATAACACGCCAAGGAGCGTTCCTCTTTGAAAGCGTCTGGTCAGATTCTCTATCTGGCCAGAAGCTCCTCGAATTCCGAATGAGGAGCGAAGACCTTGGAAGGTGGTTTCGACCTTCTAAATGAAACCGCCTGATCCGCGGGTTCTATAGAGAAATCTTTGATGCCACAGGCCTGGTTGATTGCTCCAATGAGGCTCTGAACCATATCCTCATGTTAGCAATTTGGTTTGAATCCAGCTCCAAAGCATCCTCCGAAGGTGCGTCTGAGAACGCCTCGCCTGACTCGGGAGAGGAGGACTTGTAAGAAACAGAACGCTGAGACGGACTGTGGGGCGAGATGGAACGGGAAGAGGAGTCGGACCGGCGATCCTGTCTGGATCTTTTGCGGCCTATCTTGGCAGGCTCAGACGGGGCTTCCTGTGACCCGCTGGCTACCGCGGAAGTCTGCAAGGGCAACTTATCAAGAACGGACACCAGGGTCTGAGATACCCTGGTGAGATTCGCCACAGATTGAGACAGAGGAAGCCCACCCTGGGATAGGGCCCTCACTCTCACCTGGGACATAAGGGAGCTCCTGAGCGGTGGGTACAGTGGGGTTGCTGCAGTCCTGACAGAGGGGAGAGGACTGACCTGAAGGAAGCCTGCCTTTACAAGAAGAGCACAGAGTGTCTAATTAAAGCAGAGGAGGAAGGAGGAGGATGGGAACGTTCTCCCTTAGAATTAGACATGATGAACAGACCCTACTCACGGCAGATGTCCTGTAGTTGGCTTCCGGCAGTAGAGGCTGGGAAGGTCTGTAGGGAAAGCAGGTCCTGTAGAGCAGGTGTGTCAAACTGCATTCCTCGAGGGCCGCAAACCATGCGTGTTTTCAAGATTTCCTTAGCATTGCACAAGGTGCTGTAATCATTATGTGTGTAGGTGATTAAATTATCACCTGTGCAGTACAAGGAAATCCTGAAAACATGACCTGTTTGCAGCCCTCGAGGAATGCAGTTTGATACCCCTGCTGTAGAGGAAATCATCGCCGGGTCCACACACCGGAAAATGGCGACTGTCGACGATGCAGTGCAAAAAACGCTCGCTGCTGAAGAGGAGGGCGCGATGGAGCAAAAACCCGCTCTCTGAGGCCGGAAGAGGAGAGTCCACGATCCAAGAGGGGAAAAGATGGCGCTGATAGCAGCCCGCGCTGAAGTCAGGAGGAGTGGGCGGTGCCAACCATGCAATCCGGGAGGACAAAGATGGCGCCGGTCGCAGTCTATGCTGAGGACGAGAGGAGTGGGCGGAGCTATGCGCCGGGAAGAGGGAAAGACAGGACAAAAGCCCGCCCAAAGGAAAGGATGGGGGGCGGAGTCATAACGCCGGACTAGGCCCTGGCAGCAGCCGGGGCCTAGATTATTATTATTATTATTATTATTATTATTATGTATTACTATTATTATAGCGCCATTTATTCCATGGCGCTTTACATGTGAGGCGGGGTATACATAATAAAAACAGGTACAATAATCTGGAACAATAAAAGTCACAACTGGTACAGGAGGAGAGAGGACCCTGCCCGCGAGGGCTCACAATCTACAAGGGATGGTTGAGGATACAATAATAATATTTATTTATATAGCGCCAACATATTCCGTAGCGCATTACAGTTTAACAGTTTCAAAGACAACAGTCATAGGTAACAACGTTAACAATACAATAAAGCAAAACAAGATGACCCTGCTAGTGAGAGCTTACAATCTACAAGCAGGTAAGGGTAGAGCTGGTCGTGCAGTGGTTTGATCGATCGGTGATTACTGCAGGTTGTAGGTTTGCCTAGATTAGAATCCGTGACTGCCGGGAGGGGAAGGAGCATCGCGGAGGCCCTACAAGGGTCTCTCCCACCCAAAGGAGAGGACGGGGGGCGGAGACACAACACCGGACTAGGCCCTGACAGAAGCCAGGGCCTAGATTACAACCCGGTGACTGCCGGGAGGGGAGAAGCGGCGCAGAGGTCCTAGAAGGCCATGGCGCTACCGCAGCGATTACCCCCTCCCTGGTGGACCCATCCTGAGAAACGGGGAACTATCTGCACAAGGGAAGCTGCAAAAGAGATCCAGGGTGAGGTAAGAGCCCTGGACCCCCAAACTGTGAGACACAGTGCCTTTTCCATATAAAAAAACCCTGAGTCCCACTCTTAGAAGGATTTATGAGGGTACTAGATGAAAGGGGGGAAAATACTCACCTTTCTTCACCTGTACACTTACCTCATCATCCAAGGAATGTTGATGGACGTCTGTCTCCTCAAACCGACAGGCTCTGGTGGGTGGGAGACAGAGCTAAGACATGCTTCTGTGTTGGGGGTCTTGGTCCTGCCGGCCAGACATATGAGGATACAGGGTGGCAGTACACGCCATACTCGGTCTCTTTGTGGGATTACAGTAGTGACCATTCATCCTGTATCCCTCAGCGGTACCAGAAAAGGTACGACGCCCACCGAGGTAGATATGGGTCTAATGAAAAACCCGTGTCCTCCTCCTACTGACACTAAGCTAAATTGAATATCAGAATGCCAGTCGGTGGGATGTACACTGCAGTGGAGGAGCTAACATTTTTTGTGCATAGTGTCAGTCTCCTAATGGCAGCAGCATACACCCCATGATTCCTGTGTCCCCATTGAAGCGATGGGGAAAGAAAGTATATGCAAAACCTCCAGGGATCACCAAGAAAATTCAAAAGTGCAAAAATTCTTAATTTTTAATAATGTTACAAAACCAAAGGCAAATAATTATAAACATTAAAAGTCCACTAGGGATAAATCGCACAGAAGAGATCCCAAAAACATTATATAGTGTATAATACACAAGCCATGGACTATTGACAAAAGCTTGCTAAATCAATCTCAAATACCAATCAGACACATTAGGGGCTGTCAGTTGTACCCATGCTGCTATCACTGTAAAAATACATATCAGCACTTAGTCATACATGGTAGAAAATATGCAGTCACTTAATCCTTGTGTCTACTTAGCTGGACTGCTTGCTCAAGAGGGGGCGACTATGTGACTGAATTAGGGTGAAGTATTTTGCTCCCATATATTACTATTTCGTACCTTCACTTATATCAGACTCTTCATATTATTGTGTTATGATCTACTGGGTCTCCATGTACCATTTATGGTTTGTTTATCTATATCTATATACACTGCTCAAAATAATAAAGGGAACACTAAAATCCCACATCCTAGATATCACTGAATGAAATATTCCAGTTGTAAATCTTTATTCATTACATAGTGGAATGTGTTAAGAACAATAAAACCTAAAAATTACCAACGTAAATAATAATAATAATAATCTTTATTTTTATATAGCGCTAACATATTCCGCAGCGCTTTACAGTTTTGCACACATTATCATCGCTGTCCCTGATGGGGCTCACAATCTAAATTCCCTATCAGTATGTCTTTAGAATGTGGGAGGAAACCGGAGATCCCGGAGGAAACCCACGCAAACATGGGGAGAACATACAAACTCCTTGCAGATGGTGTCCAAGGGGGGATTGGAACCCAGGACTCCAGCGCTGCAAGGCTGCAGTGCTATCCACTGAGCCACCGTCACAACTAATATTCCACGGAGGTCTGGAGTTGTAAAGATTCTCAAACTCAAAGTAGAAAATGAACTTACAGGCTGAACAAACTTCAGTGGAAATACCTCAAGACAAGGAAATGATGCTCAGTAGTGTGTGTGGCCTCCACGTGCCTGTATGACCTCCCTACAACACCTGAGCATGATCCTGATGAGGCGGCGGATGGTCTCCTGAGGGATCTCCTCCCAGACCTGGAATAAAGAATCTGCCAACTCCTGGACAGTCTGTGGTGCAACGTGAAGTTGTTGATGGTGCGAGACTTGATTTCCCACATTTGTTAAATCTGATTCGGGTCTGGGGAACGGGCGGGCCAGTACATTGCTTCAATGCCTTAATCTTGCAGGAACTGCTGACACACTCCAGCCACATGAGGTCTTGCATTGTCCTGTATTAGGAGGAACCCAGGGCCAACCACACTAGCATGTGGTCTCACAAGGGGTCTGAGAATCTCATCTCTGTACCTAATGGCAGTCAGGCTACCTCTGGTGAGCACATGGAGGGCTGTGCGGCCCTCCAAAGAAATGCCACCCCACACCATTACTTGACCCACTGCCAAACCGGTCATGCTGAAGGATGTTGCAGGCAGCAGATTGCTCTCCACAGTGTCTACAGACTGTCATGTCTGTCACGTGCTCAGTGTGAACCTGCTTTCATCTGTGAAGAGCACAGGGTGCCAGTGGCGACTTTGCCAATCCTGGTGTTCTGTGGCAAATGCCAATCGTCCTACATGGTGTTAGGCTGTGAGCACCCCCCCCCATCTGTGGACGTCTGGCACTCAGACCATCCTTATGTGGTCGGTTTCTAACCGTTTGTGCAGACACATGCATATTTGTGGCCTGCTGGAGGCCATTTTGCAGGACTCTGGCAGTGCTCCTGTTCCTCCTTGCACAAAGGCTGAGGTAGCGATCCTGCTGCTGGGTTGTTTCCCTCCTACGGCCCCCTCCACATCTCCTGGTGTACTGGCCTGTCTCCTGGTAGCGCCTCCAGCCACTGGACACTACGCTGACAGATACTGCAAACCTTCTTGCCACAGCTCGCATTGATGTGCCATCCTGGATGAGCTGCACTACCTGAGCCACTTGTGTGAGGTGTAGAGTCCGTCTCAGGCTACCACGAGTGTTAAAGCACAACCAACATTCAAAAGTGACCAAAACATCAGCCAGAAAGAATTGGTACTGAGATGTGGTCTGTGGTCCCCACCTGCAGAACCACTCCTTTGAGTGTCTTGATAATTACCAATAATGTCCATCTGTTGTGTATTCCATTTGAACAACAGCATGTGAAATTGATTGTCCACTTAGGAAGCAACACTGTTTGACAGTTTGATTTTCCAGAAGTTTGATTTACTTGGAGTTATATTCTGTTGTTTAAGTGTTCCCTTTATTTTTTTGAGCAGTGTACTTGCCTTGTAGTGTCTTCACATCCTGTTCCGTCCAGATGTGTCCGGATCCCAGAATTCCAAGCGGCGGAAGTTGTCCGGCCTCCATATTGGGACACCCAAGTGATGGGTGTCTCAATATCGAAACTGCTGGTGGTACCAGCCTTTTGCGCGGTACCACCAGCGGGACACCGTCGCGAACTCACCGCTGCCGGGTTCAACCAAATGATTCACTAACCCCCGGCATCTTTGTACAGGAGAAGCGCATGCACAGTTTTTATAATGTTTTTTGGATCTCTTCTGTGCGATTTATCCCTAGTGTATTTTTAATGTTTTTAATTATTTGCCTTTGGTTTTGTAACATTATTGAAGAAAAGAATTTTTGCACTTTTGAATTTTCTTGGTGATCCCTGGTTGTTTTGCATATACTTTCTTTTTCTTGTGATTTGTTTATATTGTTATGCATTAGGTGATCCCAGTATAGTTTTTGTATGGATGTTGCCCACTTAAACAATTTATTTCCATAGTATCTGACCATGCGTATGACCTAATCTTTCGTTTTTTTACAATTCTGTCATCAGCTTTTTAGTTTTGCAATATTGAATATAAATTCTGGTATTTATTTCACAGATGATTGAAGCAATAAAATATAAATGTGACCTTGTCAATTACAGCTACGGTGAAGCGACACACTGGCCAAACTCTGGGTACGTCTGTGCCACTTTACTGACCCTTGTACAGAAACAATACACAAATAGACTTTCCGATATAAACTTTAGACCTTCTCTCAGAGTGCTTTGTCTTTTTGGATTTTTTTTTTATAGGAGAATCTGTGAAGCAATTAATGAAGCAGTATGGAAAAACAACATCATATATGTCTCAAGTGCTGGCAATAATGGCCCATGTCTGTCCACCGTTGGCTGTCCGGGAGGAACTACCTCTAGTGTCATAGGTGAGATTGTGATTTGTTATACACCCATTGTATGCGCTCTCTGGCCCAACAAAACAAAAAAAACTTTTTTTTTTTTTCATTTTGATGATTTATTTAATTAGACTAATAATGGAGAACTAATGTACTGGATTAAGTGATTTTAGTGTGCAATAATTTATTGATGATTGTGGACTCTTATGCCTATTGTCTCATTCTCACTTCAGGTGTTGGGGCATATGTTTCTCCGGATATGATGGTTGCCGAATATTCCCTCCGTGAAAAACTACCTGCTAATCAATATACTTGGTCTTCAAGAGGTCCTAGGTAAGAGTCCCATTGTTTTCGATCTTCACTTAGATTATGAGATTTAGGAGGTTTGTAAAGAAGTCATTTTTGTTTTTGTGCACATTTTAGAGTATGTGATATATATATATACCGTATATACTCGAGTATAAGCCGACCCGAGTATAAGCCGACCCCCCCTAATTTTGCCACAAAAAACTGGGAAAACTTATTGACTCGAGTATAAGCCTAGGGTAGGAAATGCAGCAGCTACTGGTAAATTTCAAAAATAAAAATAGATGCTCTATACCGTTCATTATTGCCCCATAAGATGCTCCATATAAAGCTGTGCCATATATAATGCTCCATACTGTTCATTATTGCCCCATAGATGTGCCATAGAAAGCTCTGCCATATAGTGCTCTGCACCGTTCATTATTGCCCCATAGCTGCCATATAGTGCTGTGTGCCATTCAGTACTGCCCCATAGCTGCCATATAGTGCTGTGTGCCGTTCAGTACTGCCCCATAGCTGCCATATAGTGCTGTGTGCCGTTCAGTACTGCCCCATAGCTGCCATATAGTGCTGTGTGCCGTACAGTACTGCCCCATAGCTGCCATATAGTGCTGTGTGCCGTTCAGTACTGCCCCATAGCTGCCATATAGTGCTGTTCAGTACTGCCCCATAGCTGCCATATAGTGCTGTGTGCCGTTCAGTACTGCCCCATAGCTGCCCATATAGTGCTGTGTGCCGTTCAGTACTGCCCCATAGCTGCCATATAGTGCTGTGTGCCGTTCAGTACTGCCCCATAGCTGCCATATAGTGCTGTGCGCCGTTCAGTACTGCCCCATAGCTGCCATATAGTGCTGTGCGCCGTTCAGTACTGCCCCATAGCTGCCATATAGTGCTGTGCGCCGTTCAGTACTGCCCCATAGCTGCCATATACTGCTGTGTGCCGTTCAGTACTGCCCCATAGCTGCCATATAGTGCTGTGTCCCGTTCAGTACTGCCCCATAGCTGTGCCATAGAAAGCTCTGCCATTGCTGCTGCTGTAATAAAAAAAAAAAAATGCCATACTCCCCTTTCTTGCTTGCAGCTCTCAGCGTCCGGTCCCGGCGTCTCTGCGCACTGACTGATCAGGCAGAGGGCGCCGCGCACACTATATGCGTCATCGCGCCCTCTGACCTGAACAGTCAGAGCGGAGCGACGCCGGGAAGATGGAGCGACGCCCGGCAGCTGGAACGTGGACAGGTGAATATTACATACTTACCTAGTCCCAGCGATCCTGACGCTCCCTCTGCCTGTCACAGCTGGTCTTCGGTGCCGCAGCCTCTTCCTCTATCAGCGGTCACCGTTACCACTGATTAGAGAAATGAAAAGGCGTCTCCACCCCTATGGGAGGTGGAGCCGCCTATTCATTTTTCTAATGTGCGGTCCCACGTGACCGCTGAAGAGGGGAAGAAGCTGCAGCACAGAAGACCGTGGGACGGCAGGGGGAGCGTCAGGATCGCTGGGACTAGGTAAGTATTCCTCAGCGCCCTATCCCCCTCACCCGCCGTCCCCACCGCTACCGTGACTCGAGTATAAGCTGAGAGGGGCACTTTCAGCCCAAAATTTTGGGCTGAAAATCTCGGCTTATACTCGAGTATATACGGTATATATATATATCTATTAAAAAATCCTAATTTGGACATGATGACCATTGAGTTTCCTTCCAACGCTAACATTTTACGATTATATACATAAATATATATACATACACAGTGGAGAAGATCAATAGTTCATACGCTGCCGATTTTGCAAGCTTTGCCATCTACAAAGAATGGAGAGGTCTGTCATTTTTATTGCAGGTACACTGTAACTGTGAGACAATCTTAAAAAATCACATGATTTTTACATAATTAACCCCTTCATGACCCAGCCTATTTTGACCTTAAAGACCTTGCCGTTTTTTGCAATTCTGACCAGTGTCCCTTTATGAGGTAATAACTCAGGAACGCTTCAATGGATCCTAGCGGTTCTGAGATTGTTTTTTCGTGACATATTGGGCTTCGTGTTAGTGGTAAATTTAGGTCAATAAATTCTGTGTTTATTTGTGATAAAAACGGAAATTTGGTGAAAATTTTGAAAATTTCGCAATTTTCACATTTTGAATTTTTATTCTGTTAAACCAGAGAGTTTTGTGACACAAAATAGTTAATAAATAACATTTCCCACATGTATACTTTACATCCGCACAATTTTGGAAACAAAATTTTTTTTTGCTAGGAAGTTATAAGGGTTAAAATTTGACCAGTGATTTCTCATTTTTACAACGAAATTTACAAAACCATTTTTTTGAGGGACCACCTCACATTTGAAGTCAGTTTGAGGGGTCTATATGGCTGAAAATACCCAAAAGTGACACCATTCTAAAAACTGCACCCCTCAAGGTGCACAAAACCACATTCTAGAAGTTAATTAACCCTTCAGGTGCTTTACAGCAGCAGAAGCAACATGGAAGGAAAAAATGAACATTTAACTTTTTAGTCACAAAAATGATTTTCAGCAACAATTTTTTTATTTTCCCAATGGTAAAAGGAGAAACTGAACAACGAAAGTTGTTGTCCAATTTGTCCTGAGTACGCTGATACTGCATATGTGGGGGTACACCACTGTTTCGCCGCATGGCAGGGCTTGGAAGGGAAGGAGCGCCATTTGACTTTTTGAATGAAAAATTGGCTGCACTCTTTAGCGGACACCATGTCACGTTTGGAGAGACCCTGTGTGCCTAAACATTGGAGCTCCCCCACAAGTGACCCCATTTTGGAAACTAGACGCCCCAAGGAACTTATCTACATGCATGGTGAGCCCTTTAAACCCCCAGGTGCTTTGCAAATTGATCCGTAAAAATGAAAAAGTACTTTTTTTTCACAAAAAAATTATTTTAGCCTCAATTTTTTCATTTTCACATGGGCAACAGGATAAAATGGATCCTAAAATTTGTTGGGCAATTTCTCCTGAGTACACCGATACCTCACATGTGGGGGTAAACCACTGTCTGGGCACATGGTAAGGCTCGGAAGGGAAGGAGCGCCATTTGACTTTTTGAATGAAAAATTATCTCCATCGTTAGCGGACACCATGTCGCGTTTGGAGAGACCCTGTGTGCCTAAACATTGGAGCTCCCCCACAAGTGACCCCATTTTGGAAACTAGACCCCCCAAGGAGCTAATCTAGATGTGTGGTGTGGACTTAGAACCCTCAAGTGCTTCACAGAAGTTTATAACGCAGAGCCATGAAAATCAAAAATAATTTTTCTTTTCTCAAAAATGATTTTTTTAGCCTGGAATTTCCTATTTTGCCAATGGTAATAGGAGAAATTGGACCACAAATGTTGTTGTCCAGTTTGTCCTGAGTACGCAGATACCCCATATGTGGGGGTAAACCACTGTTTGGGCGCACGGCAGGGCTCAGAAGGGAAGGCACGCCATTTGGCTTTTTAAATGGAAAATTAGCTCCAATCATTAGCGGACACCATGTCGCGTTTGGAGAGCCCCTGTGTGCCTAAACATTGGAGCTCCCCCACAAGTGACCCCATTTTGGAAACTAGACCCCCAAAGGAACTAATCTAGATGTGTGGTGAGGACTTAGAACCCTCAAGTGCTTCACAGAAGTTTATAACGCAGAGCCATGAAAATAAAAAAAAAAAATTGTTTTCTCAAAAATGATTTTTTAGCTTGCAATTTTTTATTTTCCCAAGGGTAACAGGACAAATTTGACCCCAAAAGTTGTTCAGTTTCTCCTGAGTACGCTGATACCCCATATGTGGGAGTAAACCACTGTTTAGGCACATGCTGGGGCTCGGAAGTGAAGTAGTGACGTTTTGAAATGCAGACTTTGATGGAATCCTCTGCGGGCGTCACGTTGCGTTTGCAGAGCCCCTGATGTGGCTAAACAGTAGAAACCCCCCACAAGTGACCCCATTTTGGAAACTAGACCCCCCAAGGAACTTATCTAGATGTGAGGTGAGCACTTTGAACCCCCAAGTGCTTCACAGAAGTTTATAACGCAGAGCCGTGAAAATAATAAATACGTTTTCTTTCCTCAAAAATAATATTTTAGCCCAGAATTTTTTATTTTCCCAGGGTTACAGGAGATATTGGACCACAAAAGTTGTTGTCCAGTTTCTCCTGAGTAAGCCGATACCCCATGTGTGGGGGTAAACCACTGTTTGGGCACACGTCGGGGCTCAGAAGGGAAGTAGTGACTTTTGAAATGCAGACTTTGATGGAATGGTCTGCGGGCGTCACGTTGCGTTTGCAGAGACCCTGGTGTGCCTAAACAGTAGAAACCCCCCACAAGTGACCCCATTTTGGAAACTAGACCCCCAAAGGAACTTATCTAGATATGTGGTGAGCACTTTCAACCCCCAAGTGCTTCACAGACGTTTACAACGCAGAGCCGTGAAAATAAAAAATCATTTTTCTTTCTTCAAAAATGATGTTTTAGCAAGCAATTTTTTATTTTCTCAAGGGTAACAGGAGAAATTGGACCCCATTAATTGTTGCGCAGTTTGTCCTGAGTATGCTGGTACTCCATCTGTGGGGGTAAACCACTGTTTGGGCGCACGTCGGGGCTCGGAAGTGAGGGAGCACCATTTGACTTTTTGAATACAAGATTGGCTGGAATCAATGGTGGCGCCATGTTGCGTTTGGAGACCCCCTGATGTGCCTAAACAGTGGAAACCCCTCAATTCTAACTCCAACACACCCCTAACCCTTATCCCAACTGTAGCCGTAACCCTAATCACAACCCTAACCCCAACA